>NC_044036.1:225145586-225454696 GCF_901765095.1 Microcaecilia unicolor
TTTAGGAAACCGTCTAACCCCTTTTAAACTCTGCCAAGCTAACTGCCTTCACCACGTTCTCCGGCAACGAATTCCAGAGTTTAATTACGCGTGGGTGAAGAAAAATTTTCTCACGATTTGTTTTAAATTTACTATACTGTAGTTTCATCGCATGCCCCCCAGTCCTAGTATTTTTGGAAAGCGTGAACAGACGCTTCACATCCACTCCACTCATTATTTATATACCTCTATCATGTCTCCTCAGCCCGTCTCTTCTCCAAGCTGAAAAGCCCTGCCTCCTTTCTTCATAGGGAAGTCGTCTATCCCCGCTTAGTCGCCCTTCACTGCACCTTTTCCAATTCCACTATATCTTTCTTGAGATGCGGGGCGACCAGAATTGAACACATACTACTACTACTATTTAGCATTTCTATAGCGCTAAAGGCAATACGCAGCGCTGCACAAACATAGAAGAAAGACAGTCCCTGCTAAAGAGCTTACAATCTAATAGACAAAAAAAAATAATAAAGTAAGCAAATCAAATCAATTAATGTGAAAGGGAAGGAAGAGAGGAGGGTAGGTGGAGGCGAGTGGTTACAAGTGGTTACGAGTCAAAAGCAATGTTAAAGAGGTGGGCTTTCAGTCTAGATTTAAAGGTGGCACGGATGGGGCAAGACGTAGGGGCTCAGGAAGTTTATTCCGGCGTAGGGTGCAGCAGCGAGACAGAAGGCGCGAAGTCTGGAGTTGGCAGTAGTGGAGAAGGGAAACAGATAAGAAGGATTATCCATGGAGTGGAGTGCACGGAGAACGAGTGTGGAGAGATACTGGGGGCAGCAGCAGAGTGGTACATTTATAGGTTAGTAGAAGAAGTTTGAACAGGATGCGAAACGGATAGGGAGCCAGTGAAGGTCTTGAGGAGAGGGGTAGTATGAGTAAAGCGACCCTGGCGGAAGACGAGACGGGCAGCAGAGTTTTGAACTGACTGGAGAGGGAGAGGTGACTAAGTGGGAGGCCAGCAAGAAGCAGATTGCAGTAGTCTAAACGAGAGGTGACAAGGGTGTGGATGAGGGTTTTGGTAGAGTGCTCGGAAAGAAAGGGGCGGATTTTACGGATGTTGTAAAGAAAGAAACGACAGGTCTTGGCAACCTGCTGGATATGAGCAGAGAAGGAGAGAGAAGAGTCAAAGATGACCCCAAGGTTTCGAGCTGAGGAGACAGGGAGAATGAGAGAGCCATCAACAGAAACAGAAAACGGGGGGAGCGGGGAGGTGGGTTTGGGGGGGAAAATGAGAAGCTCGGTTTTGGTCATATTTAATTTCAGGTGGCGTTGAGACATCCAGACAGCAATGTCAGACAAGCACGCTGAACTTTGGTTTGGATGCAAGGTGAGATATCAGGGGTAGAAAGGTAGATTTGGGAGTCATCAGCATGGTAGGAAAAGCCATGGGATGAGATTAATGAACCAAGGGAAGAAGTGTAGATAGAAAAGAGAGGGGACCAAGAACAGAACCCTGAGGTACGCCAACAGGCAGAGGGATAGAAGTAGAAGAGGATCCACCAGAGTGAACACTAAAGGTGCGGAGGAGAGGTAGGAAGAGAACCAGGAAAGGACAGAGCCCTGGAATCCAAGTGAGGACAGGGTATCAAGAAGTATGCTGTGATCGACAGTGTCAAAAGCAGCGGAAAGATCAAGAAGAATAGGATGGAATATTGACCTCTGGATTTAGCCAGTAATAGGTCATTGGAGACTTTAGTAAGCGCAGTTTCGGTTGAGCGGAGGGGCGAAAACCAGATTGTAGTGGGTCAAGAATAGCATGTGAGGAGAGAAAATCAAGGCAACGGTGGTGAACAGCACGCTCAAGTAATTTGGAGAGAAAAGGAAGGAGGGAGATGGGTCGGTAATTAGAGGGACAGTAGGGTCGAGTGAAGGCTTCTTAAGGAGAGGTGTGACCACAGCATGTTTAAAGGCAGCAGGGACAGTTGCAGTGGAAAGTGAGAGGTTGAGAATGTGACAGATAAAAGGAATAAGAGCAGGAGAGATGGCATTAAGAAGGTGGGTGGGAATGGGATCAGAGGAACAGGTGGTACATTTTGGAGGAAGAAAGGAGAGTGTAGTTTCCTCAATAGTAACTTCAGGAAGAGGAAGGGAATGAGGGGAAGGAGAGAGAGGGGAATGGACTAGTGGAGGGAGAGGTGGTGAGGTACAGAAAGCATGGTTTATCTTTTGAACCTTGTTGTGAAAGAATTCAGCAAGGGTCTGAGGAGATAATGAAGGGGGAGTTGGGGGAGGGGCACCTTGAGGAGAGAGTTCAATGTGGCGAAGAGAAGTCGAGGATTAGAGCCAAGAGAGTTGGTCAGTTGGATATAATAATCCCGTTTGGCACGTAAAAGAGCAGATTGGAAGGAGGTCAGCATGAACTTAAAGTGTAAGAAATCAGCAAGGGCCCGAGATTTCCGCCAGAGGCCTTCGGCGGAGCGGGTACAGGAACGTAGGTAGCGGATATTAGAAGTCAGCCAAGGTTGGGGTTTTGTATGCCTTACAGGGCGGGTCATCAAAGGTGCAAGAGTGTCTAAGGCAGAGGATAGAAGTATTGTTGTAAGAAGAAACAGCCTTGTTGACAGACGTGGATGGTGCCACAGTAGAGAGGAGGTTTGAAACATGGGAGGATAGAGATGAAGGGTCAATATCATGAAGATTCATAGATAAATTAGATAAGATAGGACGGGACTGGGAGGGAGGAGATTTAAGTGTGAAAGTTATAAGATGGTGATCAGAGGAGGGAAGATCAGAGGCAAGGAAACTAGGGTGAACAGTTGGAGGAGAAGATGAGATCAAGACAGTGACCATTTTGATGAGTGGGGGAGGTGGAGCATAGTTGGAGATTAAAGGAGGACATTAAAGCGAGTAACTTGGAAATATAAGAGTTGGAAGGATCATTAGCAGGAATATTAAAGTCACCAAGGATGAGAGAGGGGAGGAGGAAGGATCATGGAAGAAGGCAAGCCAGGCATCAGTCACTGAGAAAGGATGAAAGGGACTTATCAGGGGGACGATAAATGACCGCTATTCAAAGAGGCAGAGGAGAGAAAAGGCGGATAGAGTGGACTTCAAAGGAGGAAAAACAGTGAGACTGAGGTGGAAGAAGGGGTTGAAATCTGGAGGAGGGAGAGAGAAGTAGTCCAACAGCCAGCAGGGCGAGGAGTATGTGAAAATAGATAACCGCCCTGGCATAGGGCTGCGACTGCAGAAGCAGAGTCATCAGGGCAGAGCCAGGTTTCTGTTATGGCGAGCAGATGGAGGTGACGTGAGATAAAGAGGTCCTGGATATAGGCGAGTTTGTTACAGATAGAGCGGGCATTCCATAGGGCGCAAGAGAAGGGCAGAGAAGAGGAGGGGAGTAGAAAAAAAAAAAGATGAGGTTAGAGAGGTCGCGGTGAGATCTGTAGAGTTGGGATAATAGTTGGTGAGGGGGCCAGGATTGGGATTGATGTCACCGGCTGAGAGTAAGAGAAGGAGTAAAAGAGAGCGGAGGAGAGTAGGAGAGGTGTGGCCACGAAGGCGTCGAAGGCGAGAGGTATGGAATGGGGAAGGCAAAATGGACAGAAGAAAGAGGCAGAGATTAAAAGCCAAGAGGGAGGAAGAGGGTAGGAGAGAAGGTGAGGTGATGAAGTCAATATGGGCAGTGAGTTCCTGTAGCGGAGAGAGGTAGGGGTGAGGGAAAAGATTAGGAAGGGACAGGGCTAGGAAGAGAATGTGAATAGGGGCCATAAATAACTGAGGTACTTTAGCAACTGGAAGAAGATTAGATGTAAAGAGAAAAGTGGCACCTAGAGCGGAGGCCCTGAGTGGATCGAAGTGGACCTGGGTGTCACCCCGGAGAAGGCTGTAAGGATATGCAGATGAGCTGCAAATCCTCCACAGCACCTAAAAGGCAGCCGGTGGTAGAGCTGGGCACCTCTCAGCTGAGCAAAGGCTTACCAGGGGTTAGGCTGAAGCCAGCATTCCTCCCCCTGAGGGTCGCCTGATCCTAGCCAAAAAGCACCTGGAAACTCTGTGCACTTGGAGCGAGGGCCCTGGGAAGATCGGGGTGGAACTGGAGTCAACCCCATTAGAGAGACTGCTACTTTTCTGGATGTTCATTTTAGTCATCTTCTGCATTCAGAGGGAGTCCTGCCAGCGCATGCGTTCCGTAGGCATCCCTTGTTGTATTCATTGAGAGCTACTTGGCGCTGGGTGTGCAGGAGGCACCATTTTTCAGCAGTGAGTTCTCCATGGCTTTCGATTTGTAACAATCCTGCATTCCCCCCTGGACAGGGGAAGAGCGTTTTTAGCAATTGGGCCAGGAAGGGTGCTGTGTATCTTGCTCATGTGCTTGATGAGGAGGGCAAGTTGCACACCTTTTCTGATTTGCAAGACCAATATGGGCTTCCTCCTGGACAACAATTTGCATATTTGCAACTAAAACATTACGTTGCATCACTGACATGGACTGATTTAACTTAGGATGTTAGGGAGGAGCTTGCAGAAACCTATACATTGGGGGGGGGGGGGGGGGGGCTCAACAGTCAGTTCCACTAAAATTTCATCATCAGCAGTTAAAAATTCGGTGGAAGAACTGGATTATGAGCGGTTGGCCCTTTGTTGGTCAAAGGAATTGGGTTGTACCGTAATAGCTGATGTGTGCATGTCCTATATTAAATCTTTATATTCGCAGAGACTATCTATACCACAGAGAGAGAGGTTATATAAATGGATTATGAGAATGCATGCATCCCCTTGGAGAGCTTTTAGAGCAAAGTTCTCAGGTAGTGGTCAATGCCTAAAATGTGTGTGTGTGTGTGGGTGGGGGGGGGGGGGGGGGCGGCTAACCTTGGCCATATGTTATGGGCCTGTCCACTCGTGCAAAGCTTTGGAAAACCCTGCCGGGAAGAGAGGAATTAATGTAGGGTTGCACCTTAATATATGATCCATTGTTGCTTTTCCAATGTTATAAATATTCATCTGTTCCCCCAGCAGGATTTAAGGGCTTTATCAGGTTGGCCATACTTTTTGGTATTGGTGCTATTTTGGGGGCTTGGCTTTCAGGCTCGGGACCATCTATTCAGCAGTGGAGAGTTCAGCTAATTCATCAGACGCGTTTGGACAGATGTGGGGCGTCCGATTTGGGTAGTGCATCGGGAAACAAATTTCGCGCAATGTGGGAGCCACTGTGGGTTACTTTTCCCTCTCGAGGGAGAAGTGTTATATTAAACATCTAATTTGCAAGGTGCCATGATATGTTGGGTTCCCCCCCCCCCCCCCCCCAAGGGAGGGTGGGGGAGGGACTGCGGGGTATTAAGGGACAAGGGATTTTGTGATGACGTCTGTTGGGGAGATGTGGGGGAATAATAAAAGTTGGTTAGTTCTGGTACCATCTTTTGTGTGTGATTTGACAATGGACGTGCTGTCTATGTAGCTGAGGCAAGGCACGTAAGTTCCTCCCGACTACCCAGGAGAGAAGTTATATTAGATTATATTAGGATAGAGGGGGAGAGGGATGGGGGTGAAAAGTTTGGAAATCTGATGATGGATTATCTTGTATGGGTGCATCATTTGCGGTTGTTATTGTTCACTATGTTCTGTATTTTACGGCTTTGTGTGTTGTGTCGTGAAATCATCAATAAAAATGTTGAAACATAAGATCTAATGTGTGTTCTCCACAGTGGGTACGACCGGTGACATATTGGTGCAGTCCATTATCTAACAGGAATGTTGACAGATCTTTTGAAAAAGAAGAAAGAGTTATTAAGGTGAATGTTGAAATCTCCCAAGGTAACTGGGTTGGAAGAATGTAGGCAGAAATCTGCTAACAGTGAGTGAAGGAGTTCACATGATAAAGTTAAGGAGGGTGTGGGGCGATAAGACTAGGAGAAAATCCAAATGAGGTGTGCTATGAAAGGTGAATTTAAGTGATTCCAGAACAGAATGTGATCAACTAAAGAAGATAGACAGAATTAATTTGGAGGAATAGATAAGTTTGACTCCCTCTCCATGGTGACTAATGCAATTACAAACAAAATATGAGCAATGACAGCCCCTCAAAAGATTGTAACTAACCCATTCCTAAAAAAGGTTTTATCATGTGTGTTGGGGACATATACATTACAAAGCAACGATTGTTGCCTCTCCAGTAAACAATTATATACCTACCCTCATGACCCCCAAAATCATGTGTTTTCCTAACAATAATCCCCTACGAAAATGAGTAACAACACTCCTTGTTGTTCTGTAACTGCAGCCTCAATGTAATCCCCATTCTCCAGTGTTTCAGTTTGCTGTGCTCAAGGGTGCTCAGATGAGTCTCCTGCAAGAATGCTATTGAAACATGATGTTGATTAAGAGTCTGCAAAATCTTGCTGCATTTGATCGAAGATACTCTTCCCACATTCCTAGAGATCACTTTCATTAAATTAGGTGCAACACCATTAGGAACATATCCAAAGAATGTATCCAACAGGGAAAAAGGGGGACCATCCCCGCCATCATCCCTCACAGCCACCAGTCCAGCCCAGCCCCTCCACCTACAGTAAGTCAGAGGACTCTGTCTTGGGTCACCTAAATAATTAAAGAGCTCACTCCCCCCCCCCCTATGCCTCTCATTTCACTCACAGTTAAAAACTCTTAATCACCCCCCCCCCCCCCGACACCCAATCCTCCTTGCCTACACTCTCCCTTAGTTTCCACTCCAACCCCGGAAAATATACCAGGTATTATCCCCCCCCCCCCACAATCCCATATCCTACAGCAATACTCATCTTAGAGTACTCCCATGCATAAACGCCCTAACCTCACACAACCCTTTATCAAATCACACTGCTAGCTACACAAACTTAAATATCTGGCCCTATGATTCCCCATTATTTCTGTCAGTCAGTACAACATCTCTGTTATTAGATAACTGCCCATGCAAGTGCGCACCAGGACTGGTCTGCTGGTCCAATAGGTCCTCATTAATCTAACAAACCGTCGTTACATTCTGGAGCACAAAGGAAAAACAAACACCCCCCCCCCCCCCCACTAAGCAGAGTTCAATCACAGATACCTTAATCTGTTACAATGTCCCATAGGTACTAATGGCTAAAATAGTCCAACAGCCATAGATAATAGATGCCCACAGCTGTAATCCTCTATGTGTGGCAGCTTGTCAATAAAGCTTGGTGTGCCAGACCAGAGGCACTGGCAGAAGCTCAATGAAAAAATAATAAATAAAAAGGGAGGAGAGGGGTACAATCTACTCCATATCTCCAGAGTCACTAACGCCAGCAGGATTCCAGTAAACTCACGTGTCAACTGTCCTTAATACTGTAAATATGAAAGTCACAAAAAACAATAGACGTCTGGTGAACCCACACATATCAATTGCCCATGATGCTGCAAGTATAAGTTACTTCTTTGAGGTATTGAGGTTGTCCAGGAATGCCTTGGCCCACTGCACAGAGTCATAAAAGTGAGGGGCCTTCAATAGCGTCTCTAAGTTTAGCTGGATAGAACAAATTGAACCACCTTCTTTCTGTGTAGTTCAGAACCAATAAGTATGAACTCCTTATGCTGTGCTGAGACCTGTGCAGAATAATTCTGAAAGCAAAGGACCTTTGTGCCATTACATCCACAGATTTTCCACTCCTTAAAGTCTGCAGGATCTCTGTCTTATGGGCGAAGTTCAACTGTCCCGGACACCTTCAAGCATGCTGTGGTCACACCACTCCTCAAAAAAACCATCACTTGACCCTACCTGTCCCTCCAACTACCGCCCCATTTCCCTCCTACCCTTCCTCTCCAAGATACTTGAACGCGCCATCCACAGCCGCTGCATTGATTTTCTCTCCACTCATGCCATCCTCGATCCGCTTCAATCCGGCTTTCGCCCCCTACACTCGACAGAAACGGCACTATCTAAGGTCTGCAATGACCTGTTCCTCGCCAAATCCAAAGGTCACTACTCCATCCTCATCCTCCTCGACCTATCCGCCGCTTTTGACACTGTCAATCACAACCTACTTCTTGACACACTGTCCTCCTTTGGGTTCCAGGGCTCTGTCCTCTCCTGGTTCTCCTCTTATCTCTCCCATCGTACCTTCAGAGTACACTCTCATGGTTCGTCCTCCTCCCCTATTCCGCTCTCTGTTGGAGATCCTCAGGGATCTGTCCTTGGGCCCCTTCTTTTTCAATCTACACCTCTTCTTAGGCTCCCTGATCTCTTCTCATGGTTTCACTATCATCTTTATGCTGACGACACCCAGCTTTATCTCTCCACACCAGAAATCACTGCGGAAACCCAGGCCAAGGTATCGGCCTGCTTATCCGACATTGCTGACTGGATGTCCAAACCGCCACCTGAAACTGAACATGGCCAAGACTGAACTTATGTGTTTTCCCACCCAAACACCACTTCTCCTCTCCCTTCACTCTCTATCTCAGTTGATAACACCTCATCGTCCCCGTTCTATCTGCCCGCAACCTCGGTGTCATCTTCGACTCCTCCCTCTCCTTCTCTGCGCATATCCAGCAGCTAGCCAAGACCTGTCGCTTCTTCCTCTATAACATTAGCAAAATTCGCCCCTTCCTCTCCGAGCACACCACCCGAACTCTCATCCACTCTCTCATTACCTCTCGCCTTGACTACTGCAACCTACTCCTCACCGGCCTCCCACTTAGCCATCTATCCCCCCTTCAGTTCATTCAGAACTCTGCCGCACGTCTTATCTTCCGCCTTAACCGATATACTCATATCACCCCTCTCCTCAAGTCACTTCACTGGCTTCCGATCAGATACCGAATACAGTTCAAGCTTCTCCTACTCACCTACAAATGCACTCGATCTGCAGCCCTCCTTACCTCTCTACCTCATCTCCCCCTTACGTCCCTGCCCGTAACCTCCGCTCTCAAGACAAATCCCTCCTTTCAGTACCCTTCTCCACCACCGCCAACTCTAGGCTTCGCCCCTTCTGCCTCGCCTCTCCCCATGCTTGGAACAAACTCCCCGAGCCCATACGCCGGGCCCCCTCCCTACCCATCTTCAAATCATTGCTCAAAGCCCACCTCTTCAATGTCGCCTTCGGCACCTAATCACTACATCTCTTCTCAGGAAATCTCATATACCCCAACTTGACATTTCGTCCTTTAGATTGTAAGCTCTTCTGAGCAGGGACCGTCCTTATTCGTTAATTTGTACAGCGCTGCGTAACCTAGTAGCGCTCTATAAATGTAAGTAGTAGTAGTAGCATTCTCCCTATGGGGGCCCGGCTGGTGTGCTCTATGTGTAGATCTCTCATTATATTCTGCAGGTTGCAAGCAGTGTTTCAGCCAGTCTCTAAAAACTATACAACTCAGCTTCAGCTATAGATTCTGTAGCCCCCCCCCCCCCAACCTGAGGTTATTACGTCAGGTCCAGTTTTCTATATCATCCAGCTTACAACTGCAATTATATTTACATTCTGCAATTACCTTCTAGGTTCAATGCGAATTACAATAAAAGCATCCAATCAATTTAAACTGGGAAACTACAGAATTAAAATAAAATTCCCTCAAAATTGAGTTGTTTAACGAATAACTAATAGATTTTCAATTTCTTCCTGAATCTATTCAATCCTGATGTAATCACATTTGGCAAAGAATTCCAATTCTAGCTGACTGATAGAGTAACAAATTAGTATATGTTTATATTTCACCTGAGACATTGAGGGAAATTAAGAATTAACTGACTTTCAGAGCAGACACCTTTCCTTGAGAAAGGGAACACTAATGCAGACATAAATGATACTGGTGCTAAACCACGCATGACATCAAATACTAGCTGGCAGACTAATGTATTCAGCCGAATCCAGTCTTTCTCTGTGACCCAAATGCTATCTTCCATCTCCACCAAGTGCGCTGGTAGGCCCCTAGATCCACAATGACGCCTTCTGAGAAGTTCTGAGAGAAGAGTAAGTGAACGCTACTTGCTTTGTGCTTTGGGAACTTAAGATTGGGTTTTTAAAGGAGGAATTGTAGGTTAGTGTTAGGCAAAAAAAAAACTATAAAAAGCAAATTTTAACAACTAATCTCCATAGTCTTTTCCATTTAGTTTTAAAAGCTTTGTACCACAGCATTAACAGATTTATTTTATTTATGAACATTTATACCCCACTTTTTTCCACATAAAGCAGACTCAAAGTGGCTTACAATGCACAGATGAATCAATTACAATTACATTGGACAGGGGGGAAGGAACAGGGTAAGAAGGAAAAGGGAAAGGGAAGAGAGACTAAGATGGACGGTGGAAATCCAGATGTGGAGATGGTCCAGAGTGGTTCGAACAGTTCACGGCAAGGCGATCCACAATTGGGAGCTGTAGCAATACCCAGTAAGCGCAGGTGAAGCGCAGAAGAAACAACAATATGCGGCCAGGAGAGTGGTAGTGGTCACCAGAGGCAGACAACAGCAGCTGGAGGTGGACAATGCCGGCGGGACCCAGGATGACAACGGGTCCGGCAATACCACCACAGAGGAAGAGGGACCGCAGCCTGCCTGCGCACTCCGGCACCCTGAACCGCAACGGGAAAGAGATGCTAGTTCCACTTTGGAGGAAGAAATCACAGATGACAGCACCATAGGGAAGGTGAAATGAAAACCAAGCTGTTTGCAGCAGCAAAGTGGCTGCTGCTTGTATAATGAACTTCACATAGAAAAAACTCAATACCATGGTTTAATGAAGAATTGAAAGAACTAAAAACACAGGTCAGAAGATTAGAAAGAACATGAAGCAGACTGGAAACAGATACAGAGAAAATATAAATACACCATCAGACAACCCAAAAGAACGTACTACAAAACCATAATAGGACCAAACTACAAGGATACACATAAACTCACTCGTAAACAAACTCCTAAATACTACTCCAGTTACCTCTAATAATACAGACACCCCATCCGCAACCAATCTTGCGAACTACTTCAATGAAAAAATTATTAAGCTCCGACTCAGGATACCTATCAACATCACTGAATACACAAGCATCCTTGAATGTCTAGACTCAAAACCTGAGGAATGCCCAGCAGATCGATCATGGACCAACTTTGACATGATATCGGCAGATGAAATCTCACAATGGCTCAGAAAATACACCAAGTCACAATGCAAACTAGATATCTACCCTAATAAGATCCGCCCCCAAACAATTCAAAAAAGACCTCATGAATCATGTAAACCACAGGCTTCAAAATGGTCTCTTTCCCACGGACAAAGGAAACATCTTACTCCGCTACCAAAAGATGATAAGAAAAGTACAATGGATCTAACCAATTATCGCCCAGTAGCATCTATTCCGCTCATAACCAAACTCATGGAGCGCATAGTGACAAAACAACTCACTGAATACCTAAACAAACACTCAATTCTACATGAGTCTCAATCAGGATTTCGGTCAAATCACAGCACCAAAACTGTACTAGTGTCCGCAATGAACTCATTCAAACAAGCAATAGCAACTGGCAACAACATACTCCTCCTACAATTCGACATGGTTAATCATGGAATACTGTTATATATACTAGAATACTTTGGAGTGGGAGGTACAGTTTTCAAATGGCTCAAAGGATTCCTGACCACAAGGTCATACCAAGTTACAACGAATGCTGACATATGGAAACCTGAATGTGGAGTTCCCCTCTCACCAACTCTCTTCAACCTAATGATGATACCTTTAGCCAAACTTCTAGCCAATCAAAATCTCAACCCCTACATATATGCAGATGATGTCACGATTTACATTTTAAACTGCTCTGCAAATATTGTGATTTTGACTGTGTGTGACCTGATTGTTTTCAAACTGCTTTATTGATATCTGCAAATCTGGAAAACTAGATTTCGGATTTCAAAACTGCCAGATAGTATTAAAACTCTCTTTCCTTGACTGTAATTGTACTGAACTCTTTCCCATCCCCCATCCTCATCCCACCTGGCTTTCTGCAGACAATCTAAAACGATTAGGAGGGGCTAGTTTCTGTTCAGAGCTGGGCAACTTCAAGGGCCTCACTTGTCTCCTGCCTCAAGGAAACTCACTCAGATAAGACTTTTGTGCTGGCTTTCTTCCAGGAAATTCCTACTCTAAAACTGTGCTTTTGGACATTTCTGGTGCATTTTGTAACCTTGTCTTCCCCTTATCCTAACCAGCTGTGTAGATAAGTGGCTTAATACAATTCTAGAGATAGGTTTTACAACAAACACAATCCACACGTTTTACATTTTAACCCCCCCCCCCCCCCACCCTGCCCCTCATCCCACCCACCCCAAGACTTCCACTTCCTAAATAGCTTTCCTACATACACTACTTATCACAAATTAACTCCACCCAAATACAAATCTCTCTGCCTGTGTGGCTTAAGAGTAAAGTAAATCTTGCATACTCTTAACCCCATCATAGCATACCTATTCATACCAAATACATCAGCATGACTCTTATTCTCTGTAATTGTGGTGCTTTAGTTTCAAGGCCAATCATCTGGACACTAAAAGCTTGTCCTATATGTCATCAGCTCGCTAGTTTAAAAAAGGAGCTTAGTAAACTAAAGGAGGAATTAGATACACTTAAAGCAGCTTCAAAGACTCCACAAAATCATACTGCTCATAATCAAACCAAATTCACACCACTGCCTCAAAGGATAAAACCACCTAAAAATAGATGGTTCACAGTAGGCTCAGGCAGAGTTCGTTATGTGACACACAAGCATCCACCCTCACAAGTGTTGCCCCTACAGAATTCTTTTGCACCATTACAGCACTGTGATATTCCTGAAAATAGAACGGATGCAGAAGAAAAAGGAATGAAGGTGGAACAAAAAGATAGGAAGGTACCCAAAGGGTTAAGACACCCCCAAATCACTAAAAACACATACCAGGAAATGTAGATGGAATGCAATGACCGCAAATGCTCACAGTCTAAGCAATAAAGTTCATGACCTTCAAGCCCTGATGGTGGAGGCAGACTTAGACATTGTTGCAATCACGGAGACGTGGCTAAATGGTTCCCATGAATGGGATGCAAACATACCAGGCTATAATCTATTTAGAGAGGGTTGTAAAGGTGGAGGAGTAGCTCTGTATGTGAGAAATGATATCACGGCGACTGAAATGACAGGGACCTGGGGAAAAGAAGAAGCGACATGGATCACCTTAAAAGAGATGATAGAACCTCTGTCCATGTGGGTGTTGTCTACAGACCCCCGACACAACTGGAAGAACTAGATAGGGATCTGATCGCGGATATTCAAAAGTTAGGAAAGAAGAGGGAGGTGCTGTTGCTGGGAGATTTCAATCTGCCGGATGTAGATTGGAAGGTTCCGTCGGCGAAATCAGAGAGAAGTAGACAGATCGTGGATGCTTTCCAAAGTGTTTTGCTCAGACAAATGGTGATTGAACCCACGAGGGAGGGAGCGACGCTGGATCTGGTGCTCACAAATGGGGATAGCGTGTCAAATGTCCGAGTGGGTGCCCACCTGGGCGGCAATGACCATCAAACGGTTTGGTTTGATATGACTGCTGTAGTGGAGGGCAGCCACTCAAAACTCAAAGTCCTGGATTTCAAGTGTGCTGACCTTACTAAAATGGGGGAATACCTGAGGAAGGAGCTGATGGGCTGGGAGGAAGTACAAGAAGTGGAAGGACAGTGGTCCAGGCTGAAAGAAGCTATAAATAGGGCTACAAACCTTTATGTAAGGAAAGTAAATAAAAGCAAGAGAAAAAGGAAACCGATATGGTTCTCCAAGCAAGTGGCTGAGAAAATAAAGGCTAAAGAGTTGGCGTTCCAGAAATACACAAAAACTCAAGAACAGGAACACGGGAAGGAATACCGGAGGAAACTGAAAGAAGCCAAAAGAGAGATACGTCTGGCAAAAGCGCAAGCGGAAGAACAAATGGCTAGAAATGTAAGGAGGGGTGACAAAAGTTTCTTCAGGTATATTAGTGAAAGGAGAATGACTAAAAAGGGAATTGTGAGACTAAAAGATACTGCGAACTGCTATGTAGATAGTGATGAAAGAAAAGCAAATTTGCTAAATAGATACTTTTGTTCTGTTTTCACAGAAGAAAATCCTGGAGCAGGACCGCGATGGACTGGAAAAAGTACAAATGAAGTGGAGTGGATACAGCATCATTTACAGAAGAGAGTGTGTATGAACAACTTGGACAAAGCCATGGAACCGGACGGGATCCACCCCAGGATATTAAGGGAGCTCAGAGAGGTCCTGGCGGGTCCTCTTAAAGATTTGTGTAATAAATCCTTGGAGACGGGAGATGTTCCGAGAGATTGGAGAATGGCGGAGGTGGTCCCTCTTCACAAAAGTGGTGATAGGGAAGTAGCTGGAAACTACAGGCCGGTAAGCCTCACTTCGGTTATTGGAAAAGTAATGGAAGCGATGCTGAAGGAAAGGATAGTGAATTTCCTGGAAACCAATAAGTTGCAAGATCCGAGACAACATGGTTTTACCAAAGGGAAATCGTGCCAAACGAATCTCATTGAGTTTTTTGATTGGGTGACAGGAGAATTGAATCAGGGACGAGCTATGGACGTAATCTACTTAGATTTCAGCAAAGCTTTTGACACGGTTCCCCACAGGAGGCTTTGAAATAAACTGGATGGGCTGAAGATAGGACCTAAAGTGGTGAACTGGATTAGTAACTGGTTGACGGACAGACGCCAGAGGGTGGTGGTGAATGGAGTTAGCTCGGAGGAGGGAAAGGTGAGTAGTGGAGTGGCTCAAGGATCGGTGCTGGGGCCGATTCTGTTCAATATATTTGTGAGTGACCTTGCCGAAGGGTTAGAAGGTAAAGTTTGCCTATTTGCGGATGATACTAAGATCTGTAACAGAGTGGACACCCCGGAGGGAGTGGAAAACATGAAAAAGGATTTGAAGAAGCTAGAACAATGGTCTAAGGTCTGGCAATTAAAATTCAATGCGAAGAAATGCAAAGTGATGCACTTAGGGAATAGAAATCCACGGGAGACGTATGTGTTAGGTGGCGAGAGTCTGATAGGTTCAGACGGGGAGAGGGACCTTGGGGTGATAGTATCTGAGGATTTGAAGGTGACGAAACAGTGTGACAATGCGGTGACTGTATCTAGAAGGTTGTTGGGCTGTATAGAGAGAGGTGTGACCAGCAGAAGAAAGGGGGTGTTGATGCCTCTGTATAAGTCGTTGGTGAGGCCCCATCTAGAGTATTGTGTTCAGTTTTGGAGGCCGTATCTTGCTAAGGATGTAAAAAGAATCGAAGCGGTGCACAGAAAAGCTACGAGAATGGTATGGGATTTGCGTAACAAGACGTATGAGGAGAGACTTGCTGACCTGAACATGTATACCCTGGAGGAAAGGAGAAACAGGGGTGATATGATACAGACGTTCAAATATTTGAAAGGTATTAATCCGCAAACGAACCTTTTCCGGAGATACGAAGGCGGTAGAACGAGAGGACATGAAATGAGATTGAAGGGGGGCAGACTCAAGAAAAATGTCAGGAAGTATTTCTTCACGGAGAGAGTGGTGGATGCTTGGAATGCCCTCCCGCGGGAGTTGGTGGAGAGGAAAACGGTAACGGAATTCAAACATGCGTGGGATAAACATAAAGGAATCCTGTTCAGAAGGAAAGGATCCTCAGGAGCTTAACCGAGATTGGATAGCAGAGCCGGTAGTGGGAGGCGGGGCTGGAGGATGGGAGGCGGGGATAGTGCGGGGCAGACTTATACGGTCTGTGCCAGAGCCAGTGGTGGGAGGTGGGACTGGAGGTTGGGAGGCAGGGATAGCGCTGGGCAGACTTATACGGTCTGTGCCAGAGCCGGTGGTGGGAGGCGGGGATAGTGCTGGGCAGACTTATACGGTCTATGCCAGAGCCGGTGGTTGGGAGGCGGGGCTAGTGCTGGGCAGACTTATACGGTCTGTGCCCTGAAGAGCACAGGTACAAATCAAAGTAGGGTATACACAAAAGTAGCACACATGAGTTGTCTTGTTGGGCAGACTGGATGGACCGTGCAGGTCTTTTTCTGCCGTCATCTACTATGTTACTATGTTCAAACATAATCTTAACAAAATCACCAAAGAAATCAACCAAAGCCTCCAAATCATGCACTCCTGGGCGGATGCATTCCAGCTAAAACTCAACGCAGAAAAAACACAATGTCTTGTACTCACTTCTCAACACAACATAAACAATTACTCTACCATAACCACACCACACTGTTCTCTTCCCGTCTCACAAAATCTGAAAATTCTTGGAG
The DNA here is from genome assembly GCF_901765095.1 of Microcaecilia unicolor. NCBI lineage: Eukaryota > Metazoa > Chordata > Amphibia > Gymnophiona > Siphonopidae > Microcaecilia > Microcaecilia unicolor. The sequence goes on from NC_044036.1 coordinate 225,161,849, forward strand.
TTACCATTGATCGAAACCTCACACTCGACACCCACATGAAGAATAAAACGAAAAAGATGGAGTTTCCATGTGGAAACGCAAAAGAGTAAAACCTTTCTTCCTGAAACACATCTTCCGTACCCTGGTATAGTCATTGGTCATAAGTCATCTGGATTACTGCAACGCACTGTTCGCTGGCTGCAAAGAACAGTCTATCAAAAAACTCCAAACAGCCCAGAATACCACAGCCAGACTCATATTTGGAAAAACTAAATGTGAAAATGCAAAACCCCTAAGAGAGAAACTTCACTGGCTCCCACTCAAGGATTACGTTCAAGATCTGCACAATTGTACACAAAACTTATTCACGCAGACGCCCCAATCTACATGCTAAACCTCGTGGACCTACCTCCCAGAAACGCCAGAAGATTAGCCCGCAAATTTCTCAATCTGCACTTCCCCAGCTGTAAAGGTCTAAAATACAAGCTGACACACGCCACCACCTTCTCTTACATGAGCATGCAGTTGTGGAATGCATTACCTACAGCCCTGAAAACCATTGATGAAATAACTAACTTTCGCAAATGTCTGAAGACACATCTCTTCAACAAGGCCTACAAAGAGAATCCATAATCTTACAAAACTACCTCACCAACCCACCCAGTTATTAAAAACCAACTTCTATACTATCCTACCTAACACCTTCCTTCTCTCTTCCCTTATTTAATCTTTGTACATTACTAACTGTATCTGATATATTGGAATGACTATGTCATAACAAAACTCTGTAAGCCACATTGAGCCTACAAATAGGTGGGAAAATGTGGGCTACAAATGCAATAAATAAATAATGGTGTATGACTGTGGGCTAGATAGGAGCCGTTGGGCTGCAACCGACATTCCTGGTGCCACAGAGAGGGATCCATAGTGGTGCAGGTACAAACGTTCCTCCTCCCTAGTCTCAACCGACGAGGCCCCCCCAGACCAGGGACAACCGTCACCTCTTTGTTAGTCCGACAGAAAAGGAAGAGCCGCACAGCTGAGCAGTCGGCGGTGTGGGCCAGGCCCGGGTGAACAACTGCGATGCAACAGCCAGAAGCCCGTCCGGGCCAGGGCAGCAGACTCCCCACAAGAAGATGGACAACGGGGAGTTTCTGGCCGCGGCCCCACGGCGGTTGGGCCATGAACACGACGGCAACGAGTAGACCCGACTTGCCCCTCTACAATGAACGGGCTTCCCCACGGCGCTCCTGACCCGGAGAGGCACTGGAATCAGCAAATGAGGGCCGAACCACGCTCCAATGCCAGGTGAAAACCCATGGATGCCCGGACCTGCCCACCACCAGGGGATGTACTATCCTCTCGCACCGAGGATATGTCTCCAAGTGCTGCCCGGGAGGGAAAGGTTAGGACAGCCGATGTAGTTGGTGATTCGATCATTAAACATATAGATAGCTGGGTGGCTGGTGGATGTGAGGATCCTGGTGACTTGCCTGCCTGGTGCAAAGGTGGTAGACCTCATGCGTCACCTAGATAGGATTTTAGATAGTGCTGGGGAGGAGTCGGCTGTCTTGGTACATGTGGGCACCAATGACATAGGAAAATGTGGGAGAGAGGTTCTGGAAGCCAAATTTAGGCTCTTAGGTAGAAAGCTCAAATCCAGATCCTCTAGGGTAGCACAGGGCCAAAAAGACAGGCAGAGCTCCGGAGTCTCAATGCGTGGATGAGACGATGGTGCAGGGAGGAGGGTTTTAGATTTGTTAGGAACTGGGCAACATTCTGGGGAAGGGGGAGCCTATTCCGAAAGGATGGGCTCCACCTTAACCAGGTTGGGACCAGGCTGCTGCCATTTAAAAAGGAGATAGAGCAGCTTTTAAACTAGAAATGGGGGGAAGGCCAACAGTCGCTCAAAAGCACATGGTTCTGGATAAGGTATCTTGCAAGGATACCTCACAAACTTGGGAGATAGGGTTTCTGGATAGTGAGGTTGCACAACAGACCGTGGTAGGCCAGGTGCCCTTAAATACAACTAAAGATCAGACAAAAGATGGCAAATCAATAGTGTCAAGTACTAAGCATCATGCAAACAGGAACAACAAACATACTCTGAAATGTCTATATGTAAATGCTAGGAGTCTAAGAAATAAGATGGGAGAGTTGGAATATATTGCACTAAATGAAAAATTGGATATAACAGGCATTACTGAGACCTGGTGGAAGGAGGATAACCAGTGGGACACTGTCATACCGGGGTACAAAGTATATCGTAGTGATAGGGTGGACCGAACTGGTGGAGGGGTAGCATTGTATATTAACGAGAGCCTTGACTCAGATAGACTACAAATTCAGCAGGACACAAATCACACCTTTGAATCATTATGGGTTGAAATTCCATGTATAAAAGGGAAAAGGATGGTGATAGGAGTGTACTATCGTCCGCTTAGCCAGGATGAGCAGGTAGACGCAGAAATGATAAAAGAAATCAGAGACGTGAAGAAAATGGGCAATGTGATAATAATGGGTGACTTCAATTATCCAAATATAGACTGGGTAAATGTAACATCGGGACACGCTAGAGAGGTACAATTCCTTGATGAAATCAAGGACAGCTTTATGGAGCAGCTGGTGCAGGAGCCGACGAGAGAAGGAAAAATTCTAGACTTGGTGCTTAGTGAAGCTTATGATCTGGTGAGGGACGTTATGGTACTGATAACAGTGATCATAATATGTTCAGTTTTGATACCAACCTTGAAGTAACTATACACAGGAAGTCAAATACGTTAGTGTTTAACTTTAAAAAAGGAGACTATGATAAAATGAGAAGAACGGTGAAAAAAAACTTAGGGGGGCAACTGAGAGGGTAAAAACTGTACAACAGGCATGTACGATGTTCAAAAATACCATCCTGGAGGCCCAGGCCAAACATATTCCGCGAATTAGAAAAGAAAGACGGAAGTCCAAAAGACAGCCGGCGTGGTTGAAAAGTGAGGTGAAGGAAGCTATAAGGGCTAAAAGAAACGCCTTCAGAAAATGGAAGAAGGAACCGTCTGAAAATAACAAGAAGCAGCATAAGGAGTGTCAAAGCAAATGCAAGGCGCAGATAAAGAAGGCTAAGAGGGTTTACGAAGAAAAGATAGCATTAGAGGCAAAAAAAACATAGCAAAAATTTTTTCGGTATATTAAAAGCAGGAAGCCGGCAAAAGAATCGGTTGGGCTGCTGGATGACCGAGGGGTAACAGGGGTGATCAAGGAAGATAAAGATGTAGCGGAGAGATTGAATGAATTCTTTGCTTCGGTCTTCACCGAGGAAGATTTGGGTGGGATACCGGTGTCGGAAATGGTATTTCAAGCGGACGAGTCGGAGAAACTTACTAACTTCAAGGTAAACCTGGAGGACGTAATGGGGTAGTTCAACAAACTGAAGAGTAGCAAATCTCCTAGACCGGATGGTATTCATCCTAGAGTATTGATAGAACTGAAAAATGAGCTTGCAGAGCTACTGTTAGTGATATGCAATTTATCCTTAAAATCGAGCGTGGTACCGGAAGATTGGAGGGTGGTCAATGTAACACCAATTTTTAAAAAAGGTTCCAGGAGAGATCCGGAAAATAATAGACCGGTGAGTCTGATGTCAGTGCCGGGGAAATTGGTAGAGGCTATTATTAAAAACAAAATTACAGAGCACATCCAAGGACATGGATTACTGAGGCCAAGTCAGCATGGCTTTTGTGTGGGGAAATCTTGCCTGACCAATTTACTTCAATTCTTTGAAGGAGTAAACAAACATGTGGACAAAGGGGAGCCAGTTGATATTGTGTATCTGGATTTTCAAAAGGCGTTTGACAAGGTACCTCATGAACAGCTACAGAGGAAATTGGAGGGTCATGAGATAGGAGGAAATATTCTATTGTGGATTAAAAACTGGTTGAAGGATAGGAAACAGAGAGTGGGGTTAAATGGGCAGTATTCACAATGGAGAAGGGTAGTTAGTGGGGCTCCTCAGGGGTCTGTGCTAGGACCACTGCTTTTTAATATATTTATAAATGATTTAGAGATGGGAGTAACTAGCGAGGTAATTAAATTTGCTGATGACACAAAGTTATTCAAAGTCGTTAACTCGCGACAGGATTGTGAAAAATTACAAGAGGACCTTACGAGACTGGGAGACTGGGCGGCTAAATAGCAGATGATGTTTAATGTGAGCAAGTGCAAGGTGATGCATGTGGGAAAAAAGAACCCGTATTATAGCTACGTCATGCAAGGTTCCACGTTAGGAGTTACGGACCAAGAAAGGGATCTGGGTGTCGTCGTCGATAATACACTGAAACCTTCTGCTCAGTGTGCTGCTGCGGCTAGGAAAGCGAATAGAATGTTGGGTATTATTAGGAAAGGTATGGAAAACAGGTGTGAGGATGTTATAATGCCGTTGTATCGCTATATGGTGCGACCACACCTTGAGTATTGTGTTCAATTCTGGTCGCCGCATCTCAAGAAAAATATAGTAGAATTGGAAAAGGTGCAGTGAAGGGCGACTAAAATGATAGCGGGGATGGGACGACTTCCCTATGAAGAAAGACTAAGGAGGCTAAAGCTTTTCAGCTTGGAGAAGAGATGGCTGAGGGGAGACATGATAGCGGTATATAAAATAATGAGTGGAATGGAACAGGTGGATTGGAAGCGTCTGTTCACGCTTTCCAAAAATACTAGGACTAGGGGGCATGCGATGAAACTACAGTGTAGTAAATTTAAAACAAATCAGAGAAGCTTTTTCTTCACCCAACGCATAATTAAACTCTGGAATTCGTTGCCGGAGAATGTGGTGAAGGCGGTTAGCTTGGCAGAGTTTAAAAAGGGGTTAGACGGTTTCCTAAAGAACAAGTCCATAAACCACTACTAAATGGACTTGGGAAAAATCCACAATTCCAGGAATAACATGTATAGAATGTCTGTACGTTTGGGAAACTCGCCAGGTGCCCTTGGCCTGGATTGGCCGCTGTCGTGGACAGGATTCTAGGCTCAATGGACCCTTAGTCTTTTCCCAGTGTGGCATTACTTATGTACTTATGTTCTAATAGGCAATCTGTTTTTCCAATTTATCTGGTACCGAAAATGCTTCCCATCACCATGACGGCTGTTCCTTCATTTTTTTTTTTTGTTAATAGTCTTTATTGGCAAGAGAAATACACAAGTGTAGCCATGAACAAACTGTATCAATAAAAATACACTACATCAAAAAACATATATCAGCAAACATCAAACATAGAGGTCTCCCAGCTCAAACCCCCATCTATAAATGGTTATACAACACAGTACGTTAGCTATGAGACCTCAGCTGCCAACACGACTTGCCTTATTCTCTTGCACCAATTTTCATTTTCTCCCCACCCCTTCCACCCTCCCCCTCCTCCCCCCCTTCCCTCCGGAGACTTACTACATGGAATGACCAATTACCCAACTGGTGTTATTGTTCAAGTGTCCTCGTGCTGGTTAGCTTTGAGATATACTCGTAGCTTCTTTTCCAAATTTTATGCCCTGCAGACAATCTCTCCCTTTCACCCTCCAACTCCAGTTCCTTCCCTCCTTCCCACACTGCCATATGCTTCATAGCAGCGTACCATTGGGCAATTGGTGGTGGCTTTTTATCTACCCAGTGATTTAGTATGACTCTCTTGGCCAGCACCAGGGATAATAACACAAACCTACCACACAAGAACGGAATCCCCTGCCCCATCAACTCGGAGTCTAAACCCAGCAGTAATATTTTGTAGCTCCATTCCACTTGGAATCCAATTACCTCTATCAAATGCTGCAGAACTCCCCTCCAAAATGACTGCAACACCTTACACTCGAGAAAGTGATGTACCAGTGTACCCTCGTGATTTTCACATTTATCACAGTCCGCTGATTCCCATAGGCCCATTGCCTTTCCTCTACTCCTGGTGACATACGCACAATGTAGAATTTTTAACTGAATTTCATGGCAGCTGACGTTGGGGGTTATTCTGTATGCCAGGTCAAAACCTTTTTGTATCTCAGCTACTGAGACCTCCACCCCCAGCATATCAGACCACTTGTTGGCCAGAGAGACAGTCGTTGCACTGGGCATTTTTGTTTTGCCTAGGTGATACCAGCTTGAAAGCTTATTACTTCCCTCTGGCATCTGCTTAAATATCACATCTAAGGCTGTAAATGCAGGAATCTGCTTATCATTATTACGAACTGAAAGGATATAATGCCTAAGCTGCATATACGAAAAGGAAAATGATTTGGGTATATCCCATCTATTTTGACACTCCTCGAAGGATGGAACTAACAACTGCCCCCCCTCTCCCATCTGTCCTACAAATCTACAACCCCTCTGAGACCAGGCTCGAAAAGGAGAGATACCCTGCCCTGAGGGGAAATCGGGATTTGGAATTTGGAATTCTATGAATGGGGAAGGACCCCTAGCCTCTCCCACTTTCTGTCTCCACCAATCCCAAGCCATACTAAGTGGTTTCAATAAAGGGGACAATCTTGTCCTCCTCGTCCTAGAATGAAGGGCATTGAAAACTGACCATGGATGAGCTGCATTATCCCATACCTCCGGTGGTGCAAACTTATAGTGCCCCGTATATATTTCATGCATCCATCGGATAATTGCAGCTACATTGTACATCCTAAGATCTGGGAGATTGACTCCCCCCTCCTGCCTTGCCCGAGTAAGCTTTTGGAACCCTATTCTAGCCCGTCGCCCTCTCCAGATAAAAGACGAAATCACCCCCCCGATAGGCTGCCTCATCTTTGCTAGCAATCCACAGCAGCATCATTTGTAGAGTATATAATATCTTGGGAAACAGCACCATTTTGACTAGTGCCACTCTTCCCAGGAACAACACTGGGACCTCCCGCCATTTAGTACACAACTGTTTAACTTGATCCAATTTTTCGCAAACATTCTTCTTGTACATGACCGCACAGTCCAAGTGTAAGTAGACTCCCAAATATTTCATTGCCCCTTTTGCCCAAGCTAAGGGAAAGTCGGGTTGCTCTCTACATGCGCAACTAGCAGACAGTGCCATAGCTTCCGACTTGTCAAAATTTATGCTTAACCCTGAAAAGGTTCCAAATCGTTGAATAATATCTATTAGTATGGGTATCCCTTTGGACGCCTGCCCTAAGAATATTAACATGTCGTCCGCAAAGAGATTAATTTTATATTCGCTCTTCCCCACACTAATACCCTGCACCTTCTCTGATTGTCGGATTTTACTTGCTAAGGGTTCCAAAGCCAGTACAAAAAGCATGGGTGACAGGGGGCATCCCTGTCTAGTACCTCTTTGTAACTCAAACGACGGAGAAAGCGTATTATTAATTAAGATTTGTGCAGTAGGATTCCTATACAAGGCTCGAATCCCCTGTAAAAATTCCCCCAAGATTCCGAACTGCGGCAACACCCAGAAAAGATGATCCCACAGTATTTTGTCAAACGCCTTCTCCGCGTCTAGACTCACTAGCAGGTTATCCCCCTGTCTACCCCCCATTTCCTGAAGCACACTCATGGCCCTTAGGATGTTAGTGGAGGCATACCTTCCTGGAACAAACCCCGTTTGGTCTGTGTGTACCAACGAAGGTAATACCTTTCCCAGGCGGGCGGCCATAATACCAGCAAAAAGTTTAATGTCTTGATTTAAGAGGGAAATTGGACGGTACGATCCTAACAGTTCCTTATCCCTGCCCGGCTTTGGCAATACTAAAATTGAAGCATGCGTCAGAGTACCTGTAGTTCGCCGCTCTTGACAGAGTGCCTCACACAGGTCACTAAATGGGCCTGTTATCTGCCCCCCAGTATCTTATAATATTCTGGGCCCAGACCATCTGGGCCTGGGGCCTTGGCTAATTTGAGTCTCTTTATTGCTTGCTGTATCTCCTGGCCTTGCACGGGTGCATTAAGGCCATCCCTTTGCTCTTGAGTCAATGAAGGAAGTCTTAGATCTTTAAAAAAGGTCTCTCTCTGTTCTCTATCATAGTGCCCCTGATCATAGAGGGTCTTATAAAAATCTACAAAGGCTTTCTGAATGTCTTCCTCCTTGTCCACAAGCTTCCCATTTCCTCCCTTAATGCGGGTTATCACTTGTTTTGCTGCTCTACCTTTTACCATATTAGCCAGCAATTTCCCAGTTTTGTTACCCCATCTGTGAAGACGGTATTTATATAGTTGAATGTCTCCCAACGCCCTCTGATTAAGTAAGTCGTTGATCTTGGTTTTTATCTCTTTAAATTTATTCTGGGCTGCTACATTCCCTCTTACTGCTGCTCCTCGTGTCTCTTGCAACTGAGTTAAATTCTCTATCAGCTCTTTTTCCCTCCGTTTGCGAGAGCTCGCTGTGTATGCTATGATTTTTCCTCTCATAACTGCCTTCCCCGTTTCCCAGAGTATTAACGGGTCTACCTCCCCTTTCTGATTATCTACTAAAAAGAGCTCCCATTCCCGCAGTATATACTTCCTGAAGTCCGGATCCCTATATAAGGTAGGGTTCATGCGCCACCCTTGCTGATTTCTCACTCCCCTTGTTCCAAGCTCCACCCATATTAAATTATGATCAGATACTACTTCCACCTCAATTGCTGCAGCCCTGCTCACGGAGAACAGTGATGGGGAAATCAATATGTAATCTAATCTGGCGTGGCATTTATGTACATTTGAAAAATAGGTGTATTCTCTTTCATCAGGGTGCAGTGCCCTCCATATATCTACCAAACCTAAGTCCCTTTTCAGAATTCCTATACCCCTCTCCTCCATTCCCTTAGGCCGGCTCTTTGGTGGGCTGCAGTCAATCAGGGGATCCGCCGTTATGTTAAAGTCCCCTCCTACTATTAATTGATATTCTTGTAACTGCATTAAGGTCAACAGTAAATGGGAATAGAACTTCTTAGAGTATATGTTAGGGGCATAAACCGAACAGAATGCTACCTTCATACCCTGGACCACCCCCGCCCACACCACATACCTTCCCTCAGGGTCCTGGATGATTTTATGACAAACTATCTCTAGTCCCTTGCGCATAAGGATGGCCACACCCCTCTGTCTACTATTATATGAGGAGAAGGCTATGTCTCCCACCCAGCCCTGTTTTAATTTGTGGTGTTCCGGTGCGGATAAATGGGTTTCCTGCAGCATAAAGATGTCTGCTTTCATTTGCTTTCCATACTGCAATATTTTCTTTCGTTTAATCGGGGAGTGCACTCCATCTACATTGAGCGATGCCACCATAACACTACCCATTTTCCCAATCCTTCATCACTTCTTTCTTAAGCCAGTAAACCAGTGATTCCGTTAGGGGATCCGTCCCAGCATCGGTTCCCCATTTAATATCCCAACTTTCCCCCCTTTGCACACGAAGGTTCCTTTGCACCCTCAGTGGTGTGTCATTCCTCAGTCTCCCCTTAAGTCTCCCCCCCATCCCCTTCCCTGCATCTCTCCCCCCCAAACTCTTCTCGAGTCAGCTTTCCACTCACCCCCTTCATCCCGATGCCTCAATGCTGCAAATTCTCTCTCATCACTCGCACCCCCACTTGACCACTCCACATTCGCTCTATCCCACACATACCCCCCCCATTTGCATGAACCATCCCACCAGACCTAACACAAGCACATATCCCACCCACTTCCCCTACCCCCTCCCCTGATCAGTTGAAAACCCATTTCTCAACCACCTCCCACAAACCAGACAGCAACATGCTCCCTTCCCCCTACTGCCCCCCTCCTCCCCTCTGCAGTATGGGCACCCAACTATAGCAAACCTTCCATAATTCTCCCTCAATAAAATCCCTATCACCTAACACTTTTTAAATGTACACAACAACTGTACAAAATTGCAACATAACCTACTAAAACAGCTGAAATCACTGTGCTGTACCACTTTTATGCTGCTGCTTGCTTAGTTCAAAAGTTCTGCACTGAGCAGGTCAGTGTCAGGCAGGTATCGGTAGGTGCAGGCTCTCAGGGAATTTTATGGACAAGCCTTTACTGATCCGACCTCCAATCCTGCACTATTTCACAGATGACATCAACCTCTCATACCTTGGGCCCTCTGCTATATTTGTGGCCAGCAGTTTGTTATGTTGGCCAAATCAGGCTCATCTGTCCTTTGTGGTGCAAATGCAAAGTTCCGAAGGAAGGATCATCTGCAAGCCTCTGCACTCTGACAATTAGCTGTTAATTACTCAAAACAATTTAACTGCAGCCCTTTCAAGTCAATTGCTGCTCACCACCATAACTCACTCACAGTTCACTGCTCCTCCTGTCTCCTTTGATCGTTGGGAACTTTATCAAGAAAGGCTCGCAGCTCCTCTGCTTTTGTCAGTGTGCAAGTGTTATTGTTGTACGTAATCCGCACTCTGGCTGGGTACTGGAAAGCAAATTTGATGCCTTTCTCGTACAGTTTAGTGCAGTACGGGGCTAACACTCTCCGCTGTTCCATTACTCTGGCTGAGAAATCTTGAAAAAGCAGGATCCTTCCGCCCTTGTACTCCACCTGTCGTAGCTTTTTGAATTTCTCCAACAGCATGGCTTTAACCACATAACTCAGGAACCTGGCAATTATCAGTCGTGGCCGGCCTTCCTTTTCTCTCCTCGGACCTACTCGATGTATGCGCTCCACTTGTCCCCGACCGAAGTTTGCACTCAGCCCAAGCTGCTGCGGGAGCCAGCTTTCTGCGAATTCTTTGAGCTCTACATCTGCAACAGATTCAGGTAGCCCCACTATGCGGATATTGTTTCTCCTGCCTCTGTTTTCTTGATCCTCTATGCGATCTCTCAGAGTGTTTATTTGTTCTTCCATCACCCGAAGCCGGCCTTCTGCTGCCATGTGCTCTTCCTGCGAGGCAATTCTTTCTTCCGCTTCCTGCAATCTAGCCGCGTGGGTAGTGATGCATTCCTTTATTTCATCCATGCCCTCATTTAATTTTGCCAGCTTGTCATCTAATAGTTGTGACATATGTTTCAGGGAAATTTGCACCATTTCTTCATGTACTGGTGTCGGGGTCTGTGGCTGTAGCAGCGGGGATAGTGAGTTCGGTGCACTTGATGGGCTCAGCGACGCCATTTTTGTTTTCAGCACGCTGCCCTTCTCTTTCCCTGTTTTGGCTGATCTAATTGGCATTCCGCTACCCCTCCAGCCGATCTGGACACCGATCACTGCCTCCTGCTTTCCTGTTATGGCCAATACCTTTTCCACCCCGTTTAGGGTGTTGTAGATACCATCAAAAAGGGGAATTAAGGCACAGGGGAAGGGAGCTGAGCTTACAGACGTCCGATCAGCCCTTCAGCATCACGTGACCCCCCCGGCTGTTCCTTCATACATTATCTTCATTGCCCACATGAAGCTCATGGCCAAAGGGGAGGGACTGTCCTGGTCTGCCATCTCGGTATCAGTGCTGAAGCCCTTTTCCTTTCCTTTTCACAGTTGTCTGCTGCTCATAAGTGCCTATCAACTCCTGCATCAAACCAGTAACGGTTCCTGAAAGTGTCCTATGGAGCCTAATGTGGTAAGAGACAGCATAAAAACATGGAGTAGTCTGATTGGAGCATACAAGGTTGGGAGCAGAGATTCTCACCATCCATCTCTGCTTATGGTGTCCTGTGATCCCAAGTGTTTTATTGTTATATTGATGTATTATTGTAACCTAATTAGGAATATAGGGAGGATATACATTTATTAAATAAACAAAATAATCTGGGGGATGGGCAAGGCTCATGGAAAAGCCCTGGAGGGGAAACCTTCTTGGCACTGTGTCAAATCTGACTGGAGAGGGAGGAGTTTCAAGGGCAATGAGTTAGAACAAGCATGTTGTTCTTTGTGGTACTGAGGTTATCATATGGATGGAGTTATCGAGGCCCAGAGAGTGTCACTTGGCACTAGAATCAGAATCTTTTCAGTGCGTACACAGGATGATGTGCCCTTTCTGTGTGGGATTGCTCTATCAAAGAGAAAGACGACCCTTCATTCTCTCACTATTAAAGTATCTGGTTTCTTATGCAAGGAATAGCCTAATTGAAATAACTTACTTTTTCTCTCCAAATATTCTTTGAGCTTCGTACCTTCTGAATTTTCAAGCTCTAGACTAGGAGACATACAGACACACAGTTTTTAATGCCAGGTGAGGGCCCCACAGACCATTAGTGTTCAGTGAGTGACATCTTATGTTTACATTCTGGGTATTTCTTGAAACCTGGTTTACTAACGGCATTTTTAAGAGTAGTTCTGCTACATTAAACACAATTTTGGGAGTTAGTGGTTGTCACTGAATAACAGACAGACAGAAAACTGAAGGGAACTGTCACTTGTTGTACAGTGGGCATAAGAACATTAAGTGTTGCCATACTGGGACAGACCAAAGGTCCATCAAGCCCAGAATCCTGTTTCCAAAAGTGACCAATACAGGTTAGAAGTACCTGGAAAGATCCCAACATTTTATGCTGCTTATCCTAGAAATAAGCAGTGGATTTTCTCCAAGTCCATCTTAATAATGGCTTATGGACTTTTCTTTTAGGACGGTATCTAAGCCTTTTTTAAACCCCGCTAAGCTAACTTTTTTTTACCATATTCTCTGGCAATGAATTCCAGAGTTTAATTACACACCGAGTGAAGAAATATTTTCTCCGATTTGTTTTAAATTTGCTACTTTGTACCTTCTGTGTACTCCCTAGTTCTAGTAATTTTGGAAAGAATAAACAAACGAGCATGTTTACCTGTTCCACTCCACTCATTATTTTAAATGACCTCTATCATATCTCCCCTCAGACATCTTTTCTCCAAGCTGAAGAGACCCAGCCGCTTCAGCCTTTCCTCATAGGGAAGTCGTCTCATCTCCTTCATCATTTTTGTCGCCCTTCTCTGTACCTTCTACTATATCTTTTTTGAGATGCAGTGACCAGAATTGTACACAGTATTCAAGGTGCGGTCGAATCATGGGTTGATATAATGTCATACAATGTTTTCCGTTCCTTTCCTAATAATACCCAACATTCTATTTGCCTTCTTAGCCGCCGCCGCACACTGAGCAGAGGGTTTTAATGTATCATCAACAATGACACCTAGATCCTGTTCCTGGTCGGTGACTCCTAATGTGGGACCTTGCATCACGTAACTTAGTTCGGGTTCCTCTTTCCCACATGCGTCACTTTAAACTTGCTCATATTACAAGTCATCTTTCATTTGGATGACCAGTCTCGTAAGGTCCTCTTGCAATTTTTCACAATCCTCTTGCGATTTAACAACTTTGAATAACTTTGTGTAATCAGCAAATGTAATTACCTCACTAGTTACTCCCATTTGGCTCAGTAAAACTTTCTAGATATGTCTGTGTACTGGGAGAGGGTACAGGCAATGCATTTGTCACTGCTTGTGTAACTGTAGTGTCCTGCTTGTCCACAGAGAAAACCAAAATAACAGCAAATAAAGATCACATAGCATATCTAGTCTGCTCATTCACACCAACACAGAGAATCTCTTTGATAGAGATTCTCTGTGTTTGTCCACGTTTTCTTGATTTCAGATACAAACCTCATCTCTATCATCTCCTTCTATAAATAAAACATTTAATGCTTTTTACTAAAGAACAAATCTTACAAAATCCTTACCATGTGGTGCCCAGGAATCTCCCAGAAGGGTGCCACATCACTCGGGCCACTCTCATCATATGCCCCTCAATATCAGCTACTGGCTCATCACTGCATAAAAAGCAAAATTGGTACCATCAATGATAATTCAGAATAATAGGCCAAAATGCTGGCTAGCTTCATGCTTAGTACATGGGTCTTGGTCCAATTTCTCACCCTGGCTTTTACAATGTGGAATATTCTGGAAGTAGTACCAGTTCCTGCATGATGTTGAATTGAGCTGTCGGACATTGAGCAACAAGCTTCACTGGGGTTTTTTAAATGCCAATATTATTATTTTGAGCTCACTGGATTTATTAATTAGAGCCACTTAAGGCTTTTTCATTCCATTTTTACCTATAATCTTTATCAGTAACATTTTGTATACATTTTTAAGTGGACTACTGCTGGTCTGAATTTAAGCGGATACAATGTGTGACCAGGCTAAAGTAACTGAGGCTTCTTAATGCCTCTAGGAGACCTACCTCAGTAGTTCAAAAGGCAAATCCCTGGCTTAGAGATCACAGCTGCAGACTTGGATCCTGTCTGGAAAAATAAGGTCAAGTTTCTGGAAAGTGCTCAGCAAAGGTTCAAAGAAGAGTGACCAAAAATGAAAAAGGGGATGGTCCTCCTCTCATATGAGGAAAGACTAAAGAGGTTAGGGCTCTTCAGGTTAGAAAAGAGAGGATGAGGAGATATATGATTGAGGGCTACAAAATCTTGAGTGCTGTAAAACGAGTAGAAGTAAATCGATTTTTTTGCTTATTCCCAAAGTACAAAGACTAGGGGCCACTCAAGGAAATTACATGGAAATACTTAAAAAAACAAAACAAAACAGGAGGAAATATTTTTTCACTCAACGAATAGTTAAGCTCTGGATGGAACTCTTTGCCGGAGGATGTGGTAACAGCAGTTAGCGTATCTGGGTTTAAAAAAAGGTTTGGACAAATTCCTGGAGGAAAAATACATAGTCTGCTATTGAGACAGACATGGGAATGCAACTGCTTGCCCTGGGATTTGTAGCATGGAATGTTGCCATGATTTGAGTTTCTGTCAGGTACTTGTGACCTGGCTTAGCCACTGTTGGAAACGGATAGTGGGCTAGATGGACTTTTGGTCTGACCCAATATGGCTACTCTTATGTTCTTATGCAAGTGGCAGTGAGCATGAAATCCAAGAGGTTACAGTATTGAGAAAAGGTAAGCAGTGTGTTTGAGACCCTCCAATGGGAAATGGTTAACATGGTGCTGGTGCATACGTGACCCATGAGGGCAACATGTGGAACCTACAAGGTTACTGAAGAAAAAAGAAGGGGTTCACACCTTCCACAAATCCAACAAGGAAAACAAATGCAGAGTGGAAGAAAATCCAATCCAAGAAACCAGTCAGAACTCACGGAATGAGAACTCCTAATAAAATCTATTTGGAGTTCTCATTTCGTGAGTTCTGACTGGTTTCTTGGATTGGATTTTCTTCCACTGTGAACCTACCTACAAGGTTGTAATATTGGGGGATAAAGTCAGTTTGGTGACAACAAATATAGGGGGAAAATGATTTCTAAATGCTAAACTTAGCAAATACAATTTGCAAGCACTGTTCCTTCTAAGCTCCTATCTGATGCCATTCTATTAGCATACACGTACGCATTCGGATCCGCATATAGCGTCCACACCGCCTGATGGAACCAACCCTCTATCCCATATGCCTTTAACACCCCAAACATAAACCCTCAGTCCACCCTATCAAACGCTTTTTCTGCATCAAAACTAGTAAGTAAAGCTGGTGTTCCCCCCAATCTAAGCGTCTCTAATGCTGCCAAGATCCATCTCATATTTTTCGCTATCACCCTCCCTTGTGTAAACCCCACCTGTGGTTCTGACACTAAGGATGGCAGAATGCTCGCCAGCCTATTAGCCAAAATCTTGGCGAGGAATTTTACCTCGGTATTAAGCAATGAAATAGGACGATAGGATTCCGGCTTATCTGCCGGCTTTCCTGGCTTCTGTAAGACTACTATTTGTGCGACATTCAAATGCACTGGGAACTTCTCTTGTTGAACATAGCCCTGAAAAACGTTCATCAGTACTGGGCTAATTTCCTCCTGTAATAATTTAAACATAGTAACATAGTAGATGACGGCAGAAAAAGACCTGCACGGTCCATCTAGTCTGCCCAACAATTTAAACTCATATGATAGTCCCGTCTTATCTTATCTAATTTATCTAGGAATCTTCACGATATTGACACATCTCTATCCTCCCATGTTTCAAACCTCCTCTCGACTGTGGCACCATCCACGTCTGTCAACGAGGCTGTTTCTTCTTACAACAATACTCTATCCTCTGCCTTAGACACTCTTGCACCTTTGATGACCCGCCCTATAAGGCGTACAAAACCCCAACCTTGGCTGACTTCTAATATCCGCTACCTACGTTCCTGTACTCGCTCCGCCGAACGCCTCTGGCGGAAATCTCGGGCCCTTGCTGATTTCTTACACTTTAAGTTCATGCCGACCTCCTTCCAATCTGTTCTTCTACGCGCCAAACTGGATTATTATATCCAACTGACCAACTCTCTTGGCTCTAACCCTCATCTTCTCTTTACCACATTGAACTCTCTCCTCAAGGTGCCCCCTCCCCCAACTCCCCCTTCATTATCTCCTCAGACCCTTGCTGAATTCTTTCATGACAAGGTTCAAAAGATAAACCTTGAATTCTCTACCTCGCCACCTCTCCCTCCACTAGTCCGTTCCCCTCTCTCTCCTTCCCCTTATTCCTTTTCCTCCTTTCCTGAAGTTACTATAGAGGAAACTACACTTCTCCTTTCTTCCTCAAAATGTACCACCTGTTCCTCTGATCCCATTCCCACCCACCTTCTTAATGCCATCTCACCTGCTCTTATTCCTTTTATCTGTCACATTCTCAACCTCTCACTTTCCACTGCAACTGTCCCTACTGCCTTTAAACATGCTGTGGTCACACCTCTCCTTAAGAAGCCTTCACTCGACCCTACAGTGGGGGAAATAAGTATTTGATCCCTTGCTGATTTTGTAAGTTTGCCCACTGACAAAGACATGAGCAGCCCATAATTGAAGGGTAGGTTATTGGTAACAGTGAGAGATAGCACATCACAAATTAAATCCGGAAAATCACATTGTGGAAAGTATATGAATTTATTTGCATTCTGCAGAGGGAAATAAGTATTTGATCCCCCACCAACCAGTAAGAGATCTGGCCCCTACAGACCAGGTAGATGCTCCAAATCAACTCGTTACCTGCATGACAGACAGCTGTCGGCAATGGTCACCTGTATGAAAGACACCTGTCCACAGACTCAGTGAATCAGTCAGACTCTAACCTCTACAAAATGGCCAAGAGCAAGGAGCTGTCTAAGGATGTCAGGGACAAGATCATACACCTGCACAAGGCTGGAATGGGCTACAAAACCATCAGTAAGACGCTGGGCGAGAAGGAGACAACTGTTGGTGCCATAGTAAGAAAATGGAAGAAGTACAAAATGACTGTCAATCGACAAAGATCTGGGGCTCCACGCAAAATCTCACCTCGTGGGGTATCCTTGATCATGAGGAAGGTTAGAAATCAGCCTACAACTACAAGGGGGGAACTTGTCAATGATCTCAAGGCAGCTGGGACCACTGTCACCACGAAAACCATTGGTAACACATTACGACATAACGGATTGCAATCCTGCAGTGCCCGCAAGGTCCCCCTGCTCCGGAAGGCACATGTGACGGCCCGTCTGAAGTTTGCCAGTGAACACCTGGATGATGCCGAGAGTGATTGGGAGAAGGTGCTGTGGTCAGATGAGACAAAAATTGAGCTCTTTGGCATGAACTCAACTCGCCGTGTTTGGAGGAAGAGAAATGCTGCCTATGACCCAAAGAACACCGTCCCCACTGTCAAGCATGGAGGTGGAAATGTTATGTTTTGGGGGTGTTTCTCTGCTAAGGGCACAGGACTACTTCACCGCATCAATGGGAGAATGGATGGGGCCATGTACCGTACAATTCTGAGTGACAACCTCCTTCCCTCCGCCAGGGCCTTAAAAATGGGTCGTGGCTGGGTCTTCCAGCACGACAATGACCCAAAACATACAGCCAAGGCAACAAAGGAGTGGCTCAGGAAGAAGCACATTAGGGTCATGGAGTGGCCTAGCCAGTCACCAGACCTTAATCCCATTGAAAACTTATGGAGGGAGCTGAAGCTGCGAGTTGCCAAGCGACAGCCCAGAACTCTTAATGATTTAGAGATGATCTGCAAAGAGGAGTGGACCAAAATTCCTCCTGACATGTGTGCAAACCTCATCATCAACTACAGAAGACGTCTGACCGCTGTGCTTGCCAACAAGGGTTTTGCCACCAAGTATTAGGTCTTGTTTGCCAGAGGGATTAAATACTTATTTCCCTCTGCAGAATGCAAATAAATTCATATACTTTCCACAATGTGATTTTCCGGATTTAATTTGTGATGTGCTATCTCTCACTGTTACCAATAACCTACCCTTCAATTATGGGCTGCTCATGTCTTTGTCAGTGGGCAAACTTACAAAATCAGCAAGGGATCAAATACTTATTTCCCCCACTGTACTTGTCCCTCTAATTACCGACCCATCTCCCTCCTCCCTTTTCTCTCCAAATTACTTGAGCGTGCTGTTCACCACCGCTGCCTTGATTTTTTCTCCTCACATGCTATTCTTGACCCGCTACAATCTGGTTTTCGCCCTCTCCACTCAACCGAAACTGCGCTTACTAAAGTCTCCAATGACCTATTACTGGCTAAATCCAGAGGTCAATATTCCATCCTCATCCTTCTTGATCTTTCCGCTGCTTTTGACACTGTCGATCACAGCATACTCCTCGATATCCTGTCCTCACTTGGATTCCAGGGCTCTGTCCTTTCCTGGTTCTCTTCCTACCTCTCCCTCCGCACCATTAGTGTTCATTCTGGTGGATCCTCTTCTACTTCTATCCCTCAGCCTGTCGGCGTACCTCAGGGTTCTGTTCTTGGTCCCCTCCTCTTTTCTATTTACACTTCTTCCCTTGGTTCATTAATCTCATCCCATGGCTTTTCCTACCATCTCTATGCTGATGACTCCCAAATCTACCTTTCTACCCCTGATATCTCACCTTGCATCCAAACCAAAGTTTCAGCGTGCTTGTCTGACATTGCTGTCTGGATGTCTCAACGCCACCTGAAATTAAACATGACCAAAACCGAGCTTCTAATTTTTTCCCCCAAACCCACCTCCCCGATCCCCCCGTTTTCTATTTCTGTTGATGGCTCTCTCATTCTCCCTGTCTACTCAGCTCGAAACCTTGGGGTCATCTTTGACTCTTCTCTCTCCTTCTCTGCTCATATCCAGCAGATTGCCAAGACCTGTCGTTTCTTTCTTTACAACATCCGTAAAATCCGCCCCTTTTTTTCCGAGCACTCTACCAAAACCCTCGTCCACACGCTTGTCACCTCTCGTTTAGACTACTGCAATCTGCTTCTTGCTGGCCTCCCACTTAGTTACCTCTCCCCTCTTCAATCGGTTCAAAACTCTGCTGCCCGTCTCGTCTTCCGCCAGGGTCGCTTTACTCATACTACCCCTCTCCTCAAGTCGCTTCACTGGCTCCCTATCCGTTTTCGCATCCTGTTCAAACTTCTTCTACTGACCTATAAATGTACTCACTCCGCTGCTCCCCAGTATCTCTCCACACTCATCCTTCCTCACACCCCTTCCCGTGCACACTGCTCCATGGATAAATCCTTCTTATCTGTTCCCTTCTCCACTACTGCCAACTCCTGACTTCGCGCTTTCTGTCTCGCAGCACCCTACGTCTGGAATAAACTTCCTGAGCCCCTACGTCTTGCCCCATCTTTGGCCACCTTTAAATCTAGACTGAAAGCCCACCTCTTTAACATTGCTTTTGACTCGTAACCACTTGTAACCACTCGCCTCCACCTACCCTCCTCTCCTCCTTCCTGTACACATTAATTGATTTCATTACTTTATTTTTTGTCTATTAGATTGTAAGCTCTTTGAGCAGGGACTGTCTTTCTTCTATGTTTGTGCAGCGCTGCGTACGCCTTGTAGCGCTATAGAAATGCTAAATAGTAGTAGTAGTAGTGCTACTTTATGTGTATACCTGACCTTGATTTTCTGGACACAGACCATAGAAGTTTGCCCAGAACAAGGCCCACCTCCCAACCATCCCCGCTTATCCCCACCAGCTCTGCCACCCAATCTTGGCTAAGCTTCTGAGGATCCATTCCTTCCGAACAGGATTCCTTTATGTTTATCCCACGCATTTTTGAATTCCGTTACCGTTTTCATCTCCACCACCTTCCACAGAAGGGCATTCCAAGCATCCACCGCTCTCTCGGTGAAAAAATACTTCCTGACATTTTTCTTGAGTCTGCCCCCCTTCAGTCTCATTTCATGTCCTCTCGTTTTACCGCCTTCCCATCTCCGGAAAAGGTTTGTTTGCAGATTTATACCTTTCAAATATTTGAACGTCTGAATCATATCACCCCTGTTTCTCCTCTCCTCCAGGGTATACATATTCAGGTGTGCAAGTCTCTCCTCATACGTCTCCTGTGGATTTCTACACCCTAAGTCTGTTCATCATAGGCTCAGGTTTTTTCTGAGCCTATGATGAACAGAGGATAGCTTTTGCATCCTTTTAAGCTCCGACAGACGTTACCTTAGTTTAGGAGCTCTGTGAGGCTCTTTTTCCTCCTCCTTCAGATGGTGGATTGTTTAAGATATAGGCAATACCATTCATCGTATCATTTTCATTTCAGTGGGAAAAAGTGTATTGTGTAAACAATTTATTTATTTGTGACATTTATATCCCACATCCCAAACAAGTTTGAGTTCATTTCAATTGTTGAGTTGATTCCAATTGGGTGAGGTTAGGACCAGGTAGAATTAAGCGGTGATCATTTATGTAACGAAGAAGGCCAGCCGGTGAAAAAGGAATGGTGAGAAAAGAGAAGTATGGCGGAAGACCAAGCCTGTGGGCCTTGAACATAAGAACCAGTAGTTTGAACAGTATGCAGTGATTGACCGGAACCCAGTGAACTCTTTGGAGCAGTGGAGACACATGATTGTAAAGATGTGCATGACATAACAGCCGAATGACTATATTCTGCAGGGATTAAAGCTTCTTAGTACTAGCCTGAGTGCAGCCTAAATAGATTATATTGCAATAATCTAGTTTCGTAATAAGTAAAGAGAGGATCAGTGAGTGGAAAATATCAGAACTAAAATAGTGACGTATTGCTGTTGGAGATCTGAGGTGTAAATGGTAGATATGAATCAAGGATGACCCCCAGGTATCTAACCCTATCAACCCACTCATTACTTTACCTCACCCATTTCTATTCTTCTATCACCTTCTCGCACTACTCCAACCAGAGTTACACCTAATCACACTGACCACCCTTCAACATCTTCTGTCCTTCTGTGACTGTTCTCTTGTGCTTGACTGCTTAAATATTTTAAATTTAAATGCTTTACTTTTTGTCTATTAGATTGTAAGCTCTTTGAGCAGGGACTGTCTTTCTTCTGTGTTTGTACAGCGCTGCGTACACTTTGTAGCGCTCTAGAAATGTTAAATAGTAGTAGTAGTAAATTAATCGACTGGCTGATAAGAATCAAAAGAACTGGGGGGACAGATGGTGCAGAAAAGCCACCTGTAAACCAACAAGCCAAGGTTTTGTCTTTGTTCAGCACTAAGTTATGGTCCTTGAGCCAGATACCAGTGGACTGAATTAAAGATGCCAGAGGACTAAGAAACAGGTTGAAGAGGAGAGGCGATACAACAGAGCCTTGTGGGTCTCCACAGGGCAGGGATCAGGGGAGGCTCTAGATGAGTTAGTGACAACTTTGTAGGAATGATTGGAAAGGAAGGAAGCAAACCAAGAGAAGACAGGCCCTGAAAGACCAAGAAATGAGAGGAGGGCTAGCAGGAGAGGTCCATGAGATCAAAGGCAGCAGTGAGTTCGAGAGAAACGGCTAGTACCACATTGTGCTTGTCCAGATGAGTGTAAATTTCGTTGAGTACAGCAGTGAGAACAGTTTCAGTGCTAAGATGTTCTCTAAAGCCGGACTGTTTGGGGTGAAGGGCAAGAGACTGTTCTACATAGTTGTGAGAAAATGATTTTTCCAAAACCTTGGAGAGAGAGCACAGATTTGAAACAGGCCGGTAGTTTGCAGGAATTTGTGGGTCAAGGGTAGTTTTCTAAAGGATGGGCCTGACAATAGCTGATTTCCACTGTTGTGAAATCTGGCCTAAAGAGAGACTGGAATTGACCAAATACAGTATTTGCGGCATAAGTTTTAGGGCTGGACATTTCAGTCAAGCAGAGGGAAAAGGATCCATTTCTGAGTAAGTAGACCTAGTTCCAGCAAGAGCCACAGAAAGAGGAAACTGAAACATGGACCAGGAAATGGACCCAGGGAGAGGGGGAGAGAGCTGCAAAGAAATGGATACATTTGGAGGAGTGGGAATGCACAATTGGGAACTTGTTCATTAAGTCTTGGACCTTGGTGAAAAAAATACTGCGAGGGACATTCAGCAGTGGGAGTGGGAGTAAGGGAAGGTCCTGGGGCACAAGGGGATGACACCAAAGTTTTCTTCCTCTCAGACTTGTAACTACTTCATTTATTAGTATCACATTTTTCTCAAATTATATGGACATAATCATTTATATATAAGCATCCTTTGCTCTATACTGGCAGTTTGGTGATCTAATTATTATATGTAAGTGGTCTGCTTGAGTTTTAATGTTCTAATATAATTTATATACATGTTTGTTCATGTTATACTGTTTATATAAAAATATTTTATATGTTAGATTTCTTAGTTTTTAATTGTATACATATCCTTGTATCATGTTATTTTATATTATTTTATTATACATATGTTTTAATTATTTACATCTTATGAATGTGTTAATGGCTTCACAATAGCAATCTTCTTTTAGAGTTTCTGAACTCCTAATGAAGGCAGTCTTGCTGAACACGGCCCATGTCGAGTCCTTAGGTTTTTTTGATGATCTGAGATCCATGTGTTTTCATCCCAGTAAAGAACAATGTCTATGAAACTAGGTTTTCCCTTTCCTTATTGGTTTGATCATCCCCACTGTGTTTTGTTTTTGCTTGTTTGGATTGTGAGGTTCTTTGGCTCTTTTCCTTTTCTGTGTATCTTAATTCATTCCTTAGTTTAATCTCAAACCTCTACAATGTGAGGTTTACCACCAGTCCATCTACAAATTGCATACATAATCACAGTACAGTCTTGATTATCCAATGTAAACGGGACCAACCCATTGTGGGATAAGTAAAAAGTCAGATAATACGGAAAACACTGCAGAAACCTCTCAAACAAAACATAAACAAAGGCATAGAGTTCCCAATTTTCAAAAATTGTTCTAAAACAAAGATTTTTAATAGAAATAAATGTGATGACATCACCAGGGAGGTCTGTTACATATGCCAGATGGTCAGATTAACGAAGATTGGATAATCAAGACTGTACTGTAGAAAGCTGTTTTCATCTTGTAAGGGTGACTGGTAGTACATTTTCTCTATATATACCCTTGGGGAGCATATCCAGCTTCAGTGAGTTTTTAAGCGTCAGAGGTGTGTAATTTCAGTTCTCAGGGGGGGGGTCACAAGCATATCTGATCTTCAGTATATCTGCAAAAAGTATTAATCAGGTATATTGCATACAGTTTTTTTTTCTGGGTCATGTATTGTCATATTTTAGGTATTTTGAACACCAGACTTGTTTGGACTTCCAGGAATTGGAATTTCCTACTCCTGAACTAGATTGTAATGCTTCCTAAATACATTGGGGGGGGGGGGGGGGGGCTGATTCTAGTTACCGAAAAGACGATTTCTAAAAACACAAAGCAGTAAAACTAAGATGACAATGATTCTTTCCCTTGTCTCTGATGAAGGAAAGAATCATTATCATCTTTTTTGCCAGTGCCAAATAGAAGCAAAATTTGCATCTCTGGAGACTTAGGTTCTCATTTTCAAAGCACTAAGTGCTTTGAAAATACACTTCTATGTCATGGAGGCACAGGTTTCCAGATTAAAAGAGGGACTAGGCAGGGTTGCCCGCTGTCTCCATTATTGTTTTAACATTAGATCCTTTGCTGAGGGAACTGGAACTCAATCCAGATGTAAAAAGGGTGCGAATAGGGAAGGTCATCTTTAAGACTGCTGCTTTTGCAGATGATTTGTTGGTATTAATATCACAGCCTAAGTATTCTTTGCCTCATCTCATGGAAAGCTTGAGGGAGGTTTGGAGACTTCTCTGGTTTTCAGCTGAACCTCTCAAAATTGGAAGCATTGGCAAGCTCAGAAGCCATAAGACAGTCGTGGGGGGATGGGTTTCCCTTACGATGGGCGAGGGAGTTGTTTAGATATTTAGGAATACAGCTGACTATGGATACTTCAAAGCTATATGAGATTAATGTCTTTAGGATGCTTAAGGAGACAAGAGAGCAGCTGGCAATTTGGGCTACATTGCTGTTGTCCTTTTTGGGCCATCTACATCTTTTTAGAATGGTGGTCTTCCCGCACTGGTTATATGTATTACAGACTCTGCCTTTGTGGTTGCTAAAAACAGATTTGGAAACGCTACGGAAGATAGTAGTGAAATTTTGCTTGGGGGGGGGGGGGGGGGGGGGGGGGGGGGGGGAGGGAAGTCAAAAATGCGGTGGAAATATCTATTAGGGGCACAAAAGTTGGGAGGATTGGGATTTCCGGACATAAGGAAATATAATCAAGCGTGTCTGTTAAGACATTTGCGAGACTGGCTGATGGGTATGACTACTTATACAGATGTGGGGCTAGAATATGATTATTTCCATCCTTGGCAGTTGATTTCTTTACTGCATATTTCTAGGGGCGACATGCCTGAGACAGTGCGTGAGAGCGTGTTGTTAAAGCCTTTATGGCATTTGTGGAAGATGGTTCTACCACTTTGGGGTCAGAGCCACCTTAGTAGTGTGTGGCTACCATTGAGGGGGAATGTATCATTTAGGCTGGGAGATGAAAGTGGAGTCTTTCGTTCTTCAGTAGAGGAGTGACTCATTTAGAAAGTCTGATAAATGAAGATGGATTATTACTATCGTATCTAGATTTTTCTGCGCGTTGTGGGCAGGGCGCATCCACATGATTGGCTTATAGACAGCTGTCTCACTATGTACAATCCCTGCCAAAAGGTAGTTTGCACCCGCGGTTTGGGAGGTAGATAAGAGAATTGCTAGAAGGAGATGCAGCGGGACAAATATCAGTGTCTTGGTTTTATGGCTCTTTAGGTAGGCTGTCACAAATTAGGGATTTGACAGAAGTCGCAAGGAGCTGGAGTAGAGAGGCGGGTAAAAATATCTCAGCACAATTGTTGTTAGCGGCTCTTCAGAGTGGCACGAGCATAGTGCATAGTGCGGAATTGCAGGAGTGCCATTTTCAAACTATACACAGAGCGTACTTTTCTCAGAGAGAAGCCTATCGTGTGGGGGTCTCGGATGCACAATGTTGTAGAAAGTGTAGGAGGTTAGAGACCACATTTTTTCATGGTATTTGGCATTGTAGAAAGATCTCACTGTTTGGTCGGCGATTGGAAGGTACTTGAATAGGGTGTTGGGGCGAAAGATTATATTAACTTTTGAGAGAGCCATATTTAGTGCGCTGAGATTGTGGCTGGGAGCTGCAAGGGGAGAGAGATTGTTCCTTGGGAAAGCTTGTATATTAGGGAAAAAATGCATCCTCCTTTATTGGACTCGGGGCTTCACGAGTTGCTGACCTAGGAATCTAGATGGGCGGGTCTGTTGCCGGGAAGGCAGCGGAGGTTCCTTGAAGTGTTGGGGGGGGGGGGGGGGCTTATATAAGTACTATTTCACCATGGGCGAGGAGTCAAATTCTGGCATGGGATAAATGAGGCATATGTAGGGAAGTACTGGATAGTGCTTTGGGATTGGGGGGAAGGGGGGGTAGACTAGGGTGGGGAGGGGGGGGTTAATAAGGGAGTTGGGGTAGGTAGGTTGGGGAAGGATAGAGGGTAAATGGGGAGAAAATTGAATGCAATCTACTTCAAATGTGCATTAATAGACATGTTGTATCAATAAATTCTAAGGTTTAATGTCATGGAAATGCATTGCAGGTTGGTTGCTGATAAAGGGGGGGGATTGTTGAAAGTTAACTATGGTAACTTAAATCATTGGATCTATAGTGAGGGTAAGACTAGGGGGATAAAAATGTTAAAAGATTGACGACTGCTTTAATCATTCTGTCGTTGCTTATGATTTGATTTGAATTGCTGTTTGCCCATATTGCTGGATATGTTTTATTGTCATCAATAAAAAGTGTTGAAACATAAAAATAGCGCTGGAACAGCACGGGGCTTTACTGCTCCTGTGATCAGATAATAGCATGCAAATTTAAGCATGCTATTCTCACTGATCATAGGATAGAAGTGAGGAAGGATTGTGCCTGACAGGCCTGGACTGTCGAAAACCCAGACCTGTCAAACAAAGGGGCTGGAGGTACATGGGACCCACCAGACCCCAACTATCCCCACCCCAAGCCAAGCAAAACACGGGCTGGAGGTCTGGCAGACCTCCGGTCCCCCCGACACAATTTTGGGGTGGCTGGAGATCCAGTGGGTCTCCAGACCTCCTAACCCCACTCCCCACCTGGTGGTCTAGCAGCCCTTCCCCTCCTCGACCGTGGGTCAATTTCCCCCTCCCCTCCACCTGGTGGTCCTGCAGTCTTTCCCTGCCCCCCTACTTTAGTTGGAGAAGGGAGGTGGCCTCCCTTCTCCTCCATCAGCGCTGCCTCGAAACTGGCGGTGCCCACCCCTGCCCAGTGCATCCTTCACCATGGTGTGAAGCCCTGCCCATCGCATCCCAGGCTATACTGAGCAGGGCTGGGCGTCGCCACTTTCGAGGTGGTGCCGATGGGAAGAGGAAGGAGGCTGCCTCCCTCCTCCAACGAAGGTGGTGGGGTGGGGAAGGGATTGACCTACAGCCCACTAGGCCACCAGCGACATCTGAGGGGAGGTTAGGGGGGCTGGAGACTCACTGGATCTCTAGCACCCCTTGAACCTGTGGTCAAGGGGACCAGAGCTCCACCGGACCTTTAGCCCGCTGTCACTGGGGGTGGGGGGAGTCAGGTCGGGGTTCCTGCAGGGAGGCTGCTGAATTGTGGGGAATGGGGGCCTGCTAGCATGCAAATGCATGCTGGACATGGCTCACCATTCCTCCCCAATGGTCTGCAAACCCTAGCACCAGCTCCAAGCTGGAGTAGGGTTTGCTGCAGCCAGCAAGCCAATCTTTTTTTTTTTTTATTTGCATGAAGTCTTTATTAACAGAAGATACATTTGTCCAGAAGGTCAAGACATATTAAGCCTCACAATCCGGCACACAGCATCCTAACACAAGTCACAGTTAACAGTTTGATCAACACAAAACACTATGAACCTCACATGACGGGCTAATTGGACCCAGCGTGTTCTACAGGTTTACTGCTATATCTTTGCAAGAATAAACATTCCAATACTTCAGTTTTTATTAAACTTTTACAATTCCAACATGACCCTTCCCGTGTTCCACCCTCCCTCCCCTACCCCCCCCCCCCCCCATTCCCTCCGGGCTCAAACTACTATACTCTAAGACATCATCAAAATTGTACATGTAGGGTAAAAGGGTCCCAGATCGAGCGCCACCTATTCAATTGATTGCGCCTCTCCGCCAGCATCCGTTCCATCTCGCATACATGTCTTAGTTTTTGAAGCCACCTGGCTATCGGTAGGGTTGAGGACTGTTTCCAGCAGGCAGCTATGACAATTCTGGCTGCACATGTGGCATATCGCAACAAAATTTGCTGAGCGGGAGTGAAGCCCACAATTTTTGCAGAGAATAGAAAAAAAGGAGGATAACATGGAATCGGGCCTCCCAACCACGTCTGCAGCCTACTTCGAATCATTTTCCAGAAAGCCCTAACCTTCCTACAGGCCCACCATATATGACCCATTGAGCCCTTAACTCCACAACCCCTCCAACACAGCCCCGACAAGGCGGGATAAATACGCTGGAGGCGCTCAGGCGTCAAGTACCATCGAAACATCACCTTGATGGTATTCTCCCTAAATGGTACATGAGACGACACCTTCACCGCAGCCCGCTCCATCCTCTCCCATGTCACCTCCTCCAGCTCCATACCCAGTTCCTTCTGCCAACTCCTCCTATGAAAGGTATAACAAGGTGTTTGCTTATTAATAATATGGTAAAGGCATGATATCACCCCCCTGGTCATGGCTTGTCCCTCACAAATTCCCTCAAGAATTGATTGTTCCCAAGTTACCACCTCCCGGACTGCCCGTGTCTTAAGGAAATGAGATAGTTGGATGTATGCATATTCGTCCGTCCCCACTATCGGGAATGTCTCCCGGGCCTCAGGGTATGACAGAAAGGACTCTCCCTCAAACAACTGGCCCCACATTCGCAAACCTCCCCCATACCATCTAGCAAATGTGCCTCGCTCCGTCCCCGGGTAAAACAATGGGTTATAGGCTATGGGAGATAGACGTGAGAGCTCACCTCTTTTATGTGGAAAAAGACTGTCCCAATTTGAAAAAGTGACATATATAGATGGGCATAGACCCTCTCCCAAGGACCGAAGAGAACTCGGGAGCCACATGAGCGCCCCCAGCAGTCGAACGCCCAAAGTGTATTGTTCTAAGTGCACCCACTGCCGGTCAGGATAATCTTGATACCATTCCACCGCCACGTGTGCTTGGACTGCTCTATAATTCCAAGCCAACCCCCCCTCCTTCTATCTTGGTACAAAAAGGTGCGTGCTAATCGCGGTCGCTTGCCTGCCCAGATAAAACGTACAATACGGTCTTGTAGTGCAGCCAGAAACTTAGGGGCATCTTGATCGGAAGGGCCTGAAATAGGTATAGTAGACGCGGCAGAATGTTCATCTTGATTGCAGCTATGCAGCCAAACCAGGAGAGCTCAAGGTCTCCCCACCTATCCATATCTTCAGCAATTACCCGGGCCAACCCCTTATAGTTTGCTGTAAAGAGTTCTGTGAGCTTAGCCGTCAAGTTCACCCCCAGGTAGCGAAGTCCCGTACTAGCCCACCGAAAGGCGTATGAAGACTTTTAATGACTCCACCACTTCCTTCAGGAGGGTCACATTCAGGGCCTCAGATTTTGACATATTCACCTTGAACCCCGATACTACCGAGTAGTCTTCAATATCCCGCAGGAGCCCAGGGAAGGTGGTCAAAGGACGGGTGACAAACAGCAGCACGTCGTCTGCAAAGAGTGACATCTTGTGTTTTCTCCCCGCTATTGTAATGCCAGTGAAGTCCGGGTTGGATCTTACCCTCGATGCAAATGGTTCCAGCAAACAACAGCGGGGACAAAGGAGTATTAATAGAACTAAAAAATGAACTTGCGGAGCTACTGTTAGAAATATGCAATCTGTCCCTAAAATCGAGTGTAGTACCGGAAGACTGGAGGGTAGCCAATGTTACTCCGATTTTTAAGAAGGGTTCCAGAGGAGATCCGGGAAATTATAGACCGGTGAGTCTGACGTCGGTGCCGGGCAAGATGGTGGAGGCTATTATTAAGAATAAAATTGCAGAGCATATACAAAAACATGGACTGATGAGACAAAGTCAGCACGGATTTAGTGAAGGGAAGTCTTGCCTCACCAATCTAATGCATTTTTTTGAGGGGGTAAGCAAACATGTGGACAATGGGGAGCCGGTTGATATTGTATATCTGGATTTTCAGAAGGCGTTTGACAAAGTGCCGCACGAAAGACTCCTGAAGAAATTGCAGAGTCATGGAATCGGAGGTAGGGTATTATTATGGATTAAGAACTGGTTGAAAGATAGGAAGCAGAGAGTAGGATTGCGTGGCCAGTATTCTCAGTGGAGGAGGGTAGTTAGTGGGGTCCCGCAGGGGTCTGTGCTGGGTCCGTTGCTTTTTAATGTATTTATAAATGACCTAGAGATGGGAATAACTAGTGAGGTAATTAAATTCGCCGATGACACAAAATTATTCAGGGTCGTCAAGTCGCAGGAGGAATGTGAACGATTACAGGAGGACCTTGCGAGACTGGGAGAATGGGCGTGCAAGTGGCAGATGAAGTTCAATGTTGACAAGTGCAAAGTGATGCATGTGGGTAAGAGGAACCCGAATTATAGCTACGTCTTGCAAGGTTCCGCGTTAGGAGTTACGGATCAAGAAAGGGATTTGGGTGTCGTCGTCGATGATACGCTGAAACCTTCTGCTCAGTGTGCTGCTGCGGCTAGGAAAGCGAATAGAATGTTGGGTGTTATTAGGAAGGGTATGGAGTCCAGGTGTGCGGATGTTATAATGCCGTTGTATCGCTCCATGGTGCGACCGCACCTGGAGTATTGTGTTCAGTACTGGTCTCCGTATCTCAAAAAAGATATAGTAGAATTGGAAAAGGTACAGCGAAGGGCGACGAAAATGATAGTGGGGATGGGACGACTTTCCTATGAAGAGAGGCTGAGAAGGCTAGGGCTTTTCAGCTTGGAGAAGAGACGGCTGAGGGGAGATATGATAGAAGTGTATAAAATAATGAGTGGAATGGATCGGGTGGATGTGAAGCGACTGTTCACGCTATCCAAAAATACTAGGACTACAGGGCATGAGTTGAAGCTACAGTGTGGTAAATTTAAAACGAATCGGAGAAAATTTTTCTTCACCCAACGTGTAATTAGACTCTGGAATTCGTTGCCGGAGAACGTGGTACGGGCGGTTAGCTTGACGGAGTTTAAAAAGGGGTTAGATAGATTCCTAAAGGACAAGTCCATAGACCGCTATTAAATGGACTTGGAAAAATTCCGCATTTTTAGGTATAACTTGTCTGGAATGTTTTTACGTTTGGGGAGCGTGCCAGGTGCCCTTGACCTGGATTGGCCACTGTCGGTGACAGGATGCTGGGCTAGATGGACCTTTGGTCTTTCCCAGTATGGCACTACTTATGTACTTATCCCTGCCTAGTACCTCTGTGTAGAGTAAACAAGTCAGAGTTGTCCCCGTTGACTCGAATACAAGCTTTAGGTGAGCTGTAAAAGGCTTGGATCCACCCACGGAACTGCGGTCCTATCCCAAAGGCCTCCAGCACTTTATACAAAAATGGCCAATGTACCCTGTCAAAAGCCTTTTTGGCGTCTACACTAAGGAGACACAAAGGCTTTTTCATTCTTTTGGCCAGGTACATTAAATCAATCAGGCGCCTGGTGTTATCCATCGCTTTTCTGTGGGGGACAAATCCCACCTGATCAGGATGGATAATCACCGGAAGCAAAGGCGCCAACCGATTAGCCAAGACTTTGGCTAGGATTTTAACATCGGCATTCAGGACAGATATGGGGCGATAGGACCCACACTCCTTGTGGTCTTTATCCGGCTTGGGTAGCACCGCAATCCAAGCTTTCAGCATAGAGTTGGGCAAAGATTCCCCCTTCCCAATTTGATTAAATAAATCCGCCAAAAAGCGGTGCAAATTCAGATGCAAATTTCTTGTAAAACTAGTTAGGGAGCCCATCAAACCCCGGGGACTTACAAGATGGCAAGTGCTGGATAGCCTTTTGGATCTCAACTGGGGTGACCGGTTCCTCAAGTGTTGCTCGCTGTTGATTTGTCGAAGCAAGGTCACTCTACGCTAAATAATCTGCAATGGAATCTGCAGATGGATTAATCTCACGGGCATACAATTCCCGGTAGAATTCACTGAAGAGCCTGCGGATGGCTTCTGAGGTATTCAGCAAGTCCCCACCCCCACCTCGGACCCGGGTTACCGCCCGATCTACCTTTTGCCTACGTAATCGTAGGGCCAGGAGGCGGCCTGCCTTATTAGTAAATTCTTAGGAGCTAACTTTATGTCTGGATTGTGCCTGACTTAGCTGTTCCAAGTAAATAGAGTCCAACTGTAGTCTCTGCCCTTGCAATTCCTCCAGGATTATCGGGGAACCGCCCCCTTTATGCTGCACCTCCAGGATCCGAATCCTTTCCAGGCATTTTGCCAATTGGGCCCTTCGGACCTTAGCACACTTACTAGCTATTTGAAGAAAGTAGCCGCGAGACACTGCCTTCATAGCATCCCATACTATACTAAGGGAGGGGCCCGATTCCATGTTAAGTTCCAAATACTCCTTCAACACTTTCCTGCAACCCTCCACGACCTCCCCCTCTTGTAGCACGCTCGTGTTGAGCGTCCATCTCTTATCTTTGACTTCCGCCCGGATAGAGGGCAGGGTCACCCAAACTGGGGCATGATCAGATATAGTCACACTACCTATTCCCACGCTCGGGCCCCACTCTGCTAAAGTGACGTCAAGGAAGATATAGTCGATATGAGAGTAGGAGGTGTGCACTGGGGAGAAATATGTATAGTCTCTCACGTTCTCATGGTTCAACTGCCACACATCTAAGGTCCCCAAAGAATAAGCCAGGGAGCCCAGGGCCTGTGAGTCCTTGGCCACCAATTGCTGTGGAGTCCCAGATCGGTCTAACACCGGATCCATGAAACCATTAAAGTCACCTCCAATTATTAAAGATCCCTGGGTAAATGTAGCTAGGAGATTCTTCACCTTGGTATAAAAGGCTCCCCCACGTTCGTTTGGTGCGTAAATAGCTGCTAGGGTTAAGTCCACTTCATCTATAACTATATGCAAAAACAAGAAACGCCCCCCCCAGGTCTTTTTTGATCTTCACTATTTGGGCTGCTACAGATTTGTGAAGCAGCACTGCCACCCCATGTTTTTTGGATCCTTCCAAGGAGGAGGCAAAGAAGGCCCTGGGATAATTGGAATGGGAGAGGAGTCTCTCATGCCCCCGGCAAAGGTGTGTCTCCTGCAGCAGAACTATGTGAAGCTTCAACTGCTGGAGCTCCTTAAATAGTTTCTGCCATTTTTGGGGCATGTTCAATCCCTTTACGTTATAAGATAAGATCTTTAAGTCTGCACTCATATCTGGAAAATAAAACTGTGTAGTTCAAGCAAAATAAACCAGTCCCTTCCATGTACCTGCACACCCGGATGCCAATAGTGTGCCCGGCCCAGTCCTCCCACCCTCTCCCTGTCCAATACCACCCCCCCAAACCCTCTAACCTCTCCCTTCCCCTCCAACCAAACACCAACCAGAGGGTGCAAACCACCGAAGTGGGAAAAGAGAAAGTAACCCACCATGGACCAGACAACCCCGCCCCGGTCCCCCTCCCAATTATCACCCTAATACCACCAATCCCCATTCTCCCTCTCTTCCCATTCAAGCTCAAAACATACATACTCCGTATCCCACCACACCAACCTACTCCTAATATCACCCCCCACCCGTCTCTGACAACTTAACAGCACAATATTCAACATTCCCTTCCCAATTGTGCCCCCTTGATCCACCCTCTGGGAAGTGCGCAAAAGGAACCTGAAACAGAAAGCACCAAGGTGTGCTAGAAAGATGGCCAAACATGGAAAACTCGATAGTCTCTATCCACTCATTACCACAGAAGTGTCCTTTGTCCGTCCAGCAGCCGCTGAGACAAAGGAGCCTGAGCTGAAGACACGAACCAGTTCGCCGCTCCTATCTTCAAGTCTCCTCCGCCACCGCCCTCCGCTTCGGGTTGCCCCGCTTTGATGCTTCAGGAATCCGCTGCCATTTCCACAACTTCGCTTTAGTAACAGGTGCCAGTGCACCCGGTGGCGCAACTGACTTCACCAGTCCCGCCACATGCAAGGACGCCCAGGCTTCAGAAAGAGAATAAACTCTATGTTTGACTCCTTTTATCATGTAATTGAATGAAAAAGGAAAGTCCCACCTATAGGTAATCCGCTCCTTGATGAAAACGTCCAAAGCAGGCTTCAGTTGGCGTCTCTGTTGCACAGTAAACTGCGAGAGGTCTTGATACACGGTTATTCTGCCCCCCCCCCCCCCAAGTCCAGATCCTGCCTCTTCCTGGCACATGTGAGTACTTGCTCCTTGACTTCGTACTTCTGAAACCTGGCAATTATGTCTCGTGCCCTGGTCTCTTGTCGCTGGCCAAGGGCTCTATGCGCTCGGTCAAGTTCTATCGTGTTGCCTGCCGCCTCGGCCCCCAGCAGATTAGAACACAAGGTTTGCACAATTTGTGCGACATCCTCCGTCTCACCGCCTTCAGGGACTCCTCGAAACCGTAAGTTGTTCCTTCTTCCCCGGTTTTCAAGGTCATCCAGCTTGTAGCTCAGCTCCTGTTTTTTTTGGACCAGCGTTTGAAGTTGCGCCTCGTGGGAAGCCAAGGATTCAGCGTGGTCTTCCAGCTTTATTTCTGCATCCTCTACTCTCCCCCCCAGCTCCTGGAGGTCCGTACTCAACACCTCCATCCGGTCCACTCTTTCTTCTTTCGATTTTATGATTTCGTCCTGGATACAGGAGAGGAGTTGGCGGAGTTCACCAGAAACGCCTTTTTTCGCGGGTGGCCTCCGCGATTCCGCCAACGATAGTTCGGAGTCCGAGTCGGAAGGTTAGGCCCTCGCTATTGCCTCATGGCGTTTCGCGGTCTTACTTGTCCTGCCGCCAACAGCCTTCTCTGGGTCTTTATTCCTCATCCAAGGCGTTTTGCTCATGTTGGCTCGGAGCGAGGATCTTTGGGGGGGTAGATCGGCGCTCACAAGGGGCTGATGGCTGCTGATTTTAGCTTCTTACTTAACGGGGAGCGGGAGCTAAGACGCTAGGCTGCCATCGCCAGTGGTGACGTCACTTCCTCCCCCAGCAAGCCAATCTTTGGTGCACTGGTCATTGATCATTGGGGAGGAATAGGTTTAGCATGCGTTTGAATACTACTTGCGCTATAAGCCCTGTTTAGCATGCATTTGCATGCCAGCTGCTTTCAGAGCCTGTGAATGTGTTGTTTCACATGCTGGGGGGGCTCTGATCGTGGGGCGGTAGCAAACGTAGACGCTAATATGGCGCTAACAGCCTCTAGCGCCTGCGTTTGCTTCTGATCATCGGCCCACTACTGAATAAGGCTTTAAACTAGAATCGTTAGGTTAGGTTTAGGTGATCAAAGCCCCCAGGTAAGTGAAGCATTAAATACCTCTACACAAATGGAGAAAAGGGGTTACATCTGGAAAGCTGTAGTAGGTGAAGTGAGGTTCTGGATCTAGAGGCTGTGGTGGAAGAGAACCATGACTGGGATACAGTCACATCTGTTCAGGAAAGACAGGGTAGGAAGAAAGGGAGGGAGAGTGGAATTATATGTTAAAGGATGAAACAAATGGAGAGGAGGAGTGACTTAGTGGTTAGAGCACCAGTCTTGACCGGTTCAAATCCCACTGCTGCTCCTTGTGACCTTGGGCAAGTCACTTAACCCTCCATTGCCTCAGGTACAAACTTAGATTGTGAGCCCTCCAGGGACAGAGAAACACCTAGTGCACCTGAATGTTACTCACTTTGATCTACTACTGAAAAAGGTGAAAGTAAAATCTGAATAAATAAAATAAATAAATGACGATCAGCTGTGGGGAAGAGGTCTTCAAATCTCCTGGACCGGATGGTATTCATCCTAGAGTACTGATAGAACTGAAAAATGAGCTTGCGGAGCTACTGCTAGTAATATGCAATTTATCCTTAAATTCGAGCGTGGTACCGGAAGATTGGAGGGTGGCCAATGTAACGCCCATTTTTAAAAAAGGTTCCAGGGGAGATCCGGGAAATTATAGACCGGTGAGTCTGACGTCGGTGCCGGGGAAAATGGTAGAGGCTATTATCAAAAACAAAATTACAGAGCACATTCGAGGACATGGATTACTGAGACCAAGTCAGCACGGCTTTTGTGTGGGGAAATCTTGCCTGACCAATTTAATTCAATTCTTTGAAGGAGTAAACCAACATGTGGACAAAGGGGAGTCGGTTGATATTGTGTATCTAGATTTTCAAAAGGCATTTGACAAAGTACCTCATGAAAGGCTACAGAGGAAATTGGAGGGTCATGGGATAGGAGGGAAAGTCCTATTGTTGATTAAAAACTGGTTGAAGGATAGGAAACAGAGAGTGGGGTTAAATGGGCAGTATTCAGAATGGAGAAGGGTAGTTAGTGGGGTTCCTCAGGGGTCTGTGCTAGGACCGCTGCTTTTTAATATATTTATAAATGATTTAGAGATGGGAGTAACTAGCGAGGTAATTAAATTTGCTGATGACACAAAGTTATTCAAAGTCGTTAACTCGCGACACGATTGTGAACAATTACAGAAGGACCTTACGAGACTGGGAGACTGGGCGGCTAAATGGCAGATGACGTTTAATGTGAGCAAATGCAAGGTGATGCATGTGGGAAAAAAGAACTCGAATTATAGCTACGTCATGCAAGGTTCCGCATTAGGAGTTACGGACAAGAAAGGGATCTGGGTGTTGTCGTCGATAATACGCTGAAACCTTCTGCTCAGTGTGCTGCTGCGGCTCGGAAAGCGAATAGAATGTTGGGTATTATTAGGAAAGGTATGGAAAACAGGTGTGAGGATGTTATAATGCCGTTATATTGCTCCATGGTGCGACCGCACCTTGAGTATTGTGTTCAATTCTGGTCGCCGCACCTCAAGAAAGATATAGTAGAATTGGAAAAGGTGCAGCGAAGGGCGACTAAAATGATAGCGGGGATGGGACGACTTCCCTATGAAGAAAGACTAAGGAGGCTAGGGCTTTTCAGCTTGGAGAAGAGATGGCTGAGGGGAGACATGATAGAGGTATATAAAATAATGAGTGGAGTGGAACAGGTGGATGTGAAGCGTCTGTTCACGCTTTCCAAAAATACTAGGACTAGGGGGCATGTGATGAAACTACAGTATAGTAAATTTAAAACAAATCGGAGAAAACTTTTCTTCACCCAACGCATAATTAAGCTCTGGAATTCATTGCCGGAGAACGTGGTGAAGGCGGTTAGCTTGGCAGTTTAAAAAGGGGTTAGACGGTTTCCTAAAGGACAAGTCCATAAGCCACTACTAAATGGACTTAGGAAAAATCCACAATTCTGGGAATAACATGTATAGAATGTTTGTACGTTTGGGAAGCTTGCCAGGTGCCCTTGTCCTGGATTGGCCGCTGTCGTGGACAGGATGCTGGGCTCGATGGACCCTTGGTCTTTTCCCAGTGAGGTATTACTTATGTACTTTATTGAAAGCACCAGTGAAATCGGACCAGAAACGGGCCATGTATAAAACATAGAACTAAATCAGTAAAGATACAAAAGTAGGCAGAAACCATAAAATCATATCGATAGTTACTAGTAAGAACATGGTACTGTATACAACTCGCTTATGAAGATAACAAATGTCACTCAAAGGTGCTAAACACATATAACATTTAGATTAAAACTCATTTTATAAGGTCAAAAGAATATATAAAAGTGTGTGTGTGTATATATATATATATATATATATATATGTATATACACACACACAGAGTGCAATCCGCTTAAGTGCAAGGGTCTGGGACAAAAGAAATACATGCAGTTAACCGGAGCGTGCACATAACCGTTATGACCCAAAGAAGCTTGACATCTGATAAATATATGCACAGTACTGTTTATTATACGTACAGTATACAGTCTCTGTTAACTGATGTTATACAGTCTCCGTTAACTGACGTTAGGCTTACTTGAAGTAATCAGTCATAGTCCTCAGTCTATGGAACTCACAGACACAAGAGTGTACAATGTCTGCCAGACGGTAAAAACTGTCATAGCACTGACACCCAGTGGCTTCCAGATAGGCCCGCACGGTGTTCAGACTCTCCAGCGCTCTTGCAAAAGTGATATGAGATTGTTGAATTTTGTCAGCATGTGCCTCGCTGCTCATTTCATCATCTGTTTCACCATCAGCCGTTGCCTGCGTGTAGGCGCATATCTCGACATAAGTGCTGTTGTCAGTTGTTTGTAGATCGTAATCAACAACTAAGTAGTGATGAAACTCCTCTTCAGTAACACAGGCTGGGATGTCAATAGCCTGTTCATCTGACACGTTTGCAACAGCTGCATCTGTTTCGCCCCTCTCCACATCCCTAACAAAGCTTGCCCGCTTGTAGCAGTTCACAATGGTTGCCTGTGTAACATGATTCCAGGCTTCTTCCTGCATATGTAGGGAATCCAACAGTGATAGATTATGAGCCAGTTCAACAGCACGTTTATCCTTGCCAGTCTGGTCATCCATAACGCTCATCAGACGACGTAGCACAAGAGCCCGATAATGTGGTTTGAAATTGGCTATTATTCCATGATCCATAGGTTGGATCAGAAGGTAGTGTTTCGTGGCAGGAAGACCACCTTCACGTTACACAGCCTGACATAATCACTGTGTGCAGCACAATTATCACAAAGCAACAAAATCTGACACTTTTGTGCCCGCATTCTAGTGTCTAACTTCTTTAGCCACTGCTTCCAAATTTCCTCAGTCAGTCGATCCTTCGACATTTTACCTCCTGTAGTTTCAGCTTGTTTGAATGCAAGTGTTCCATCAGGAGTCGCTCGCCAGTAGAGACTGTTTTCGTCAGCACTGAAAATATCACGAGGTGCAAACACGTTCAAGATGGTAGGAAGAACTGAAACAACCCAATTTTCAGCATCAAAGTCATCAGCGTCTTGTTTTTCACCATGCTGGTTCTTGAATTTTATGTTCTTCCTCTCCTTCCATCTTTCCAACCATACAACAGTGGCTTTGAATTCAGTTAGTCCAAGACTTTCAGCTAGCTGATTAGCTTTCTCCATAAGCAGTGGACCACGGATTTGTATTGTTTTGCCAGTCTTCCAGAAGCTAGTCTTTCTGCTTCAAGATACATGAAATTTGACTGGGATTAACACCATATTCTTTAGCAATAGATGCTTGGCTTTGTTTGTTTTCTAATTTTTTAAGAACTTCTATTCGTTCAGCCAGTGTTAAAGTCTTACAGTTGCGCGACGATGATGAGTGTACACTCTAACAACATTCTTTCGCTTATTCTGCCTGTGGCAGTTAAAGGGGCAGTAAATTTGAAATCTCGTTGGTTGTCGCGCAAATCGGCTTCCATATTCCGTGCGCGCGCTTATGCGGAGATTTTCCTGCAGAGGAGCGGTCTTAAATCATGCATACAAGCGAATCTTGCATTTATCAGTGGTGCGCTAAACCGGTTTGTCCCCACAGAAATTGATGGCGCTAAAAATGGGACCGAAGTACGGCATGCAGTTGAACACAGCATGCGCTTATCCGACGTGCACTTAAATGGAGTGCACTGTGTGTGTATGTGTATACATACATACATACATATATATATATATATATATATATATACACACATACAATACACTTGTCAAAATGAAAGGGCAAAAGGATTATATAAAAAGAATATATAAGAAAGATCACACTAGTGAATTAAAAAAAAAAATCACACTTATAATATTTGGAGGTGAAGATACCTAAGATAAGATACCTACATACATAGCTCCAGACTAGTATCAAGCTGAAAACAGTATCCCTGGTGCACAAAATAGGACTTGGCTTTACTGTGAGCTGGTGGAAAAGGGGAAGGGGAAGGGGAGACATGTAAACATGAATAGATAAAGCAGAGCTCTGGGTGTAATGTGCACTGGTGGAACAAGAAAAATGCAAGTAAAAGCACTCAAAACTGAATTCTTCCTGAGCACACAAAAGTTAGCTGCACTGTAAATTAAATATGTAAATATATGTGTATAATCAATTAAACGACCTATATTAAGAGTAAAAAAAAACCTCACCCTTAAAGAGTTTAAAATTAGTGCAGAAACATGGTTAAAAAACGGAATAATATAGCCGGTTAAAACTGAAACACAGATTTTTTTAATATTTCAACAGTTTTTATTGATGACAAGTCAGAACATACAAATTCACCTTAGCACATTAATAGCACTTAGGCCAGTAACACAACAGATACACAGCATTGTTTATAGTCATCAAACTTTTAACATTTTTTACCCCTCCCCCTTCAGCTGTGTGTAATATTTAATCTTTCATTGATAACTCCACCCAACTGGTGCATTTAAAACTGTACCATAACTCTGGCATTGACTGAAACAGGTGAAACCACAGCAACCTCCCTCACTTAGCAGATTACACAAACCTCCAGGCTGGTCTTCCACCCCCAGATACTTTTATTCCCTCCATACTATTACTGGAGGCGGTCAGATCAAAACAAAATTTGCTATATACTTCAAAATACATGACAATTGCCCATTGACCATCTGAACAGCATTGATTTCTTTACAGCAGTACTGTCCCCAACCCCCTACTCCTGTCCCTTCCATCCCTTCCCCCCCCCCCCCCCAACCCTCCCTTCTGCCACATTGGGCTGCGTGTCCAAAGGTTGAGACTGCACTCTACCCGCCCCTTGCGGGACTGCACTCCAGTTAGACTCCACTCACTCTCAGTAGTCTAACCCAGCACATTCAGAACCTGACCGTGTCCGTGGGGATATTTTGCTCAAGTAAGCCCCCCCAGACCCGTATAAATTTTTGCTATCTTTTTGGTGTAAATCTAGCATCCCGCAATTCCCATAGCATAAGCTCATGAAGTTTATTCCTCCAATACCAATATGATGGAGCCCTATCCGAAACCCAATGGTTGAGAATGCACTCTTTCCCTAGGATACAGGCTTTACACAAAAATAGCTTCTCCTCCCGCGACCCCTGATCCCAAACTGCACTTGAGCTAAACATCACTCGTTCAAAGGAAATGTTTACCCGATGCTGCAGAACCCAAGACACAAACCGAGAGAGATCTGTCCAGAAAGCCTGAATGTCCCCGCATTGCCACATACCATGATATAACGAGGCTCTCCTCATTGAACACTTCGGGCAGGCATCCACCTGTACTATGCCCGCATGCCATGCTTGTCTGGTGGAAAAATATGCTCTATGGATGGTTCTAAAATGGCATTCCTGCAGCTCTGCGCTATACACCACCCACCTATTCCCCTTCAGTGCTGCCAAAAGTCTCCCCTCTGTTACTCTCCCTCCCGATTCCTGACTCCACCTCTCCGACACCTCCTTAACTTCCCTCTTGGGCCTATGTTCTCTCAGAGCTTTATGGAACCATGACACCGAAACCTGTCCTGCCGCATCCCCAGTCAAAAATTCTCTTATCTGCACCCCAAATGCCAACGACAGACTCTCACTAGGAAGCCCTTGCATGTAGTGTGTCAACTGGTGGTAGGCAAATATCGTCATCACCCCCCCCCCCCCCAGCGCAACGCCCTGCAAATTCTGAGCATGAGAGAACGCTTCCATCTTCCCTTAGAAAATTTTCCAGAAGAATAACTCCATTACGCTCTAAGTCTCTAAAGAATTGTTTTCCCTTCCCAGTTGAAAGTCTGTATTACCAGTCACCGGTAGCAACACACTACTGGAAGCAACCAGAGTTTCAGTATATCCCGCCACACTAGTCGCAGTGGAGTTCACAAGACACTATCCCTCATCAAAGTGGGGAGGGATTTTCGCTT
Organism: Microcaecilia unicolor; assembly: GCF_901765095.1. Lineage (NCBI taxonomy): Eukaryota > Metazoa > Chordata > Amphibia > Gymnophiona > Siphonopidae > Microcaecilia > Microcaecilia unicolor. The sequence continues at coordinate 225,203,014 of NC_044036.1, forward strand.
AGCATGCAGTAAATAATTGATGTGCCAGGGCGCAAAATAGGCTTTCTCCAGATCCATATCTGTATAAGTTGTGCCCAACACCCAATCCCTTAGGTGCCGCAGCATACACTGTAGAAAAGAACCTGCTGGTCCTCAGCTCAGAGCCCTTTTCCTCTGTTGTCCCACTTCCTTAGGGATCTTTCCACTCAAAACCCGGCTCCCTGGGGAGACAGGCTGTTTCCAGCACCTTTCAATTTACAGCAAGGCTTTTAAACACAGTTCCACTTGCAGCAGGGCCTTTCCAAACACAGCCCTAAATGTAGCCTGCCTTCCAAACACAGTCTCAAAAAGTAGCAAGGCTTTTAAACACAGTTCCAATTGCAGCAGGGCTTTTCCAAACACAGCCCTAAAGGTAGCCAGGCTTTTCAAATACAGTATCACAAAGTAGCAAGGCTTTTAAACACAGTTCCACTTGCAGCAGGGCCTTTCCAAACACAGCCCTAAATGTAGCCTGGCTTTTCAAACACAGTCTCAAAAAGTAGCAAGGCCTTTAAACACATTTCCACTTGCAGCAGGGCTTTTCCAAACCCAGCCCTAAATGTAGCCAGGCTTTTCAAACACAGTATCACAAAGTAGCAAGGTTTTTTAAACACAGTTCCACTTGCAGCAGGGCCTTTCCAAACACAGCCCTAAATGTAGCCTGGCTTTTCAAACACAGTCTCAAAAAGTAGCAAGGCCTTTAAACACAGTTCCACTTGCAGCAGGGCTTTTCCAAACACCGCCCTAAATGTAGCCAGGCTTTTCAAACACAGTATCACAAAGTAGCAAGGTCTTTAAACACAGTTCCACTTGCAGCAGGGCTTTTCCAAACACAGCCCTAAATGTAGCCTGGCTTTTCAAACACAGTATTCCTAAGTAGCAAGGCTTTGCGCGGGCTCAAAGCCTCCGGGTCCCACCCTCTTGGTCAGCCTTTTCTCCTGACCTCCTCCCGCTTGACCCGGACAGCCCCCTATACCTCCTGCTCTGACTGAGTCAGAGCCAACAGCTCCATCGGTTCCTCCTGGACCTCCTCTGGCTCTCCTTGTTCCATTGCCTCTGGCTCCTCTCCTTCCCTCTCCTCTGGAGCCCAGTCCATTTTCTCCTCTTCCCTCCCCCCCTCCAGCTGATTCCCTTTTCCCTCATTAACCGGGTTCTGGGGTTGTTCTTTCTCCGCCCCTTTTTTCCACCACCACCTTTTCCACCAGGGTAGAGCTTCAGCTTTCTCCCTTTTTGGTTGGCCCCCTTTTGGAGCCTCTGGGAGGTGCACCCTATTTCTCCCCCTTACCAGGTGCTCTCCTGGGGCTTTCTGGGACTTGTAGTGTTCTACTCTTATGTCCCTTTTTGGCAGGATCGGAACCCCCACCGTGTCATCTTTCCCTTTTTGGTAGCTGGGGTTCCTCCCCCCCCCCTTTCTTTCTCCCGACTCCTTACCATACTCCTTACATACCCCCCCCCCCCTTAAGCTTTCACTCCCCCCCCCCCCCCCCCGTTTTCCTTTTTCCTCTGTATCGTCCCCTACCCGGGATAGGGCGTCCACATTCGCCAGACACCTCCCCGGACGATGCTCCACTGTGTACTGGAAGGGTTGCAAGGCTAAATACCAGCGCATCAGCCTTCCATTGTTGTTTTTCATTAAATTAAGCCACTTCAGTGGAGCATGATCCGTCACCAACTTGAAGGGTCGCCCTTCCAGATAAACTGTACATTCCTGCACCGCCCATCTTATGGCTAGACACTCCTTCTCTATGGTGGAATAATGGGTCTCATGTGGTAGGAGTTTTCGGCTCAGATACTGAACAGGGTGCTCTGCCTCTTCGTGTTCTTGAGACAGCACCGCCCCTAGCCCCCTACCCGAAGCATCGGTTTGCAGGATAAAAGGTTTTCTGAAATCTACTGCCTTCAACACTGGTTCCTGGCACAGGGCATTCTGCATCTGCTCTAGGGCCCGCAACTCCTCCTCCCCCCATCTCAGCTGATCGGGGTTCTTACCCTTCAACATATCTGTTAAGTGAGTAGCGATTTCGGAAAAGTGAGGGATGAATCGCCTGTAATAGCCCACCATACCTAGGAATCGCCGCAACTGTTTTTTCCGGCTGGGCCGAGGAAATTCTTGGATGCTTTGAACTTTGTTCAATAAAGGCCGCACCTCTCCTCGGCCTACGTTATAGCCTAAGTACTTGACCCTATATTGGGCAAAGCAGCACTTTTTAGGGTTAAGGGTAAGACCCGCCTCCCGTAAAGCTTGCAGCACTGCCCCTACCTGCTTTAAATGGGTGCCCCAGTCCTCACTGTGGATTACCACATCATCCATATACGCTGCAGCATAGGTCTGATGTGGTCTGAGGACTTGGTCAAGCAAGCGTTGGCAGCTGGCCGCAGCTGAATTGAGGCCAAAAGGCAGCCTTTTAAATTGGTATAAGCCCATGGGGGTACTAAAAGCGGTCTTCACTTGGGCCTCGTGAGACAGGGGGATTTGCCAGTACCCTTTTGTTAAATCAAGAGTAGTCAAATACTGAGCAGCTCCCAACCGGTCCACTAGCTCTTCTATATACGGCATAGGATAAGCATCCGTTTGGGAGATCGTATTAAGCTGCCTGAAATCAATACAAAATCTCCATTCGCCTTCAGGCTTAGGTACTAACACTACCGGGCTGGACCAAGGACTATGGGACTCCTCAATTACCCCAAAGTCTAACATTTCTTGTACTTGGGTAATGACTTCCCTCCTCTTCATCGGGGAGAGTCTATAGGGCCTTTGCCTTACGATCTTCCCCGGCTCGGTGATTATCTCGTGCTCTACTAAGTGGGTACTCCCCGGACAGGCCGTCAACACATCCTTAAAGCGCTCTAAGAGCCTTCCTATTTCCTTCCTTTTCTCCTGGGGTAACTGGGGATTAACTCCGGGCTCGCCGTGCTTAAAAATCTCCCTTATTTGAGGCCCTAACTCCTCGCCCCCCCCTTTCTTCCTCACAGGTTTGATATCCTACCCTAGCTACCCAGGGCTTCATTAGATTAACGTGAAATGTTTGTACTCTACCCCTCTCATTCGCCACCTCATAGGTGAGGGGACCGAGTCTCCTCCTTACCACCCAAGGTCCTTTCCACCGGGAGGAGAACCTATGTGGATCTTCCGAAATTAATATCAGGACCCTATCCCCTGGGGAAAACTCCCTTCCCCGGGTCCCTTTGTCATAATACCCCTTCTGTTGTTCTTGGCTATGTTCTAGTTGGTCTTGGGCATATTCTTGTATCCTGTCTAACCGGCCCCTTAGATCCTGTAAATACTCCACCACGGTTTTATCGGTTGTTTCGGGGGGCACCCAGTGCTCCTGCACTATATCTAACATACCCCTGGGGCACCTCCCAAACATTAATTCAAAAGGAGAAACCCCTAAGGAGGCTTGCACCTTTTCCCGGTAGGCGTACAACACGAATGGTAAAAGCTGGTCCCACCCGGTCCTATCCGCCCCCAAGGCTTTTTTTAGCATACCCTTTAAGGTCCGGTTAAAGCGTTCCACCATCCCATTTGTTTGGGGGTGGTAAGCCGCCGTGCGTATATGTTTTATTCCAAAGGCTTCCCATACCTGCCTCAATGTCTGCGACATAAAATTGGACCCCCGGTCGGTCAATACTTCTTGGGGGAACCCTACCTCGCAAAAATTTTTTATAAGCTCCCTAGCGATATTCCTCGCCGAAATATTCCTTAAGGGCAGGGCCCATGGATATCGGGTGGCCATGTCCATCACCACTAACATGTAGAGGAACCCTCTCTGTGACCTTGTCACCGGCCCCACGATATCCATGGCCATTCTCCTCCCAGGTTGGTCTACTCTAGGCAGCGGCATTAAAGGGGCTTTTGGAGGGAATCTGTCTGATACCTTTTGACAGTTGGGACAGGATTTACAGTATCTTTCCACCTCCCCATAAATCCCTGGCCAATAAAATCGGGCCAATATTTGGTTTAGTGTAGCTTGGGAGCCCTTATGCCCCCCCAGGGGATGATCATGGGCCAGCCTTACCACCAGAGAACGGAACGCCCGGGGTACCACTAGCTGTTTCCCTACCCCCGAGTTCTCCCAGCTAGGCACCTTCCTATACAATATATTCCCGTCCACCATGAACCCGGAGGCTGCCTGGCCTTCCCCCTGGTGGGCCCTCTCCCACGCATACTCCAGAGTAGGGTCTGTGGCCTGCTCTCGGTGAAATTGGGGAAACTGTTCCCTCAATTCCTCCGGGGCCACCGGCAGGTAATTTTCCCTCTGTACCCTCTGAAGAGCCTCCCTTCTATCCTTCTGTTCCTTTCTTTTCAAGGATTTTCCTTTCCTTTCTCGGCCTGGATCCCCCAGGACCTCGCCTTGAAAAGGAAAAACACCCCCGAGGTCCTCCCCGCCCCTATCTGCCTCCCGGCTAGACTGAGCTCTGGTGGTAACCAACACTTTTTTTTCTCCCATACATTCCCTAAACTGGGGCCAATCCCTTCCTAGGATCATATCTTGGGGTAATCTGGGCAGAATAGCCACCGCAAGCTTTATGTCCCCCAGGGGTCCCTGTAAGTTGACCCTGTGGAGGGCGTACGGCGTCTTAGCCCCATGAATACATTGTATGGCCACTTTTCCTTCATAGATCTCCCTCCCCGGGTGTCTCCTCCTCCGTATCTGTTCCCAGAGCCCTCTAGAGATCATGGACTGATCTGCGCCTGAGTCTAACATTGCCGTAACGGGTACCCCCTCTACCTTAACCTGAGTCAGGTACCGGGGCATGCCCCCTTTTTCCAGACGCGAGATCCATCCCTCCCGCCACTGGCAATCCTTTTTTAAATGTCCAGCGCTACCACACTTAAAACACCCCCTGTTCCCAAAAGGGGCAGCCTTTTTACTCGGGCCTGCAACTACCTCGGGCTTCCTACCCCAAGTCGGGGTCTCTGGCTTGATGAGGGAAACTTTGGGGGACCCCTCCTTCTCTACCACCCGGGCTTTTCCTCCTTCCAGCCCTGAGGTACCCCACTGCTGGGCCTCTAGGTAGCACTCCAACCCAGCCGTCACCCCCTCCACCGTCTTACATCCCCTCTTTATTAATTCAGCCCTAATTCCTTCGGGAAGCCCCTGAAGGAATTGCTCCACCACCAACTCCTGCAATACCTCTTGCAGGCTATGTTGCTCGGGCTCCAGCCATTTTTTTACTAAATCCATAAGGTTATTTGCTACGGCTCTAGGGGGGGTACCCTTTTCCCATTTTGTGGCTCTAAACTTGCGTCTGTAAGCTTGGGTACTGAGGCCATATCGATCTTTAATAGCCTCTTTCAGTCTCGCATAATTGGCAGCATCTACAGGAGATAAATCCCTAAAGGCTGCCAATGCCTCCCCTGACAAAGAAGGCACTAACCTCATAGCCCATTGCTCTCCTGGCCACCCCGCCGCCCCAGCCACCCTTTCAAATGCCGTTAAAAAATCGTCCACATTATCTTGTTCTGACAATTTTCCCCAGTTAAGTGAATGTAGGGATACAGGTCCTACCGCTCCTCCTGCTCCGATCCCTTGTCCATTAGTTCCAGCTCCCTCCTCCCGGGGATTAGCAGCTCCTCTCTGGAAAAAATCCTGCAGCATGTTCAGTACGGGTTGCTGTTGATCGCGAGCGGCGGTCAGGGAGTCTTCGACTATTTTGGCGGTCAGCTCCTGTTGTTTTTGAAATTGCAGAGTCATCCATCCGAAGATCTACTTGGGGTCCATCTCGAGGCCGGCACCACCACCTGGGGAAAAACAACAGAGAAAACTCCTCCAAGGGCGATTACCCCTTTTTATGTTGGGCTCTTTTCCTGACCCCTTTTTTATCTCCCCTCCCACGTCCGGCCCGCTTACCGGAACCCCAGATGGGTCTGCGCCTTTCTCCGCGTTGGCCCTCCCGAGGGGCTTCTCCCTCCGTCTGATCCCAGTCTCCTCTCTAGCGACAGGTCCTGTAGAAAGATCCCACCACTGCCACCATTTGTAGAAAAGATCTACCTGCTGGTCCTCAGCTCAGAGCCCTTTTCCTCTGTTGTCCCACTTCCTTAGGGATCTTTCCACTCAAAACCCGGCTCCCTGGGGAGACAGGCTGTTTCCAGCACCTTTCAATTTACAGCAAGGCTTTTAAACACAGTTCCACTTGCAGCAGGGCCTTTCCAAACACAGCCCTAAATGTAGCCTGCCTTCCAAACACAGTCTCAAAAAGTAGCAAGGCTTTTAAACACAGTTCCACTTGCAGCAGGGCTTTTCCAAACACAGCCCTAAAGGTAGCCAGGCTTTTCAAATACAGTATCACAAAGTAGCAAGGCTTTTAAACACAGTTCCACTTGCAGCAGGGCTTTTCCAAACACAGCCCTAAAGGTAGCCAGGCTTTTCAAATACAGTATCACAAAGTAGCAAGGCTTTTAAACACAGTTCCACTTGCAGCAGGGCCTTTCCAAACACAGCCCTAAATGTAGCCTGGCTTTTCAAACACAGTCTCAAAAAGTAGCAAGGCCTTTAAACACATTTCCACTTGCAGCAGGGCTTTTCCAAACCCAGCCCTAAATGTAGCCAGGCTTTTCAAACACAGTATCACAAAGTAGCAAGGTTTTTTAAACACAGTTCCACTTGCAGCAGGGCCTTTCCAAACACAGCCCTAAATGTAGCCTGGCTTTTCAAACACAGTCTCAAAAAGTAGCAAGGCCTTTAAACACAGTTCCACTTGCAGCAGGGCTTTTCCAAACACCGCCCTAAATGTAGCCAGGCTTTTCAAACACAGTATCACAAAGTAGCAAGGTCTTTAAACACAGTTCCACTTGCAGCAGGGCTTTTCCAAACACAGCCCTAAATGTAGCCTGGCTTTTCAAACACAGTATTCCTAAGTAGCAAGGCTTTGCGCGGGCTCAAAGCCTCCGGGTCCCACCCTCTTGGTCAGCCTTTTCTCCTGACCTCCTCCCGCTTGACCCGGACAGCCCCCTATACCTCCTGCTCTGACTGAGTCAGAGCCAACAGCTCCATCGGTTCCTCCTGGACCTCCTCTGGCTCTCCTTGTTCCATTGCCTCTGGCTCCTCTCCTTCCCTCTCCTCTGGAGCCCAGTCCATTTTCTCCTCTTCCCTCCCCCCCTCCAGCTGATTCCCTTTTCCCTCATTAACCGGGTTCTGGGGTTGTTCTTTCTCCGCCCCTTTTTTCCACCACCACCTTTTCCACCAGGGTAGAGCTTCAGCTTTCTCCCTTTTTGGTTGGCCCCCTTTTGGAGCCTCTGGGAGGTGCACCCTATTTCTCCCCCTTACCAGGTGCTCTCCTGGGGCTTTCTGGGACTTGTAGTGTTCTACTCTTATGTCCCTTTTTGGCAGGATCGGAACCCCCACCGTGTCATCTTTCCCTTTTTGGTAGCTGGGGTTCCTCCCCACCCCCTTTCTTTCTCCAGACTCCTTACCATACTCCTTACAACATGCCTGGTTGTATTCCCGTATATCAGGCATACCTAACCCCCCATCTACCTGAACCCCACACACATATCTCCATTGCATTTTGGATTTCTTGCCAGCCCAACAGAAACGAACCACCGTCCCCTGAAGCCTCTGCAAGTCTCTCTTCAGCAAACAGATGGGAATAGATTGTAATACATAAAGCCATTTCGGGAATATCATCATACTATAACCTCCCCATAAAAGACAATGGAGGGATATCCATGAGGATAATTGTGCCTTGGTCTCTCTCAGCAGCCTCGAAACATTCCTCTCATATAACTGAGCTGGGTCCATAGGCATCTGAATACCCAAGTATCGGAAGGCTCCAGTCACCCAGCGTAGGGGCAACTGATCCCAATCCGCTCTTTTAACCCCTGGGCTCACCATGGCCTCCAACTTTGCGAGATTCAATTTAAACCCAGCAAAATCCCCATATTCCCTTATACTTTCCATAAGATATTCCAAGGAGCTCTTCAGGTCCTGAATTAACACCAGCAGGTCGTCTGCAAAAGCTACCATTTTAAACACCCGAGTTCGGATTTGTACCCCATTTTATATCCGCGTTATTGCCTATCTCCCGTAACAAAGGGTCAAGAGACAGTACAAATAAGAGTGGGGACAGAGGGCAGCCCTGCCTGGTGCCTCTGCCGATGGAGAACCACTCCGAAAACCCATCGTTGACCGTAACTCGCGCTCTAGGGTCGGTATATAAAGTTCTACACAGATTTTTTTTTTAAAACAGTGAAAGAACGGAGGTAAAGCTAAAGTACAAATGAAAACCAGTTAACCATAGCTGGTTCCAGTTGCCGATCAAAATGTTAAACCTGGTTATGGTATTTTATTAATAAAAACATTAAACATTGCACACACGCTGATACTAAGATGAATGAATATGTAAAAATATGAAACTACAAAAAGCTCCTAAAAAAAATAAAACATATCTGAAATTAAAGTGTTGGAGACACTGTTGTAGAACACCAAACAAAGAGCCCACCAAAAGTGGACACCATTTTTAAATACATAATGTACGAGAAACAAGGCATATGTAACATCAGGGTAATAAGGTGGTGATGTGACATTTAATGCATAAGCAAGAATAATGTAAATTAGTAGGACATGATTGAGTTGTTTCGGCACTGATAATGAACAGTCAGGTAATAGAACCGTCTAAAAACTAACCAATTAAAAACAAACCGGTTAAAATATATCTGGCTACAATCTATATAAAAGGTGGTTACAACCAGTGTCTCAAATAAAATGATGAAATGAATAAAAATACTGATAAATAAAAATACTAGGGATGCATAAGTCACAAAAATGACTGAATTCTATTTCTGCGTTCAAGCCATGTGTTGAAAGTGATACCATGTAAAAAAAAAAAAAAAAAAAAAATACATCCAGTACAGGAGATTTGCTACTCTTCAATTTGTAGAACTGCCCCATTACATTCTCAAGGTTTATAGAGATTTCATTCAGTTTTTCCAACTCGTCAGCTTTGAATACCATTTCTGGCACCATTATCACTCCCAAATCTTTCTCAGTGAAGACTGAAGCAAAGAATTCATTAAATCTCTTCACTATGGCTTTGTCTTCCCTGATTGCCCTTTTACCCCTCGGTCATCTAGCAGTTCAACCGATTCTTTTGCCGGCTTTCTGCTTTTAATATACCTTAAAAAAAAATTACTATGTGTTTTTGCCTCCAACGTAATCTTTTTTTCAAAGTTCCTCTTTACCTTCCTTATCAGCGTTTTGCATTTGACATTCCTTATGCTGTTAAATATTATTTTCAGTTGGTTCCTTCTTACATTTTCTGAAGGATTTTCTTTTAGCTCTTATAGTTTCCTTCACCTCACTTTTTAACCATGTCGGCTGTCATTTGGTCTTCCATCCTCCTTTATTAATACGCGGAATACATTTGGCCTGGGCTTCCAGGATGGCGTTTTTGAACAGCATCCACACCTGATGTAAATTTTTGACTCTTGAAATGCTCCTCTAAGTTTTTTTTTCACCTTCTCATTTTATCAGAGTCTCCTTTTTTAAAGTTAAATGCTAACGTATTGGATTTCCTATGTATACTTCAAAGCTAATATCAAATCTGATCATATTATGATCACTGTTATCAAGTGGCCCCAGCACCATTACCTCCCGGCACCAGGTCATACGCTCTACTCAGGACTAGGTCTAGAATTTTTCCTTCTCTCGTTGGCTCCTCTACCAGATGCTCCATAAAGCAGTCCTTGATTTAGTCAAGGAATTTTACCTCCCTAGCATGTCCCGATGTTACATTTACCCAGTCAATATTGGGGTAATTGAAATCATCCATTATTATCGTGTTGCCCAGTTTGTTTGCGTCCCAAATTTCCTTTTACATTTCTACATCCGTCTGTTCATCCTGGCCAGGCGGACGGTAGCAGAAAACAGCAACGCAAACGATCTGCAAAATCCAATGTGGGGCTATAATAAACAAACATATTAAATTATAGAATTTAAACATTATAGAAATAAAATATGTAAAACATGAATTCATGTTTTAGATATTTTATATTTGTTTTAATTTGTAATTTTTAATATTAAATATCACTGATTTGTTTCTATAATGTTTAGATTCTATAATTTAATATGTTTGTTTATTATAGCCCCCGACGCAGCCCTTTTGTGGGCGAAACATGGCCTGTGTCGGGCAACTGTCTTAAATATGGTATATTCAATAAAATATTTTGGATAATATACTGATCTGCTTGCTCATTTTCCAGGCGGACGGTAGTACATTCCTATCACTATCCTTTTCCCCTTTACACATGAAATTTCAATCCATAGGGATTCCAAGAAGTGTTTTGTTTCCTGCAGAATTTTCAATCTATTTGATTTAAGCCTCTCCTTAACATAGAATGCTACCCCTCCACCACTTCGTCCACCCTGTCACGACGATATAATTTGTACCCCGGTATGACAGTGTCCCACTGGTTATCCTCCTTCCACCAGGTCTCAGTGATGCCTATTATATCTAATTTTTCATTTAGTGCAATATATTCTAACTCTCCCATCTTATTTCTTAGACTTCTGGCATTCGCATATAGACATTTCAAACTATGTTTGTTGTTCCTATTTACATCATGCTCAGTACTTGACAGTATTAATTTGCAATCTTTTGTCTGATTTTTATTTTTATTTAAGGACACCTGATCTACTCTGGCTCTTTTGCAACCTATCTTCCCTGTTTTGGTGATATCTTTGAAAGATACCTTATCCCAAACAATGTGCTTTTGAGTGACTGTCGGCCTTCCCCCAGTTTCTAGTTTAAAAGCTGCTCTATCTCCTTTTTAAATGCCAATGCCAGCAGCCTGGTCCAACCCTGGTTAAGGTGGAGTCCATCCTTTCAGAATAGGCTCCCCCTTCCCCAGAATGTTGCCCAGTTCCTAACAACCCTCCTCCATGCACCAATGTCTCATCCACGCATTGAGACTCCAGAGCTTTCTACCTAAGAGCCTAAATTTGGCTTCCAGAACCTCTCTTCCACATTTTCCTATGTCACTGGTACCCACATGTACCAAGACAGCCAGCTCCTCCCCAACACTATCTAAAATCCTACCTAGGTGACACATTAGGTCTGCCACCTTCGCACCAGGCAGGCAAGTCACCAGGCTATCCTCACATCCACTAGATACCCAGCTATCTATATGCCTAATGATCGAATCACCAACTAAAACAGCTGTCATAACCCTTCTCTCCTGGGCAGCACTTGAAGACATATCCTTGATGCGAGAGGATAGTACATCCCCTGGTGGGCAGGTCCTGACTACAGGAGTACTTCCTACTTCACCAGGGTGATGCTCTCCTTCTAGGAGACCTCCCTCCTCAAAGGTAGCACACGGGCTACCAGACTGGAGATGGGACTTCTCCACAACATCCCTGCAGGTCTCCTCTATGTACCTCTCTGTCTCCCTCAGCTCCACCAAGTCTGCTACTCTAGCCTCAACTGAACAGACATGTTCTCTGAGAACTAGGAGCTCTTTGCATTGGGCACACACATATAATCGCTCACCAATTGGGAGATAATCATACATGTGACACTCAATGCAAAAGACTGGATAGCACCCCTCTCGCTGCTGGACTGCTGACTTCATCTTAGTATTTTTGAGTTTTTCAATAATTTAAAACTTGCTAAAGTAATAAGGATATTCGCCTAATATGAAAATGTCTTTTAGTTTATATGGTATATTGTGTGATTTATTTAGTGTTTCCTTCTTAGATGGTAATGAAATGTATTTAAAAGTCTGTAAGAGCACACCTTGCTTGTTATCCTAATTACAATAACTGACTATAAATGAAAAGTTGTCCTAGGGTTGGGTGGGTGTTGGAGAGGGTTAGGTGGGAAGACTAAACTAGATCCTGCAGTGCCTGCTAGAGGCTGTTAATGTTGTGGTACAAAGTTCAAGTTTTACAACTAAGGGGAAAAGACTATGGAGAATAGTTGATAAAAATTTGCTTTTTTTATAATTTTATTTTGCCTATCACTAACCTACAATTCTTTATTTAAACCCCAATATTTAAGTTCCCAAAGCATGTCCTCTTCTCTCAGAACTTCTCAGAAACAAAGTTCAGTGGGACCTTTCCTCTCTATATAGTTTCGAATTTAAGGGGACTTTTTCAAAACAGGCTCTTTCAAGCTAAGGTTGCCCTTAGTTACTTATGCAAATATTCTACTTCCTCACACCGTAATTAACACCTAATTGAGGTCACTGGCCATGCTACCTCTCCAGCAACCAAAGAAAAGAAAATAACAGTCTTTTAGAACAAGATTTGAGCCTTTTAAAGTTTTTAGCTGTTAAGTTTCTACCTCTAGAAAAGGTTTCAGTTTAAAACTATGGGAAAAGGGTTATACACTATGGCAACTAGTTAATAATGTGCAGATGACATCTGGTTTATCTTTGGTCTATTTTCTAGCCAGCAATTCTTCTCTTGCTTTAGAAAAGCCTTTTTTTATGCCGTCTGTAGGATTACCTCTCTGAAAGTCCTCAAAAGTTGAGCAAATCTTCTTCAGTTGGATAAATTGACAAAATGGCTAATTCTGTTTCAAAGATGTGTTGTGAAAGCTTGAATAATGTAGGAATGCGTTCTTGTCAGTATGGCTCCAATACACGTTGGTAGTGAAACTATATTCATCTTTCCAAATTACCAAGTCCAAAAAATTGATTTCTTTTGTAAATATTGCAGTTTAAACTGAAGACGCGGGTCTCTGGAATTAAGCCATGCATGGAATGACTCAAGTACAATGCTGTCACCTCACCACAATAGAAAAGCATCATTTTTTCGATGATGTTATCTTTGTGTGTATGCTCACTCTTGGTTGAACATTAGCTTACTTTCAGTCATAGCATTGCAGACTTAAAATTGTTTGTCTATAAGGCACTAAAAACATCCCGGGGGGTGGGGGGCACTGACAAACACCTTCTCAGGGAAGAACAGAGGTGTATTTTTTTTTTTACATGGGATCACTTTAACCACATGGCTTGAACACAGAAATAGAACTCAATCATGTTTTGTGAATTTATTATATTTTACATCTCTAGTATTTTTATTCATAATCAGTACTTTTATTCATTTATTCTTGTTCATCATTTTATTTCTTTAAGGCACTGATTGAAAATCGATTGCCTGAAACTGTGCAGGACCGAGATGTGCGTCTGTTTTTGGAGAAATGATTAGTGGAATCACACTAGCTTCCGCTGGTGGCCAGCCAGATGTGGATTGAATAGGCCCACCGTGTAGATCAATGGCAGGAACAAGCGGTCAAGCCGCCGGTAGTAATCTTGAAGGTGCTCAATTACATGCACAAGATAGAGATTTTGCATGCCATTCGTGAAAATAGAGAGCTACAATATGAAGGTAAACCTATATTGTGCTTCCAGGATTACTCAGCGCTGGTCTCTGCTGCCCACAAAGAGTTTTCTCCATTATGCTCTAAACTGGTGAAACAGAAAATACATTTTACATAGTAACATAGTAGATGACGGCAGATAAAAACCTGTACGGTCCATCCAGTCTGCCCAACAAGATAAACTCATATGTGCTACTTTATATGTATACCTGACCTTGATTTATCCTTGCCATTTTCGGGGCATAGACCATAGAAGTCTGCCCAGTACTTGCCCCGCCTTCCAACCACCAGTGCTGCCACCCAATCTCCGCTAAGCTTCTGAGGATCCATTCCTTCTGAACAGGATTCATTTATGTTTATCCCACACATTTTTGAATTCCGTTACCGTTTTCATCTCCACCACCTCCCTTGGGAGGGCATTCCAAGTATCTAACACTCTCTCCGTGAAAAAATACTTCCTGACATTTTTCTTGAGTCTGCCACCTTTCAACCTCATTTCATGTCCTCGAGCTCTACCGCCTTCCCATCTACAGAAAAGATTTGTTTGCGGATTAATACCTTTCAAATATTTGAACGTCTGTATCATATCACCCCTGTTTCTCCTTTCTTCCAGGGTATACATGTTCATGTCAGCAAGCCTCTCCTTATATGTCTTGTAACGCAAATCCCATACCATTTTTGTAGCTTTTCTTTGCACTGCCTCAACTCTTTTTACATCCTTAGCAAGATACGGCCTCCAAAACTGAACACAATACTCCAAGTGGGGCCTCACCAACGACTTGTACAAGGGCATCAACACCTCCTTTCTTCTGCTGGTCACACCTCTCTCTATACAGCCTAGCATACTTCTGGCTACAGCCATCACCTTGTCACACTGTTTCGTCCCCTTCAGATCCTCAGATACTATCACCCCAAGATCCCTGTCTGTACATATAAGAATCTCACCGCCTAACACATACGTCTCCGGTGGATTTCTACTCCCTAATTGCATCACTTTGCATTTCTTTGCCAAACATTAGACATTCTTCTAGCTTCTGCAGATCCTTTTTCATGTTTTTCACTCCCTCCAGGGTGTCCACAGTGTTACAAATCTTGGTATCATCTGCAAAAAGGCAAACTTTACCTTCTAACCCTTCGGCAATGTCGTTCACAAATATACTGAACAAAATCGGCCCCAGCACCGATCCCTGAGGCACTCCGCTACTCACCTTTCCCTCATCCAAGTGAATTCCATTAACCACCACCCTGTGGCGTCTGTCCGTCAACCAGTTCCTAATCCAGTTCACCACGTTGGGTTCTATCTTCAGCCTGTCAAGTTTATTCAAGAGCCTCCTGTGAAGAACCATGTCAAAGGCTTTGCTGAAATCTAAGTAGATTACATCTATCGCATGTCCTTGATTCAATTTCCTGGTCACCCAGTCAAAGAATTCAATGAGATTCGCTTGGCACGATCTACCTTTGGTAAAACCATGTTGTCTCGGATTTTTGCAACTTATTAGATTCCAGGAAATTCACTATCTTTTCCTTCAGCATTGCTTCCATTACTTTTCCAATAACCGACATGAGGTTTACTGGCCTGTAGTTTCCAGCTTCTTCCCTATCACCACTTTTGTAAAGAGGGACCACATCCGCTGTTCTCCAATCCCACGGAACCTCCCCCATCTCCACGGATTTATTAAACAAATATTTAAGAGGACCCGCCAGAACCTGTCTGAGTTCCCTCAATATTCTGGGATGGATCCCGTCCAGTCCAATGGCTTTGTCCACCTTTAGATTTTCAAGTTGTTCATAAACACCCTCTTCTGTGAATGGTGCTATATCTGCTCCATTGCCAGTCAATCGTGGTCCTTCTCCAGGATTTTCTTCAGTGAAAACAGAAGTATTTGTTTAACACATTTGCTTTTTCTTCATCATTATCCACATAGCGGTTTGCAGCATCTTTCAGTCTCACAATTCCATTTTTAGTCTTCCTCCTTTCACTAATATACCTGAAGAAAGTTTTGTCGCCTCTCCTTACATTTCTAGCCATTTGTTCATTCGCTTGCGCTTTTGCCAGACGTATCACTCTCTTGGCTTCTTTCAGTTTTATACGGTATTCCTCTCCGTGTTCTTCTTCTTGAGTTTTTCTGTATTCCATGAATGCCAACTCTTTAGCCTTTATTTTCTCAGCCACTTGCTTGGAGAACCATATCGGTTTCCTTTTTCTCTTGCTTTTATTTACTCTCCTTACATAAAGGTTTGTAGCCAAATTTATAGCTTCTTTCAGCTTGGACCACTGCTCTTCCACTTCTCGTATGCTCTCCCAACCCATCAGCTCCTTTCTCAGGTATTCCCCTATTTTACTAAAGTCAGCATGCTTGAAATCCAGGACTTTGTTTTGAGTGGCTGCCCTCCACTTCAGCTGTTATATCAAACCAAACTGTTTGATGGTCACTGCTGTCCAAGTGGGCACCCACATTGACATTTGACACACTTTCCCCATTTGTGAGCACCAGATCCCGCGTCGCTCCCTCTCTCGTGGTTTCCATCACCATTTGTCTGAGTACAGCACTTTGAAAAGCATCCACGATATCTCTACTTCTTTCCGATTCCACAGATGGAACTTTCCAATCCACATCTGGCAGACTGAAATCTCCCAACAACAACATCTCTCTTTTCTTTCCCAACTTATGGGTATCCGCTAGACTCCATTTACGCACAGTCTCCTATAGCATGGTTCAAGTCTCAGCTCTGGCCAAGCTGTTGGCACTGGGAGAACAAACAGGAATTATGGTGTTGCTGTCATAGGAGCAAGCAAAGAGCTTTATGCAGGTGTCACATAGGCAATACTCCAGAATCTCCACCAAAAGGGATGCCGGGGCCCAACTCAAGCGTCTCGGTGGCTCCAAGATTCCTCGATATCTCCCAGGCTCACAGCCATTCCTCTTGGGTCCATCCAAGAGCAAAAAAAGAATCCTCTGGAGCAAGGCTCAGGCCTCAACTTCTGTCGAGGAAGACGTCGCCAGTTGCCCAGACAAACAATCCTGTGCAGTGGCCACGGTCTCAAAAACAGCACTTTATTGGCATGTGTCAGTCTTAAACATGCAGGGTACTGAAGCGCAAATTGAATCTTACGGTTCACCAAATGAGTGCACAATGGAGCAAAACTGTGCCTCTGGGCCGCTACTTTAGCCGAGTAGTCTTGAAAGCACAATACTCTGTGATTATTATATGTTAAGGTCTTACCACTTCTGAGCGCCTGTAGAATACTTTATGGGCATAGTTGAAGACTCGAAGTATAACCACCCGGGGCCAGGAAGTATTCGGCTGACGCTGTCCTAGTCTATGTGCCCTCTCAATGCTCAGGAGCCCATTTTGCACAGGCAGTTGTAGATCTCGGAAGAGCCAGGCCTCTAGGAATTGTATTAGTTCTTTCTCCTCCACTGAGACTCTGGGAGGCCGACTAGGCGAAGATTATACCGCCTTGACTGATTTTCGAGTTCCTCCAATTTGTCCTTATAGCTCGAGATTGTGGTCTGCAAGTGAGAACATGTGTCCTCCAAGTGCTTCACGCGGTCCTCCAGGTCACTAGTGCGCTGTTGTTGTACCAGGTCCCAGCTAATTGTGTCAAAACATTCTTGAAGCCACTCCAGTTTGGTATCTATAGGTTGGAGCCGCCTGCCCAGGAGAGGTGCCATGGTCGCTGTCACCTCGGCCGCCATCTCCGCAACTCAGGCTAAGCTAAGCCCCGCGACAACGTGGCTAGCCAGCACCACTAACTTGTCTTCTCTGCCCCGAGCACGCTCACTGCCTCTGCGCAGGGATTTCGCCACCATGCGCCTTCAAGTTATAGTAAAAGTACCTTCTTTGGGGTAAGTGCTTGCTCCGCTTTCAAAAACTGATGTCTTGATCTGTCTAAAACAAAGTATAGCAGCGGATTGGAGTGGGAAAACTGGAGAGCTCAGCCCCTGCGTCCTCTCTAGGTCATGGCATCATGTGACCTCCCAAAAGCACACAATATAATTGGCAAGAAAAAGAGATCTCAGTGACCACAAAGAAAGATGAAATATCTATCTTTCTCTGAGCTAAGGCACAATGAGGCTAGACCAGTGTAGCAGAGCAGGGTAGGGACCTGAATTCCAGAGTCTTGCACCCTCAGGTAAAGACGAAGCACAGTCGGTCCCCTGCACAGCTACTGAAGCTGAAAGCTACTGCCCCTTCTCTTATTTATTATTGTAAACAATAGGGCTGCTGCCGGCACACCCAAGATTTAGGCCGTCCACCCAGAATACCGGGGACCTAAGTGGACCTTCTCAGAGAAGAAATGGGCTGCTCAGGTACTCACCTACCATCTACTGTAGACTGAGAAATACTGGATGGTTCAGGGCTGCACAGGTCCCCTTATAGCGTGAAGTCACAGCTTTAGTTGTTTTCAGATTTCTGCTGGTAAGAAAATGCATACCCACTCATCTGGACTGGTTTGGTGGGACAATGAGGGAAAGGCATAGGGAAAGAAGGAAGGAGTGTAGATGCAGGTTCCTGGCACTCCATTAGGGAAGGGAAAAGAGGGAGTAAGGATTACTTATTAATTCCATTTAGTTAACTCAAAGAGGCAGGCATTGATCAATTTTTTAAAATTTGGGATAGGAGGTTTCCCAATCTGATATCCATGGGCACAGTCCAATAAGTGGAGACCAGCATAGCTAAAAGCAGATTCACTTGAAATATCAAAATGAAGACAGGATGAGAGAAGTGGAGAGAAAGTGAGGCTTGTTGCGATGAGCAAAGAGTCAGGGTACCTGGCTTCCCTGAAGACTTAATTTAATTTATGTTGCTGAAGCCCAGACCTCACAAACATGCTAAAGATAAAAGCTGCTACTATGGACCCAATCAGCCCCCCCTTTAACAGAGGGGAGGAATTACTGCCAGCAAAGTTAGGTGGTAAAAATAAATCTGGTAGGGGCAAGGGAAAAAGGAGAGAATGGTGGAATACAGGGTAGAAAGATGAGAAAAAGGAAGGATACCAAGGAGAAAAATGAAGGGAGACAGAGCAACAAAAAGCAAAGTCACCACAATAGGATTTAAAAATAGAACAATAGGGTCCATCCAAAAATAAAGGAGCATTCTTTGTAGGATGCATGCATCCATAGTCCATGTGCATGCAGGGATCTCAAAAGAAAACACCATGTCAGATGTCATGTCTCTTTTGACATACCTTGAAAATGTAATGTGGAAAAGACACTAAAAATAAAAAGTTGAGTCATACAAAGCCATTACATAATGTACTTTCCAAGGGAAAAGGCGGATTTACATTAAAAAAAAAAAAGACAAATAAAACCCCCACTAAAATAAAATTAAAATAAATAAATGGTAACATAAAATTATAATTCTCCCTTGGTTCCTAAAATTTAAGGCTGGCACCTGAGTTTCCTAAAAATCTTTATACCCCTGCTAATGTATCCTCTCTCTTCCTGCCATAAATTTCACTTCTAAAATAAAGCGAAGATACTTACCTGTAGCAGGTATTCTCCGAGGACAGCAGGCTGAGTACTCTCACAAGTGGGTTGTCTACATAGGCCTGGGAACCGAAATTTGCAAAAGCAAATAGAAAAAGACTTTACCAGAGCCTTCTGGCGCAAGCACAGTGCGCACCGCAAATGTACGGACTGACTTCAAACCCGAAGCGCAATCGCATAGTCTATAGCATAAACAAAGAAATAAATAGCAACTCCAAGGGGAGGTGGGTGGGATTGTGAGAATAATCAGCCTGCTGTCCTTGGAGAATACCTGCTACAGTAAGTCTCTTCGCCTTCTCCGAGGACAAGCAGGCTGTATTATCCTCACAAGTGCGGTATCCCTAGCATCCAGGCTCACCCAAAACAATAAACATTGGTCAACTGAGCCTCGCAAAGGCGAGGACTTAACATAGGTTAACCTTAAATTACATACATCTAGCTGACAGTACAGCCTGGAACAGAATAAAAAGGGCCTAGGTGGGTGGAATTGGATTCAAAACCTCAAACAGATTCTGCAGCACCGACTGCCCAAACCGACTGTCACGTCTGGTATTCTGCTCAAGGCAGTAGTGAGATATGAATGTGTGGACTGAAGACCACATCGCAGCCATGCAAATCTCTTCAATGGAGGCTGACATTAAGTGAGCCACCAGCGCAGCAATGGCTCTGACATCATGAGCCGTGATATGGCCCTCCAGAGTCAGCCCAACTTGGGCATAAGTAAAGGATATGTAATCTGCTAGCCAACTGGAGATTGTGCGTTTTCCGATGGCCACTCCCCTCCTGTGGGGATCAAAAGCAACTAACAACTGGGCGGACTGTCTGAAGGGCTTCGTCCGCTTCACGTAAAAGGCCAATGCTCTATTGCAGTCCAAGGTGCGCAAGCTGCTTTCGCCAGGGTGAGCATGAGGATGGGGAAAAATTGTTGGCAAGACAACTGACTGGTTCAGATGGAACTTCGACACCACCTTCGGCAGGAACTTAGGGTGCGTGCAGAGGACTACTCTGTTGTGATGAAACTCAGTATAAGGTGAATCCACTACTACGGCCTGAAGCTCACTGACCCTACAAACTGAAGTAACAGCCACCAAGAAAATGATCTTCCAGGTAAGTACTTCAGATTGCAGGAATTCAGTGGATCAAAAGGAGCTTTCATCAGCTAGGTGAGAACAATGTTGAGATCCCATGACACTAGTGGAGATCTGACAGGGAGCTTTGACAAAAGCAAACCTTTCATGAAGCAAACAACTAAAGGCTGTCCAGAGATAGGCTTACCCTCTACACGCCGATAAGCACTAATTGCACTGAGCTGAAACCTTATGTAGTTCATCATGAGACCAGACTCTGACAAGTGTAGAAGGTATTCAAGCAGGGTCTGTGTAAGACAAGAGAGAGGATCTAGGGTCCTGCTGTCACACGAGACGGCAAACCTCTTCCATTTGAAAGAGTAACACCTCTTTGTAGAATCTTTCCTGGAAGCAAGCAAAACTCAGGAGACACCCTCAGAAAGACTCAAGGAGGCGAATTCTAAGTTCTCAACATCCAGGCCATGAGAGCCAGAGACTGGAGGTTGGGATGTAGAAGTGATCCCTGGTTCTGACTGATGAGGGTTGGAAAATACTCCTATCTGCATGGTTCCTCGGAGGACAACTCCAGAAGAAGAGGGAACCAAATCTGACATGGCCAAAAGGGTGCAATCAGGATCATGGTTCCTCTGTCTTGAGTTTCAGCAAAGTCTTCACTATTAAAGGTATGGGAGGATACGCATACAGAAGGCCGGTTTTCCAATGTAGGAGAAAGGCATCTGACGTTAGCCTGTCGTGGGCCTGAAGCCTGGAACAGAACCGAGGGACCTTATGATTGATCTGAGTGGTAAAAAGTCCACCGAGCGGGTGCCCCACGCTCGGAAATCTTGAGGACTACGTCCATGATCAGCGACCACTCGTGAGGTTGCATTACCCTGCTCAACCTGTCGGCCAGACTGTTTATGCATGCCAGATAAGTGGCTTGGAAAAACATGCCGTGATGGAGTGTGCCCAAAGCCATATCTGGACGGATTCCTGCCACAGAGGGCGAGATCCGGTGCCCTCCTGCTTGTTGGTGGAGTACATCGCAACCTGATTGTTTGATTCAAGAAAATTTGGTTGAACAGCCAATCTCTAAAAGCCTTCAGAGCATTCCAGATCGCTCGCAGCTCCAGGAGATTGATCGGAAGACCTGTTTCCTGGAAGGACCAGGCTCCCTGAGTGTGAAGCCCATCTACATGAGCTCCCCACACCAGGAGGGATGCATCCGTCGTCAGCACTTTTTGCGGCTTAAGAATTTAGAATGATCATCCCATGGTCAAATTGGGTCGGATTGTCCACCACTGAAGAGAGCTGCGAAAGTCTGTGGACAGTCAGATAACTATGCTTTACTATGTAAGCCGCATTGAGCCTGCTATTGAGTGGGAAAGTGCGGGGTACAAATGTTATAAATAAATAACATCCTCCAGATTCCCCGCAGTTTGATACCACTGGGAAGCTAGGGTCCACTGAGCTGACCTCATATGTAGAGGTGCCATGGGTGTTACATGAACTATGGAGGCCATGTGCCCCAAGAGTCTCAACATCTGCCGAGCTGTGACCTGCTGAGAAGCTTGAACTGCGGACACCAGGGACAGCAGGTTGTCTGCCCGTGTCTCAGGAAGATAAGCCTGAGCTGTCCTCGGATCCAGTAGTGCTCCAATGAACTCCAATTTGTGAACAGGAGTGAGATGGGACTAGGTGTAATTTATCACGAACCCTAGAAGCTCTAGCACCTGAATAGTCATCCACAGGGACTCCTAAGCACCGTCCTCCAAGGTGCTCTTCACCAGCTAATCATTAAGATAAGGGAACACACACAGTCCCAGACTGCGTAGCAACGCTGAGACTACAGCTAGGCAATTTGTAAATACTCTGGGCGCAGACACCAGGCCAAAGGGCAGTACAGGGAACTGGAAATGATGTGTTCCCAGCCGAAATCGAAGATACTTCCTGTGAGCTGGAAGTATCGAGATGTGTGTGTGTGTGAGCATCCTTTAAGTCCAGAGAGCATAGCCAATCGTTCTCTTGAATCATGGGAAGAAGGCTGCTCAGAGAAACCATCCTGAACTTTTCTCGGACTAGGAATTTGTTCAGGGCCCTTAGGTCTAGGATGGGACGCATCCCCCCACTTTCTTTCACACAAGGAAGGAATAGAATCCCAGCCCTTCTTTCCCTGGTAGAATGGGTTCGACCACATGGGCCTGCAGAAGGGCAGAGAGTTCCTCTGCAAGTACCTGCCTGTGCTAGGAGCTGTATGAATGAGCTCCTGGTGGGAAATTTGGAGGTTTGGATTCCAGATTGAGGGTGTATCCTAACTGGACTATTTGAAGAACCCACCGGTCGGAGGTTACGAGAGGCCACCTTTGGTGAAAAAACATTAACCTCCCTCCAACCGGCAAGTCGCCCAGCACGGACACTATTACTGTGGCTATGCTTCACTGGAGCGAATCAAAAACCTGTCCCTTGCTTTTGCTGGGGAGCAGCATGGGTCTTAGGTGCACGCTATTGACAAGAACAAGCGTGCTGGGACTGAGCCTGACTAGGCTGTTGGGGTGCTGGAGTGTACCTACGCCTAGCATAGGAATGGGGAGCACTCCACACCCCCCAAAAAACCTCCTGGTTGAGGAGGCTGTAGCAGAAGGAACCCGGCAGGAGAGAGAAGCCACAGCATCATTATGCTTCTTAATCTGATCAACCAGATCTTCCACCTTCTCTCCGAAAAGGTTAGCCCCCTTGGCAAGGTACATCCGCCATCAGCTGCTGAACCGAATGATCCAGGTCAGAGACACACAGCCATGAGAGTCTGCGCATTACTATACCCTGAGCAGAGATTCTGGGTGCTACATCAAAAGTATCATAAGCGCCCCTGGCCAGGAATTTACGACACACCTTCTGCTGCCTTACCACCTGGTGAAAAGGCTCGGCCAGCTCCAGAGGGAGAGCATCAACCAAAGTAGACAGCTACCTCACCAAGTTCCGCAAGTGAACGCTCGTGAAGAGCTGGTAAGATTGAATACAGGCAGCTTCCTCCCAAAAGAATCCTAGCTTCTCTACCTGGGGGCATCGAGGTATAGTCTCTAGTACTCTTGGTTCTCTTAAGGGCTGTCCACCACCATAGAATTGTGGGGTAACTGAGACCTCATCAACCCAGGTTCACCGTGGATCCGATACTGGGAATCAGCTTTCTTAGGGATCATGGGAGAAAAGGGAACGACCAGTTTTGCATAAGGACTTCCTTCAGTACCTTATGCAAAGGAGCCATCACAGCTTCCTTAGGTGGAGAGGTGTAGTCCAGGACCTCAAGCATCTCACCCTTAGGCTCATCCTCCACTTCCATAGAGAACTGAACGGCCTCAGCCATCTACTACATTTCCTTGAAGGGCTGAACAAACGTGTGGATAATGGTGAGCCGGTTGATATTGTGTATCTGGATTTTCAGAAGGCGTTTGACAAAGTACCTCATGAAAGACTCCAGAGGAAATTGGAGAGTCATTGCTTACGAGGTAGTGTTCTATTGTGGACTAAAAACTGGTTAAAAGATAGAAAACAGAGAGTAGGGTTAAATGGTCAGTATTCTCAATGGAGAAGGGTAGTTATTGGGGTTCCCCAGGGGTCTGTGCTCGGACCGATGATTTTAACATATTTCTAAATGACCTAGAGATGGGAGTAATTAGTGAGGTAATTAAATTTGCTGATGACACATTGAAAAATTACAAGAGGACCATCAGAGACTGGGCGTCTAAATGGCAGATGACGTTTAATGTGAGCAAGTGTAAAGTGATGCATGTGGGAAAGAGGAACCCGAATTATAGCTACGTCATGCAAGGTTCCACGTTAGGAGGCACGGACAAGAAAGGGATCTAGGCCTCATCGTTGATGATACATTGAAACCTTCTGCTCAGTGTGCTGTGGCGGCTAAGAAAGCAAATAGAATGTTAGGTATTATTAGGAAAGGAATGGAAAACAAAAATGAGGATGTTATAATGCCTTTGTATCACTCCATGGTGCGACCGCACCTCGAATATTGTGTTCAATTCTGGTCACCGCATCTCAAAAAAGATATAATGGAATTAGAAAAGGTGCAGAGAAGGGCGACGAAAATGATAAAGGGGATAGGACGACTTCCCTATGAGGAAAGGCTAAAGCGGCTAGGGCTCTTCAGCTTGGAGAAAAGGCGGCTGAGGGGAGATATGACAGAGGTCTATAAAATAGTGAGTGGAGTTGAACGGGTAGATGTGAAGCGTCTGTTTACGCTTTCCAAAAATACTAGACTAGGGGGCATGCGATGAAGCTACAATGTAGTAAATTTAAAACGAATCGGAGAAAGTTTTTCTTCACTCAACGTGTAATTAAACTCTGGAATTCGTTGTCAGAGAATGTGGTAAAGGCGGTTAGCTTAGCAGAGTTTTAAAAAAGGTTTGGATGGCTTCCTATAGGAAAAGTCCATAGACCATTATTAAATGGACTAGGGGAAAATCCACTATTTCTGGGATAAGCAGTATGGGAAAATTTGGTTCTTATCTTGGTAATTTTCTTTCCTTTAGTCATAGCAGATGAAGCCATTACGTATGGGTTATGTCCATCAACCAGCAGGGGAGATAGAGAGCACTCAAACTTTCACAGTGCCCTCTTGGCCAGCCAGCTCCACTGCCTCTTCAGTATTTGAAGCTTCCAAAGCAGTATGGCAAACCGCAATGGGAATCACAAGAGCTTTCCTCACAGCGAACGATGGCCCATCACAAGGGCATGAACTCATAAAGGAGGGAATGCACATCCTCCTGGAGGGAATAAACTCATCCTCCTTATTGTATAAGTGGAGGGGAACACACGCGCCTCCTGGAGGGAATCACACATCCTCCCAACACACTGGAGGGAATGAACTCATCCTCCTATTTATAGAACTGGAGGGGAACACACGCGCCTCCTGGAGAGAATCAACACATCCTCCAAAAAAAACATGCTGGAGGGAATGAACACATCCTCCTTAATTTAAACTGAACATGAATCCTGAAGATTGTTTTCCAACTTTCTCCCAAGGAAGGAACTTCAGGAAATTAGAACAGAACCTGAAAAACAGATTCACAGCATACAGACAATCATACAGGGAGGGCTCATGGCTTCATCTGCTATGACTAAAGGAAAGAAAATTACCAAGGTAAGAACCTAATTTTCCCTTCCTTGTCATCAAGCAGATGAAGCCATTACGTATGGGATGTAACAAAGCAATCCCTAGATAGGGTGGGAACAAGCCACACCACGCGCTAGCACTTGTGCACCAAAACGCGCATCCCTCCTGGCAGCCACATCCAGCCTGTAATGTCGGGCAAAGGAGAGCTTAGAAGCCCATGTTGCTGCACTGCATATCTCTTGAAGAGAGAGTGCTCCAGTTTCAGCCCAATAGGAAGAAATTGCTCTAGTAGAATGCGCCTTAAAGGCTACAGGCGGAACCCTGCCGGCCAGCAGATAAGCTGAAAAGATAGTTTCTTTGAGCCAGCGGGCAATAGTGGCTTTAGACGCTGGAGACCCTCTGCGAGAACCGGATAGCAAAACAAACAGATGATCAGAAGTCCTGAAAGAGTTAGTAACTCGCAGATACTGCAGCAGAGTCCTGCGCACATCCAAAAGGTGCAGCTGCCCAAAAGATTCTGGAAACTCTTCCTCTGAAAAAGAGGGCAAGAAAATAGGCTGGTTTAAGTGAAAGGCTGAAACCACCTTAGGCATAAAGGAAGGCACGGTCCGAACCGTGACTCCGGACTCTGAAAATTGCAGAAATGGGTCTCTACAGGACAGCGCCTGGAGCTCTGACACCCGTCTCGCCGAGGTAATGGCCACCAGAAAAACGGCCTTCAGTGTCAAGTCTTTCTCCGATGCTCGCCGAAGCGGCTCAAAAGGAGATGCCTGCAGGGTTTTCAAAACTAGCCCCAGGTTCCAAGCTGGACAGGGTGCTCGCACTGGAGGTCGGAGCCGAAGCACCCCTCTAAGAAACCATGCCTCATCTGGGTGAGCAGCCAAAGACACGCCTTCCACCTTACCACAAAGGGAGGCCAACGCTGCCACCTGCACCCGCAGGGAATTATAGGCCAAGCCTTTTTGTACACCTTCCTGCAAAAAGTCCAGAATCGGCGAGACAGGAGCCCGCATTGGAACAATGGCTCTGGAAGCACACCAAGACTCAAACAGGCACCAAATCCTGGCATAAGCCACGGAAGTGGACCGCTTGCGGGCTTGCAGGAGAGTGGAAATAACTTTATTGGAATAACCTTTATCCCTCAATTGCGCCCTCTCAATAGCCATGCCGTAAGACCAAAGCGGCCGGCGTCCTCCATGGCTACCGGTCCCTGAGTCAACAGGTTTGGTACCAGAGGTAACGGCAGAGGAGCCTCCAGGAGCATCTGTCAGAGGTCTGCATACCAAGGTCTCCTTGGCCAATCCGGGGCGATGAGGACCACTTCTCCTGGGTGCAGCCGAATCCGCAAGAGCAGGCGCCCTATCAAGGGCCATGGGGGAAACACATAAAGTAGACCCGGAGGCCAGGGTTGAGCCAAGGAATCCAACCCCGCCGAGCGAGGATCTCTCCGTCTGCTGAAGAAGCACGGGACTTTGGTATTGGCACTTGTCGCCATTAGATCCATCACGGGCTTGCCCCATTTGGCACAGATCTGCAGGAATACTTCTTCTGCCAGATTCCATTCTGCTGGATCGATCTGATGCCTGCTCAGATAATCGGCCTGCACATTGCTCTGACCTGCAATATGAGCTGCCGACAGACACTGAAGATGCAGCTCGGCCCAGTGGCAAATCAGTTCGGCCTGCGCGGCTAGTGCTCTGCACCTTGTTCCGCCTTGTCGATTTATATAGGCCACCATTGTCGTGTTGTCCGACATCACTCTGACAGCCAATCCTTCCAGGGTCACTTGAAAGGCCAGAAGCGCCTGAAACACCGCTTTCAACTCTAGGCGGTTGATGGACCACTCCGACTCCTCGGGTGTCCATAGACCCTGGGCATGCTTCCCCTTGCAGTGTGCGCCCCAGCCGTTCAGGCTGGCATCTGTTACCACTAGGCACCAAACGGGGAGCGTCAGCGGCATTCCTCGCCGCAGCATGCTGTCCGAGAGCCACCATGCTGAGACGGGCCGCAGGGAGCCAAGTAAGTCTGCATTGGTAATCCTGAGAAATAGGAGACCATCTCCGGAGTAGGGAATACTGTAGAGGTCTCAGGTGCGCTCTCGCCCAGGGTACCACTTCCTTCGTGGCTGTCATCGATCCCAGCAGCTGGACAATGTCCCAAGCTCGCGGGCGGGGCATCCTCAGGAGCAGACGGACCTGATTCTGAAGCTTGCACCGCCTTAGCTCGGGTAGGAACACATAGCCCGAGACTGTGTCGAACCTGGCCCCCAAAAACTCTAGAGATTGTGAAGGGGACAGGTGACTTTTGGCCATATTGACGACCCAGCCTAGAGATTGCAGTACTGAGACCACTCTGGCTGTAGCTTGTAAGCTCTCTGTTGCAGAGTCTGCTCTGATGAGCCAGTCGTCTAGGTACGGGTGAACCCTGATACCTTCTCGCCTGAGAAAAGCAGCTACTACCACCATTACCTTCGAAAAGGTTCGGGGAGCTGTGGCGAGGCCAAAAGGCAAGGCCCTGAACTGGAAATATTTTCCCAACACCGCAAACCTCAGAAACTTCTGGTGCGGGGGCCAAATCGGTATGTGCAAGTAAGCTTCTTTCAGGTCTAGAGACGTGAGAAACTCTCCTGGCTGAACCGCCGCAATGACGGAGCGCAGGGATTCCATGTGGAAATGCCGCACTCTCAGGGACTTGTTCACTTCTTTTAAGTCCAGAATAGGGCGAAAGGACCCACCTTTTCGCGGCACCACAAAGTAGATGGAGTATTGGCCGCAGCCTTGTTCGGTGGGAGGCACCGGGGTCACTGCCCCTAACTGAATCAGACCTTGTAAAGTCTCCTCCACCGCCGCCCGTTTGACGGCAGAACCGTATCGGGACTCCACAAACACGTCTCTTACTGGGGCGTTGAATTCTATTCTGTATCCATCTCTGATCAGGTCCAGAACCCACTGATCTGAGGAAATCTTGGCCCACTCCTCGACAAAGAGGGAAAGCCGTCCTCCGATGACAGGCATCGAGGAGAGGGCCGGCGCACCATCATTGAGAGGGTCGCCCCTGAACTCCTGGTCTTGAGCCACCGGCTGCGGAACGCTTGTCCGAGCGAAAGGAGTTCCTCTGCTGACCACGGGCACGTGAAGTGAACCCAGCAGAACGCCCCGGGCGGTACCTTCTAGCTTCACGGAAGCGAGGTCTGTACGAGGAGTGGACCGCCTGGCCCTTAGAGGAAGGCCTCTGCCTATCTTCAGGCAAGCGCTGGGGTTTTGGATCACCCAGGCCTTTCACAATTTTCTCTAACTCCTCACCAAATAGGAGAAGTCCTTGAAAAGGCAACTTCACCAACCTTTGCTTAGAGGCCATGTCCGCTGCCCAGTGTCGTAGCCACAGATGACGGCGAGCCGCCACTGCTACTGCCATTTGTTTAGCCGAAGCTCTGACAAGGTCATAAAGGGCATCAGCCAGAAAGGACAAGGCCACCTCCATCCGCGAAGCCACATCCAAGAAGGGCTCCGCTCCATCTCCGGGCTGAGCCACTGCCTGTTGCAGCCAAGCTAGGCAGGCTCTCACAGCATAACAGCTGCATGCAGACGCCCGAACAGTGAGACCTGCAATTTCAAAGGACCGTTTCAACGCTGTTTCCAGCCTAAGGTCTTGAACGTCCTTCAGGGCAACACCTCCTTCAACAGGGAGGGTAGTTCTCTTTGTCACCGCAGTGACTAGGGCATCCACTGTAGGCATTTGAAAACGAGCCATATGTCCCTCACGCAGAGGGTATAACTGCCCCATAGCCCTGGAAACTCTCAAAGGTCCCTCGGGGTCAGCCCACTGAGCCGAAACAAGCTCTAGGATGGTCATGCAAAGGGAAGGCCTGAGCAGCTTTCTTGGTACTAGCCATCCTGGGATTACCCGAGGAGGCCATGCCACTGTCAGGATCTTCAATCGAGAGGGCCTGCAGGGTATCTGAAATAAGCGCTGGCAGCTCATCACGGTGGAAAATCCTCACCACGGAGGGATCATCCAGATCCTGTGGTAAATCCGCACCTGACTCTGGTTCCTCAGACCAAGAACGTCTGTCAGAGTTCTCCGAATCCTCACACCCCGACCACGGGGGGGAAAAAGGTGCACCACAATCTGAAGGGGAATTAACCCTTCTGCGCTTATCTTTAGGCCAAGCATCCGGGAAAAAAGCCTCACTGGGCAGTCCCAGGCCAGAATCCATCGGGGGGGCAATCAGAGGAGCCTCAGGCGAAGGGCTCTTTTCATCATGTATGCTTTATGCAGCAAAAGCACAAAATCCGGGGAGAAAATCTCACCCTGGGCACCCAAATCCTGTCCGGTGCTAGCCACTCCTGAAATAACCTCATCTCGAGGTGCCCCACCCGGCTCAGGTCTCCGTGTCCACGGAGGCCGCGCCATGCGGTGTAAGCAAAATGGCGCCCGCTGCCAGCTCAGAGCGGGAAGAAACATCGCTCACCATGCTCGGGCCGGCTCCTACGCCAATACAGCACGATTTACAGAGCCCTGCTGCTGATTTGCGCTTGCCACAAGTGGAACAACGCTTTATATTGTCCGCAGCCATCGCCAAAAAACGGCGGTAAAATCCAAAATGGCGGTTCGCGCCAAAATCGCCCCGATCGCGGGCCCGCCCCGGAGGAGTTGGAAAACACTCTTACCTCAAAGGATCTAGTGTACAACTACGATCCTGCTGAAAATCAGGTCAAAAACCTCTGTTCCAGCGTCTCTGCGTTTAAAAAACGCGATGCGACTTTTTTTTTTTTTTTAAGCTGTGAGGAAAGCAGAGGTATTGAAGACTCCGGAGGCTCAGATGAGTGGGAAAGGCAGGGAAAGGACGAACCTATATGCCTGCATCCACTGTTGGTGGGTAAGGACAGGGAAAGCAAGGCAATATGTCCACATCCACAGAGGTATGGGTAAGGCAGGGAAAGGGCTAATCTATGTGCCTTTAAAGTGAAGCTGCTATAGCCTCCAACACCCCGGTTAACAACTGGCAAGCCAGGAACCACCTCCCGGCAGATTTTTCTGGAGCTCGAACAAGCTGCAGCCACCCTGCTAAGGGAGATAGAGAATACTGAAGAGGCAGTGGAGCTGGCTGGCCAAGAGGGCACTGTGAAAGTTTGAGTGCTCTCTATCTCCCCTGCTGGTTGATGGACATAACCCATACGTAATGGCTTCATCTGCTTGATGACAAGGAAAAAATGTTTTGTACTTTTTTGGGATCTGCCAGGTATTTGTGACCTGGATTGGTCACTGTTGGAAACAGGATGCTGGGCATGATGGACCTTTGGTCTTTCCCAGTATGGCAATACTTACGTACTTATGGCAGGAAGTCAGTCTGTGCATGCGCGGTGCGTGCTGCACACGCGTCAGAAGGCTCTGGCAAAGCTTTTCTATTTGCTATTGTAAATGCAGGTTCCCAGGCCAACGCGGATGTCGACCCACTTGTGAGGATAATACAGCCTGCTTGTCCTCGGAGAAAAATGTCTGCCAATTTTTTTCTTGCCTTTATGTTGAAGTAGTAATTAATATCCGGGTGAAGCAAACACCCACTGTGATACCATCAAGCACCCTTAATGCTGACTTGTCAGTGTAATGTGTAGTAAAGATTAATGATTGGTCACACAATTTACAATAGAAAAAGAAGCAAGCCTGACCTGTCCAGATTCCAGAGTTTGACAGAGCCATCTGCTGCACAAGATGCAAGGTTGACATCCTTTTCATCCAGTGATATTGTGGACTTGGGATGGAACACGATAGCTCCCACGTTTGTGTTGTGACCTTTATATAAATAAACAGAGCTGATATACTTATTTCATTTTTACAGTGAGAGGAATTAAGAATTGGGCTGTGTATCCCACTATGGCACTATTATTCCAGGTTTTACATGGCATCTTGCAGTAATAATGGGCCTAAGAGTCATACTGATGGGGAAGAAAGACTGCGTATGCCTTGTAGCGCTATAGAAATGCTAAATAGTAGTAATAGTAGTAGTAGTAGTGTCCAAGGTCAGCAGAGGTACTTCTAGGCCTTGTACTCCTAAGTACTTGAGGATTTAAAGTAGTTTTTAGCTAATGGAGAATACAGCAGAGATTAGCCAATTTCTGGATTCCAACAATCCAGATCTAGAAAAAAAGCTACAAGTCCCTGACACTATCTAAAACTATATCCAAGGATGTCTAAAAACCTGGTCTATCTGTTAGCTAGACGCTAGAAAGCACACTGCTGTCTTGACTCCTCCCTCAGCTTCTATGCTGTCTGTGTGTCTACCACCAAACTCAACTCTATTAAGGGGGAATTCATCAAGCCGTGTTATGGCCTTAGTGTGCGTTAAATGCTAAAAGCATCAGCATTTAGCACACGCTAAAAGCATTTTAACGTGCGCTAATTCCATCAATGCACATTAAGGCCATAACACCACAATGAATTCTCCCCAAACTGTCATTTACCAGGAAACAAGATGTCTAATAAGCACAATAAGGGATGGGCAACAACTAGGATTTTCTTGTTATCTAACAAGATCAGAAAGAACTTGCCTAGTCTTCATTGTTAACTCTGCCTGCTCTTCATCTGAGATCAGATAGCTAGCATGATCTCAAACAGCATCTTCACATTATGATGATCTTCTGTAAAAAAAAATCCCAAGACTACTACAAAGCAACTTTTTTTGTATACTTGTATGTCTTCTCTGTTGTAAACCACTCTGTAGATAGTGAGAAAGGCAGTAGCAAAGTATCTCAACCTATATAAGGTATTCTCCAAGGGCAGCAGAATGCTTATTTTGATGGATGGGCAACTACATTCTACAAAGCCTGGCATGGTAACCACTCCCCAGCAACTAGAAGCGTTTGAGAGTGGTACACCGGTATGTGTGCATCTTCCTGTGCACCACTGCCACCCAGGACCAGGTTAGTCTATTTCTATAGCTTATAGAATGCAACTCCAGGAGGAGATGGGCAGGACAGACAGAGAACATCTGATACAGATGAGCAATTTTGCCTTCTCTGAGGACAAGCAGGATGCCATATTCTGACTGATGGGAATCTGTAGCTATCAGATTGTCCAAATAAAGAGGAAAAAAAGAGGTCTGCAACAGGCAAGGCCCAATAAACAGTATAATTAACTTTTTTTTTTTTTTTTAGACAGCCTGAAGGAAAACAAAAAAAAGGTCCCAAGAGGGGGACCAGTGTCCATGGCTCTTCAGAGACTAGTATGTGACAAGTATCATACTTCTGCAATCCTGCTCGAGTTTCAGGTACGCTTTTTTTTTAATACTTTTATTTTTGAAATTTTATACAGCAAATAAAACAAGCCAAATGACAAATAGCCAATTATATAACATTTCCAACGCTGTTGTAAATTGCACAAGAAAACAACAATTATTCCCCCCCCCCCATCTCCCCTTGTTTTTTGTGTTCGTAGAGAAAGCTTGTCTCTTTTACTGTACAGAGTTCAGGACCAGAAGACCATTGCACATAAGGGTCCCATATACGATGGTATGGTACCAGATGTCCAGTGCGTAAAGCCGTTAGGTTCGACATCAAATGAATATAGTCCATTTTCTGCAAAACCTGTCTAATACCTGGTATAGTTGGCTGCTTCCACGTACCAGCCAACACCAGCTTGCTAGCCACAAACATCGAAGCAACCAACTGATGCAGGGGGGATCTCACCCACCGAGGTTTAGCAATGTTCCATCTTTAAAGGGTATTGGACTCCCGATAGATTAGACACAAACTTCAGCACTAGTGTCCAGAATACTTGGGCATGTGGGCAAGCCCACCAAATATGTATCATATCACCCTCCATTCCACACCGTCGCCAGAACAAAGCTGAGCTTGCGGGAAACATTTTAGACAGCCTCTTGGGCGTATAATACCAGTGGTACAAAATCTTATGTCCATTTTCCATCAAACTACTTGATATTGAAACTTTAAGTAAAGATTTAAACATAACTTCCCACTGTTCATATTCAAAGGAGGCAACCAATGCAGATTCCCATCTGGATAAATAGTATGTAATTGGTTTTTGATACATTAAAAGAGCCCTATATATTCCAGAAATATAACCCCTATTTGCTCCACCTCCCAGTGCCCTTTCCAAGGCTAATTCTTCTTTAGCTCGTTTAACTACAAAATTCTGTACCTGTTGATACTGAAAAGTATGACTGGCAGAAAGGCCATGTTCCTCGCAATTCTCCTGAAATGAGATAAACTCGCCCTCCACCCAAAACTGGCCCTAAGATACATTTGCAGGAAGTATTTTCGCCCCGGGAAGAATTGTTTTCGAATTGTAAGCCAGGTCAACAAGGGCCAGCAAATAAGTGGAGGGGCCATGCGGGCAAGCCTCCCCAGCACCTGATCTAGTAACCATGGAATACCTCTTAATGGGTACGGAGCAAGCTCCAACCACTCAAGTGACTGCCAAGGCTTACCCGCTCCACAGAGCCACTCCGCCAAAATACGGAGATGGGCCACCCAATAGTAATCTACAAATGAGGGAACCCCCATCCCTCCCTGCTCACATCTCTGGAACATCACCTCTGCATGCACCCTGGGCGGTTTCTTTTTCCATATATAGGCAAAGAGTTTACATCTCAGATTTCGAAAAAACTGATCTGGCCAAGAGATGGCTCCCTAAGCTACAAATAGAGTAGCTTAGGGAGTACTATCATTTTAATTGCACTAATGCGACCCATCCACGAGATTGTCAGGCTCTCCCAATGTTCCAGCACCGCGAAGAGCTCTCTCAATTTTCCCGGAAAATTTACATCATAGAGATTATTTAAATCACACGTCAACGGTGAGCTGAATTTGTATTCTATTTGGTTCAGCTCAAGCGGAAGTATTAATATCTTTTGGAAGTGTTATTAGTAACAACTGTTGTGCCATAAACATCAACCAAACTCAGAGAAAGAGGGATGGGGTGGGGGAAGGAGGGAGGGGGGTCATAGAGAAAAATGTTTGATGATGTAATCATAGATTTGTTTATTTCTAGTTGACTTTTATCATTTTATCTCCTAGCATTGAATTGTGTAAGTGGTGATTGTTTATTTCATGGAATCATCAAATAAA
Organism: Microcaecilia unicolor; assembly: GCF_901765095.1. Lineage (NCBI taxonomy): Eukaryota > Metazoa > Chordata > Amphibia > Gymnophiona > Siphonopidae > Microcaecilia > Microcaecilia unicolor. The sequence goes on from NC_044036.1 coordinate 225,237,137, forward strand.
AATTGTTTAAACATAAATCACACACCAAGTTAATCCCCAGATATCGAATAGATCTTTTCGCCCAGCGAAAGGGAAAAGTATATTGTAACCGTAGCACTTGATCAGCCGGCAAACTAATATTCAAAGCTTCCGACTTTTCCATATTGATTCTAAAGCCTGAGACCTGTTCATATTGCTGCAGTGTAGAGGACAAAGCTTGAAATGAGGTTTCTGGATTAGTTAGTGTTAATAGGATATCATCTGCGAACAACGAAACTCACGACTCCAGTCCCTTTACCTTTAATCCCGTAATTCCCGGGTGTTCTCGGATATAACAAGCCAGGGGCTCCACCACTAGCGCAAAAAGCAGAGGCGATAGAGTACATCCCTGTCTCGTGCCCCTCTTTAAAGGAAATGCGGAACAGCTTTTGCCATTGACCTTCACTGAAGCACAGGGTTCCTCATATATAAGATGAAACCAGGAGAGAAACTGATCTGTGAAACTTATCTTTTCTAAAACTGCAAATATAAACGGCCAGTGCATCCTATCAAACGCCTTTGCGTCTAAAGAAAGTAAGCCCATGGGAATGTGTGCTGACCTAGCATAATATATGAGATGGAGGGCCTTTTGTATGTTATCAAAGGTTTGCCGGCCACTAATGAAGCCCGTTTGATCTTCATGTATTAAGTTATTCAGGGTTGTCAAGTCGCAGAAGGAGTGTGAAAGATTACAGGAGGACCTCGCGAGACTGGGGGATTGGGCGTCTAAGTGGCAGATGAAGTTCAATGTTGACAAGTGCAAAGTGATGCATGTGGGTAACAGGAACCCAAATTACAGCTATGTCATGCAAGGTTCCACGTTAGGAGTCACAGGCCTAGAAAGGGATCTGGGACTCATCATTGATAAGACGTTAAAAACTTCTGCTCAGTGTGCTGCGGCGGCTAAGAAAGCACACAGAATGTTGAGTATTATTAGGAAAGGGATGGAAAACAAGCACAAGGATGTTATAATGCCGTTGTATCGCTCTATGGTGCGACCACACCTCGAGTATTGTGTCCAATTCTAGTCGCCGCATCTCAAAAAAAGATATAAAGGAATTGGAGAAGGTGCAGAGAAGGGCAACGAAAATGATAAAGGGAATGGAATGACTTCCCTATGAGGAAAGGCTGAGAAGGTTAGGGCTCTTCAGCTTGGAGAAAAGGTGGCTGAGGGGTGATATGATAGAAGTCTACAAGATAATGAGCGGATTAGAGCGGACAGATGTTAAGCATTTGTTTACACTTTCAAACAACAACAAAACCAGGGGACACAAGATGAAGCTAGAATATGGTAGATTTAAAACAAATAGAGAAAGTTTTTCTTTACTCAACATGTAGTTAGACTCTGGAACTCATTGCCGGAGAATGTAGTGACAGCAGCTGGCCTTACGGAATTTAAAGGGGGTTTGAACATTATACATTTTTTTGGGGGGGGGGGAGGGGGTTGCCGGGTTCCTGAAGCCTGGATTGGCCGCTGTCAGAGACAGGATGCTGGGCTTGATGGACCCTTGGTCTTTTCCCAGTATGGCGGTGCTTATGTACTTACGATACCTTTGTAAACGGGTGGCCAAGATCTTAGTAAAGATTTTGTAGTCGACCCCTAACAGCGATATGGGCCGATAGGACCCGCAGCTAAGAGGGTCTTTACCCGGTTTTAATATTACTGAGATATTCACCAGATTCCAGGTTTTTGGTATCGGTTGGCCTACACTGAAGGAATTAAACAAGCGGACCAACAGCGGACTTAAAACTTTTGTAAAGACCTTATAAAACTTGTTGGAAAACCCATCTGGGCCTGGGGCTTTACCTGTAGAAAAATTGTGGATCACTTGAGTCATTTCTTCTAGTTCGATAGGGCGAGATAATTGAAGCCGAGCCCCTTCAGAGAGCCTTAGTAGCTCGATACGACCGAGGTACTCTAAGATCTCCTCTCTCGACGGATCAACATCAGGATAGAGAGATGTGTATAAAATTGTTGAAACCGATTTTGTACGTGTGATTGGTCAGATGTAATTCTACCGTCCTCAGCTCTGAGGCTGGAGACATGATTACGTGAGGCCCGTTTCTTTAGTTTGTGTGCTAAAAGCTTACTCAATTTATTGCCAAATTCAAACTGGCACTGCAGAGCTCGCTGCAACTGTTCAGCAATTTCAGCCAGCTGTAGCTCATGAAATTCATATCGTATTTTATGTAGTTGTTGTGTTAACGACGGTGAATTCCGAGGGGTCGTCCGATAAAGCAACCTACCTCTGATAGTCTCTTCCTCAAAGCATCCTCTGTCTTCCTACGCTCTCGCTGTATATGAGTCTTCAAGGCTATAAGATGGCCACGTGATACCGCCTTCAATCCATCCCATACAACACCCAAAGAGACCTCATCACTATCATTAAATTCAATATACTCCTTAATATGGGATTCAATTTGGAAGACATTTGATACTTCTGATAGGATAGAATCGTCTAAGCGCCACTCAGGCCGACCTCTTTGCCATACCGGGAGATTTAATTTCAGAACTACAGGACTATGGTTCGACCACGTGCGGCATATAATTTGATGTTCCAGAATCTCGTGCCCAAGCTCTACATCCCCCAACCAAAGGTCAATGCGTAAAAAAGACTGATGAACCTGCGAGAAGCATGTATAATCCTGCGTGGTTGGATTAGTTTGTCTCCAAAAATCTGATAGCTGCCATCTCTCCAGGAACGCCCGAAAAAGCTCTCGATCTCTTTTTGCATATAACACTTTTTTGGTAGAATTATCCAAATAAGGATTAAGAGTTTGATTAAAATCTCCGCCAATTAGCAATAGTCCTGCTTTATGCTGCAATATTACTTGGTCCAGCTGGTGGAAAAATTCTCCATGGTCAGCATTAGGCCCATAAACATTAAGCAGAGTGTATTTTGTATTGTTTTTTTTTATAATAATTTTTATTGACAAGAGGAATGTACACATACACCATCCAAAAAATCATGCACCAACAATATCACACCGCAATATATATATATATATAGAAATTCTCACATGACCAATGCGTTGGTTCTTACAGCAGATCTGTAACGCATATGTACTACTAGCCGTTAAGCCCGTTAAAACGGGTGAGTTTTTTGTTTTCCTATGGCCTCCCCCGTCCACCAACCCTGCTCTCTCCCCTGCCCTCCCCCCATGTCCAACAACCCTGCTCTCCCCCTGGCCTCCAACCCTCCCCCCATGTCCAGGAGCCTTCCTCTTTCCTATGGCCTCCCCTCCCCCCATGTCCAGCAACCGTGCTCTCTCCCCTGCCCTCCCCCCAAGTCCAGCAACCCTGCTCCCCTGCCCTCCTCCCATGTCCAGCAGCCCTTCTCTCTCCCCTGGCCTCCCCCCTCCACCAACACTCCTCTCTCCCCTGCCCTCCCCCCATATCCAGCAAACCTCCTCTCTCCCCTGCCCTCCCCCCATGTTCAGCAACCCTCCTCTGTCCCCTGCCCTCTCCCCATGTCCAGCTACCCTCCTTGCCGCCACTCCCTCCCCCCTCCGTGCCGGGCCCCCTGTACTGACATGACAGCGGGGTCGGAGGTCAGTTTCAGCCCGGTCGCCCATCAGCTGTGCGGTCTGACAAACTCATTTCCGGGATACCCTCGTTCCGTTGCTGTTCGTCGGCAGTGCTGCCTTGGTGATGCGACGCCGTCCGCTGGGTCCTTTTGCTCTCCAGTTGCTGCGGCAGTTGTTCCGTTGGGTATCACCTCTAACTCGGTGGTGGGCGAGAGATCAGGCGCACAATCTTCCCCAGGCGGCCCTCGCGTGTTCGCTCGGTTCGGGGCAGTGTCGGAACAGCTCACCTCTTCTCCAGGCCCCAACACTGGTGGAAGCGCCGTCCTCTGTCTACTTCCCCATGATCTGAGGCTCTGGTTGGGTGGGTAGGATGGAGGGGGAGGGGCTGCGGCAACGTCAGGGAGGGGGGGTCTTCAATCGTTTCTACTTCCCACGCCCCGTCCTTCTCTTCACATACGGTACATTTGGGCTGGTTTCTGTACTCTCTCCGCCCTCGCCCCGCCTCTGACTCCTCCTCCTTTCTGGTTCTTGAGCTGGTGGAGGCGGGGCTTGGTGTTTTGCTGTGAACGTTCGGGCTGTACTGAGCATTTGCGGGTGAGTCGGTCACTTGCCATTTATATGTTTGATAACAAAATGTGAGCCTTAGCATAACATCTGAGGCACTCCCTCTTGCACTTGTTTTCAGTTTTCTCCCCTCTTCTTCCCCATCCCACCCCATCCCAGATGCCCACCCCTTTTCCCCTACCCCCTCCCTCTCACCCCCCACCCCCTGGAGACTGTCTGAGGTAAATATCAGTACAACCACCACCAGTCACCACCAGGTGATTTCATTGTTACATTCCACGCTCAGGGTAATTTCATAATACACTCATAACTTCTTTTCCACACCTGATGACCCGCAGACATACACTCCTTCTCACTCTCGAGCTTCATCTGCTCTCCCCCCTCCCTACCAGCCATTTGTCTCATAGCTGCGTACCATTTGGCGAGAGGTGGGGGGGACATCCACCCAGTGCTGTAGGATAATCTTTTTGGCTAACACCAGGGACAGGAGCACAAACCGACAGTGTAGGATAGAAAGCCCCTGGTCAGCTAAGTCTGAGTCTAAACCCATCAGCAGTATCCTGTAATTTCAAGTTACTGGTAGTCCAACTACTTCTTCCAAATGTGCCAGCACCCCCGCCCAAAATGTCTGCATCACCCGGCACTCTAAAAAGTGGTGTACCAGCGTACCTTTGTGATTCACACATTTATCGCATTCTTCTGAGTCCCATAGTCCCATTACTTTAACCCTGCATCGAGTGAGGTATGCAAGATGCAAAAGTTTTAATTGGGTTTCATGACAACTCACGTTGGGGGTTAACAGGTAAGCCAAATCAAAACATCGCTGAAGCTCGGGTACCGAAACCTCCATTCCCGTCATGTCACTCCACTTTTTGGTAAGAAAGCTGGGGTTGCACTAGGCGCCCATGCTTTACCTAGATGATACAATCGGGAGAGCTTGTATCCACCCTAAGGAGTGCAGATACATTATAGTCTTAAATCTGGTAAATTAACCCCTCCTAGTTCGGGTAAGTTTGTTATATCCGATTTTGGCTCTGCGCCCTCCCCAAATAAATGACGTAATCACTCCCCTATAAGCTGCTTCATCCTTGCCTACCACCCACAATGGCATCATTTGTAAGGTATATATGGTTTTGGGGAATAGCATCATTTTGACTAGTGCCACCCTACCCAGGAACAAGACAGGCAGCTCCCTCCATTGCTTGCATAATTGCTTAATTCTTTCTAACTTGTCACGTACATTGGTGTACCCTCAGGGGGAGGAATGCTGGCTTCGGCCTAACCCCTGGTAAGCCTTCCTCAGCTGAGAGGTGCCCAGCTCTACCACCAGCTGCCTTTCAGATGCTGTGGAGGACTTGCAGCTCAACTGCATATCCTTTACAGCCTTCTCCGGGGTGACTCCCAGGTCCACTCCGATCCACTCAGGGCCTCCGCTCTTGGTACTTTTTTCTCTTTACATCTATTTTCTCCCAGTCACTACTGACCTCACCCAATTATACCTAATTCTGAATCACGCTATGGCCCCTATACACATTCTCTTCCTTGCCCTGTCCCTTCCTACTCTTTTCCCTCACCCACCCCCTACTCTCCACTACAGGAACTCACTTGCCTATCCATCAACTTCATCACTTCACCTTCTCTCCTACCCTCTTCCTCCCTCTTAGCTTTTAATCTTCATCTCTTTCTTCCTTCCATTTTGCCTTCCCCATTCCACCTAAATACCTCTCGCATTCATGGCCACACCTCTCCTACTCTCCTCCGCTCTCTTTTACTCCTTCTCTTACTCTCAGCCGGTGACATCAATCCCAATCCTGGCCCTCCTCACCAACTATTATCCCAACTCTACAGATCTCACCGTGACCTCTCTAACCTCATCACTATTCCTCTACTCCCCTCCTCTTCTCTGCCCTTCTCTTGCGCCCTTTGGAATGCCCGCGCTATCTGCAACAAACTCCTATATGTTCATGACCTCTTTATCTCACGTCACCTCCATCTGATCGCCATAACAGAAACCTGGCTCTGCCCTGATGACTCTGCTTCAGTCGCAGCCCTCTGCCATGGCGGTTATCTTTTCTCACATACTCCTTGCCCTGCTGGCCGCGGGGGCGGTGTTGGATTACTTCTCTCTCCCTCCTCCAGATTTCAACCCCTTCTTCCACCTCAAATTTTCACTGTTTTTCCTCCTTTGAAGTCCACTCTATCCGCCTTTTCTCTCCTCTGCCTCTTCGAATAGCGGTCATTTATTGTCCCCCTGATAAGTCCCTTTCATCCTTTCTCAGTGACTTTGATGCCTGGCTTGCCTTCTTCCATGATCCTTCCTCCCCTCTCTCATCCTTGGTGACTTTAATATTCCTGCTATTGATCCTTCTAACTCTTATATTTCCAAGTTACTCGCTTTAACATCCTCCTTTAATCTCCAACTGTGCTCCACCTCCCCCACTCATCAAAATGGTCACTGTCTTAATCTTATCTTCTCCTCCAATTGTTCACCCTCTAGTTTCCTTGCCTCTGATCTTCCCCTCTCTGATCACCATCTTATAACTTTCACACTTAAATCTCCTCCCTCCCAGTCCCATCCTATCTTATCTAATTTATCTAGGAATCTTCATGGTATTGACCCTTCATCTCTATCCTCCCATGTTTCAAACCTCCTCTCGACTGTGGCACCATCCACGTCTGTCAACAAGGCAGTTTCTTCTTACAACAATATTCTATCATCTGCCTTAGACACTCTTGCACCTTTGATGACCTGCCCTATAAGGCGTACAAAACCCCAACCTTGGCTGACTTCTAATATCCGCTACCTACGTTCCTGTACCCGCTCCGCCAAACGCCTCTGGCGGAAATCTCGGGCCCTTGCTGATTTCTTACACTTTAAGTTCATGCTGACCTCCTTCCAATCTGCTCTTTTACACGCCAAACAGGATTATTATATCCAACTGACTAACTCTCTTGGCTCTAACCCTCGACTTCTCTTCACCACATTGAACTCTCTCCTCAAGGTGCCCCCTTCCCCAACTCCCCCTTCATTATCTCCTCAGACCCTTGCTGAATTCTTTCACGACAAGGTTCAAAAGATAAACCTTGCATTCTCTACCCCACCACCTCTCCCCCTCCACTAGTCCGTTCCCCTCTCTCTCCTTCCCCTCATTCCCTTTCCTCCTTTCCTGAAGTTACTATTGAGAAAACTACACTTCTCCTTTCTTCCTCAAAATGTACCACCTGTTCCTCTGATCCCATTCCCACCCACCTTCTTAATGCCATCTCTCCTGCTCTTATTCCTTTTATCTGTCACATTCTCAACCTCTCACTTTATACTGCGACTGTCCCTGCTGCCTTTAAACATGCTGTGGTCACACCTCTCCTTAAGAAGCCTTCACTCAACCCCACTTGTCCCTCTAATTACCGACCCATCTCCCTCCTTCCTTTTCTCTCCAAATTACTTCAGCGTGCTGTTCACCGCCGCTGCCTTGATTTTCTCTCCTCACATGCTATTCTTGACCCACTACAATCTGATTTTCGCCCTCTCCGCTCAACCGAAACTGCGCTTACTAAAGTCTCCAATGACCTATTACTGGCTAAATCCAGAGGTCAATATTCCATCCTCATTCTTCTTGATCTTTCCGCTGCTTTTGACACTGTCGATCACAGCATACTTCTCGATACCCTGTCCTCACTTGGATTCCAGGGCTCTGTCCTTTCCTGGTTCTCTTCCTACCTCTCCCTCCGCACCATTAGTGTTCATTCTGGTGGATCCTCTTCTACTTCTATCCCTCTGCCTGTCGGCGTACCTCAGGGTTCTGTTCTTGGTCCCCTCCTCTTTTCTATCTACACTTCTTCCCTTGGTTCATTAATCTCATCCCATGGCTTTTCCTACCATCTCTATGCTGATGACTCCCAAATCTACCTTTCTACCCCTGATATCTCACCTTGCATCCAAACCAAAGTTTCAGCGTGCTTGTCTGACATTGCTGTCTGGATGTCTCAACGCCACCTGAAATTAAATATGACCAAAACCAAGCTTCTCATTTCCCCCCCCCCCCAAACCCACCTCCCCGCTCCCCCCGTTTTCTATTTCTGTTGATGGCTCTCCCATTCTCCTTTTCTATTTCTGTTGATGGCTCTCCCATTCTCCTTGTCTCCTCAGTTCGAAACCTTGGGGTTATCTTTGACTCTTCTCTCTCCTTCTCTGCTCATATCCAGCAGATTGCCAAGACCTGTCGTTTCTTTCTTTACAACATCCGTAAAATCCGCCCCTTTCTTTCTGAGCACTCTACCAAAACCCTCATCCACACCCTTGTCACCTCTCATTTGGACTACTGCAATCTGCTTCTTGCTGGCCTCCCACTTAGTCACCTCTCCCCTCTCCAGTCGGTTCAAAACTCTGCTGCCCGTCTCGTCTTCCGCCAGGGTCGCTTTACTAATACTACCCCTCTCCTCAAGTCGCTTCACTGGCTCCCTATCCGTTTTCGCATCCTGTTCAAACTTCTTCTACTAACCTATAAATGTACTCACTCTGCTGCTCCCCAGTATCTCTCCACACTCGTCCTTCCCTACACCCCTTCCCGTGCACTCCGTTCCCTGGATAAATCCTTCTTATCTGTTCCCTTCTCCGCTACTGCCAACTCCAGACTTCGCTCCTTCTGTCTTGTTTCGCCCTATGCCTGGAATAGACTTCCTGAGCCCCTACGTTTAGCCCCATCCTTGACCATCTTTAAAACTAGATTGAAAGCCCACCTCTTTAACATTGCTTTTGACTCATAACCATTTGTATCCACTCGCCTCCACCTCTTTCCCTCTACACATTAATTGATTTGTTTGCTTTATTTTTTGTCTACTAGATTGTAAGCTCTTTGAGCAGGGACTGTCTTTCTTCTATGTTTGTGCAGCACTGCGTATACTTTGTAGCGCTATAGAAATGCTAAATAGTAGTAGTAGTAGTTATACATAACACTGAAGTCTAAATGTAAGTAAACTCCCAAGTATTTCATCGGGCCCGTTGCCCACGTTAGAGGGAAATCAGGACACCTCCTGCAAGCACAGTTCTCAGACAACCCCATCGCTTCCGATTTGTCAGAAAAAGATCCAAACTGTTGGCTTAAGAATATGAGAATGTCATCCGCAAAAAGATTTATTTTGTACTCACATTTTCCTACTAGTATGCCCTGTACTTCTGCTGACTGTCGGATCTTACATGCCAGGGGTTCCAGGGCCAGTACAAAAAAGCATAGGTGACAGTGTACAACCCTGCCTGGTACCCCTCTGTAGGTCAAAAGTACATAAGTAATGCCATACTGGAAAAAGACCAAGGGCCCATCGAGCCCAGCATCCTGTCCACGACAGCGGCAAATCCAGGCCAAGGGCACTTGGCAAGCTTCCCAAACGTACAAACATTCTATACATGTTATTCCTGGAATTGTGGATTTTTCCCAAGTCCATTTAGTAGCGGTTTATGGACTTGTCCTTTAGGAAACCGTCCAACCCCTTTTTAAACTCTGCTAAGCTAACCGCCTTCACCACTTTCTCTGGCAACAAATTCCAGAGTTTAATTATACGTTGGGTGAAGAAAACCTTTCTCCAATTTGTTTTAAATTTACTACACTGTAGTTTCATCGCATGCCCCCTAGTCCTAGTATTTTTGGAAAGCGTGAACAGACGCTTCACATCCACCTGTTCCACTCCACTCATTATTTTATATACCTCTATCATGTCTCCCCTCAGCCGTCTTTTCTCCAAGCTGAATAGCCCTAGCCTCCTTAATCTTTCTTCATAGGGGAGTCGTCCCATCCCCGCTATCATTTTAGTCGCCCTTCACTGCACCTTTTCCAATTCTACTATATCTTTCTTGAGATGCGGCGACCAGAATTGAACACAATACTCTAGGTGCGGTCGCTAAGACGGGGATAACTTGTTATTTATCAAAATTTGTGCTGTGGGACTCCTATATAGAGCTTGTATCCCCTGCAAAAATGCCCCGAAAAACCCAAATTGTGGTAAAACCCAAAAAAGGTGATCCCATAGTAACGCTTTCTCCGCGTCTAGGCTTACTAGCAGATTGTCTCCCTGCTTTCCCCCCTTTTCTAAAATTGCACTCAACGCTCTCAGTATGTTAGTAGAGGCGTATCGTCCTGGGACAAATCCCGTTTGATCAGCGTGCAACAAAGAGGGCAACACCTTCCCCAGCCTAGCAGCCATAATGCCAGCAAAGATCTTGACATCTTGGTTTAGAAGGGAGATAGGGCGGTAGGAACCCAGAAGCTCTTTATCACGACCAGGCTTGAGCAGCACTCTAATTGATGCGTGTGTCAAGGTTCCTGTATTCTGTCCTTCCTTACATAATGACTCGAATAAGCCACTAAAGGGCCCTGCTATACGCCCCCCTAATATCTTGTAAAACTCAGGTCCTTGCCCATCAGGTCCTGGGGCCTTGGATAATTTCAGCTTTTTTATAGCGTGCTGCAATTCTCGCCCCTGCATAGGCTCATTTAGGAAATCTCGTTGTTCTTGTGTAAGAGATGGGAGTTTAAGACCCCTAACAAATGTGTCTCCTCATCTACTGCCTGTCCCGAACCCGTTTTAATACGGGTTATCACCTGTTTTGCTGATCGGTTTCTCACCATGTTGGCCAACAATTTCCCCGTCTTATTCCCCCACCTGTGCAGACGGAACTTATAGATTTGGATCTCGCAGACCTTGCTTGTTTAGAATATCGTTAATTTCCATTTTTAACTCTTTAAACCTATCCCTCGCCGTACCATCTCCTTGCACCACCGCTGCCCTAGCATTAGTAAGTTGACACAATTTGTCAAGCAGTTCTTTCTCTCTCTTCTTGCGGGAGCTAGCTGTGTAGGCTATAATTTTCCCTCTCATTACCACTTTTCCTGCTTCCCAAAGTATGCGCGGATCAATACCCCCCTTCTTATTCTTGGCCAGATAGAGCTCCCATTCTCGTGAAAGAAACTCCTTAAATTCTGTATCTCGATATAACGTAGGGTTCATATGCCATCCCGATTTGCTCCTGTCTCCCACTAGACCTATGTCCACCCTAACTAAGCTGTGATCAGAGACGACACATGGCTCAATCTCTGCCGTCCGGCACACTGCAAAAAGAGATGGGGCCATCAAGATGTAATCTAGCCTTGCATAGCATTTGTGTACATGTGAGAAGCAGGTGTATTCTTTGTCATCTGGGTGCAATGCCCTCCATGTATCCCAGATCCTGTTGTAGCATACTTATTCCCCTCTCGCCTAACCCCTTAGGTCGTGCCTTTGGCAGCACACAGTCCACTAAGGGGTCCACTGTTAAGTTAAAATCTCCCCCTACAAGTAGCTGATACTCTTGCAGCTGTGCCAGGGTAGCTAGCAGTCCTAAGTAAAAATTTCTGGAGTAAACATTAGGAGCGTATACCGAACATAAAGCTACTCTTAACCCTTGAATATCTCCTGTCCATATCACAAACCTACCCTCCGGGTTTTGGATTATTCTGTGACAGATTATGTCTAAACCTTTTTCCAAAAAGTATAGCCACGCCCCTTTCCCTGCTGTTATATGATGAGAACGCTAAATCACCTACCCATCCCTGCTTCAATTTAAGGTGTTCCGGGGCAGACAAGTGAGTTTCCTGTAACATCAGAAGGTAAAATTATGTATAATCATACCTGATAATTTTCTTTCCATTAATCATAGCTGATCAATCCATAGACTGGTGGGTTGTGTCCATCTACCAGCAGGTGGAGATAGAGAGCAAACTTTTGCCTCCCTATATGTGGTCATGTGCTGCCGGAAACTCCTCAGTATGTCGATATCAAAGCTCCATCCGCAGGACTCAGCACTTAGAGAATTACACCCACGAAGGGACACTCTGCCCAGCTCACCACCGCCGAAACGGGGGAGGGGAATTAACCCAGCTCATCCCCACACAAGTGGGGGAGGGGAATCCGTCCAGCTCATCCCCGCGGAGCGGGGGAGGGACACCACACCCGCCGATGCGGGGGGATCTGGCTTATCCTGCAACCGCAACCGCGGGAGGAGCTGACTGACCCTAACACCGCCGAAGCAGGAGGGGTACAAAGCTGCCCTACAGCCGCACGAAGCGGGAGGGAGTGCCGGCAGAATTTAAATCTCAATCCAGCCCCGTAAAACGGAGGGGAGAGGAATGCAGCAGCTCACTGTAACACAAACTCGTCTCAACTCTTGAAGAATCCAAGTGAAGGAAGAACTTGAACACGAAGTCTTTCTGAAGTAACTGAGGACTAAACTTGAACCTGAAATGCAACCAGAATAAAAACAGTACAGATATCTGGGAGGGGCTATGGATTGATCAGCTATGATTAATGGAAAGAAAATTATCAGGTATGATTATACATAATTTTACCTTCCATATCATCAAGCTGATCAATCCATAGACTGGTGGGATGTACCGAAGCAGTACTCACCCAGGGCGGGACATAGAAATCCCTGACCTCAACACTGAAGCTCCAAACCGGGCCTCCGCCCGTGCAGCCACAGTCAACCGGTAATGCTTGGAGAATGTATGAGCCGAAGCCCAAGTTGCCGCCTTGCATATCTCTTCCAAGGAGACGGATCCGGCCTCTGCCATCGAGGCCGCCTGAGCTCTCGTGGAGTGAGCCTTCAGCTGGATAGGCGGCACCTTCCCCGCGGCCACATAAGCCGCTGCAATGGCTTCCTTGACCCATCTTGCCACTGTAGGCTTAGCAGCCTGCAGACCCTTACGAGGACCTGCAAACAGGACAAACAGATGATCCGATTTCCGGAAATCATTGGTCACTTCCAAGTATCTGATGATGACTCGTCTCACATCCAGATATTTAAGAGCAGAGTACTCCTCTGGGTAGTCCTCCCTACGAAAGGAAGAGAGACAGAGCTGCTGATTCACATGGAAGCGAGAAACAATCTTGGGCAGAAAGGAAGGCACTGTGCGAATAGTCACTCCTGCCTCAGTGAACTGCAGAAAAGACTCTCGACATGAGAGCGCCTGGAGCTCGGAAACTCTTCTGGCTGAAGTGATAGCCACCAAAAAGACTGCTTTCAATGTCAGGTCTTTCAGAGATGCCCTCGACAAGGGTTCAAAAGGCGGCTTCTGCAATGCTCTTAGCACCAGGTTGAGATTCCACGCAGGCACCACTGAGTGCAGAGGAGGGCGCAGGTGATTAACTCCCTTGAGAAAGCGCACCACATCTGGCTGTGAAGCCAGGGAAGCACCCTTCAGGCGGCCCCTGAAGGAAGCCAGAGCCGCTACCTGGACTTTAAGGGAACTGAGCGACAGGCCTTTCTCCAGACCTTCTTGCAGGAACGCCAACACTGAAGAAATTGGAGCAGTGAAGGGAGAAAGAGAGCCTGCTTCACACCACGCTGCAAAGATACGCCAAACCCTGGCGTAAGCAGTAGAAGTAGAGCGCTTCCTCGCTCTCAGCATAGTGGCGATGACCTTGTCTGAGAAGCCCTTCTTCCTCAGACGCTGCCGCTCAATAGCCAGGCCGTAAGACCAAAGGGGGAGGGATCCTCCATCACCACGGGACCCTGATGTAACAGGCCCTGTTCCACTGGCAGTCGCAGAGGATCGTCCACTGAGAGCCTGATCAAGTCCGCATACCAGGGACGCCTGGGCCAATCCGGACCCACCAGGATTACCCTGCCGGGATGCTTTGCCACCCGGTCTAGCACCCTGCCCAACATGGGCCAGGGCGGGAACACATAGAGGAGCTCTTGTGTCGGCCACTGTTGGAGAAGAGCATCTACTCCCAGGGATCGAGGGTCCCGTCCTCTGCTGAAGAAGCGCGGCACTTGGCAATTGGCCGATGACGCCATCAGATCTAGGCTCGGCTGGCCCCAGCGCTTCGTGATGTCCAAGAACGCCTGAGCAGATAGCTGCCACTCTCCGGGCTCCAAGGTATGGCGACTGAGAAAGTCCGCCTTGACATTCATGACTCCGGCAATGTGGGCCGCTGAAAGCTGCTCCAGGTTCGCTTCCGCCCACTGGCAAAGATACATAGCCTCCTTGGCTAGAGGGGCGCTCTTGGTACCTCCCTGGCGGTTGACATAAGCCACAGCCGTGGCATTGTCCGACAGGACCCGTACAGGCTTCCACACCAGTACCGGGATGAACTCCAAAAGCGCCAACCGAATGGCTCTGAGTTCCAGGAGGTTGATAGACCACTTTGCCTCTGCAGGAGACCAGAGCCCCTGCGCTGTCCTTCCCAAGCAGTGGGCTCCCCAGCCCGACAAAGAGGCGTCCGTCGTGACGACAATCCACTCTGGGGTCACCAGAGGCATTCCCGCAGACAATTTGTCTGTCTGCATCCACCAGCTCAGCGCCTTGCGCACTGCTGGGTCCAAGGGAAGTCGCACAGCATAATCCTCCGACATCGGAGTCCAGCGCTGCAGCAAGGAGTGTTGAAGTGGTCTCATATGAGCCCTGGCCCAGGGCACTACTTCCATCGTGGCCGTCATAGAGCCCAACAGCTGCACATAGTCCCAAGCCCGAAGAGGAGAGGCTCCCAGGAACTGGTCCACCTGAGCCTGAAATTTGACAATCCGATTGTCTGGCAGGAACACTCTGCCCACTTGGGTGTCGAATCGAACTCCCAGGTACTCCAGGGACTGAGTCGGGCGCAGCTGGCTCTTCTCCCAGTTGATGATCCATCCCAGGGAGCTCAAAAGAGTAACTACCCGGTCCACAGCTTTGCCGCACTCTGCATAAGAGGGGGCTCGGATCAACCAGTCGTCCAGATAAGGATGGACTTGTATCCCTTCCTTTCGTAGGAAGGCCGCGATGACCACCATTACTTTGGAAAAGGTCCGCGGAGCAGTAGCCAACCAGAATGGGAGGGCTCTGAACTGGAAGTGTCGTCCCAGGACTGCAAAACGCAGGAAGCGTTGATGAGGAGGCCAGATGGGAATATGCAGGTACGCTTCCTTGATGTCCAAGGAAGCCAAGAACTCTCCTGCCTTCACTGCTGCTATAACAGAGCGGAGAGTCTCCATGCGAAAGTGCCGCACTTTCAAGGCCCGATTGACCCCTTTGAGGTCGAGGATAGGCCGGACAGAACCTCCTTTCTTTGGTACCACAAAGTAAATGGAGTAACGTCCCTTGCCAAGCTGACTTTCTGGCACAGGAACGACCGCGCCCAGGCGGATCAGATTGTCCAAGGTCTGCTGCACTGCCACAGCTTTGACCGGAGACTTGCAGGGAGAGAGTACAAACCCGTCTTTTAAGGGTCGGCAGAACTCTAGCTTGTAGCCGTCTCTGATGACTTCCAGCACCCACGCGTCTGAAGTTATTGTGGTCCACTCGCCCAGAAACGAGGACAGCCGTCCTCCAATCTGCACTGGGGCGTGGACCAAGGCCCCGTCATTGGGTACGAGACCCTGGGGGAGGACCGGAGGAAGCACCTCCGGGACGGCGGTCTCTGCGAAAGGAATGCTGCTTGGGGGAGAAATTCCTCTTGAAGGAAGAGGGGGCAGAGGAACCCGACTTGCCCGGGCGGTACCGACGGGCTTCCTGCAACCGTCCTCTGGAGGTACCGGGACGAGTACTAGCCCGAGCCCTGACCTCTGGTAATTTCTTGCCCTTAGACGTGCCGAGATCGGTCACGATTTTGTCCAGCTCGACCCCAAAGAGCAGCTTGCCTTTAAAAGGCAATCTAGCCAGGCGGGATTTAGAGGCGTGGTCAGCAGACCAATGCTTCAGCCAAAGCCACCGCCGCGCAGAGATTGTCTGAGCCATGCCTTTAGCTGAGGCCCTCAAGACATCATACAGCAAGTCTGCCAAATAGGCTAAGCCCGATTCCAGGGCCGGCCAATCAGCCCTCAAGGAATGATCCGAGGGGGAAGCCCGCTGCACCATAGTCAGGCACGCCCTGGCCACATAGGAGCCGCAAACTGAGGCCTGCAAACTTAAAGCAGCCGCCTCAAAGAACGACCTTAAGGCCGCCTCCAATCTTCTGTCTTGGGCGTCCTTTAGGGCCGTGCCACCTTCCACCGGCAACGCCGTTTTCTTAGTCACCGCAGTGATTAAAGAATCCACGGTAGGCCACAGATAAGCCTCACGTTCACTCACAGCCAAAGGATAGAGGCGGGACATAGCCCTAGCCACTTTAAGGCTCGCTTCCGGGACATCCCATTGAGCCGAAATTAAGGTGTGCATGGCATCATGCACGTGGAAGGTTCTAGGCGGGCGCTTCGTCCCCAGCATAATGGCAGAGCCAACAGGGGCTGAGGGAGAGACGTCCTCCGGAGAGGAAATCTTCAAAGTGTCCATGGCCTGTAACAACAGGTTGGGCAAATCCTCTGGGCTAAAAAGCCACGCTGCAGAGGGGTCATCCGCTCCATCCGAGCGGGGATCCGTCTCCTCCAAGGAATCCGCAAAGGACCGTTGGGAGACCTCAGACACGCTGCCCTCATCTACATCGGAGGAGACAAAGTCCTCCAAGGCCTGGGAATCAACCCGAGGGCGTTTACCTCTGGGAACCTCAACCTCTTTACCAGACGAGGGAGCAGGGGCAGCGTTTTGCATGAGGAAAGCCTGATGCAGCAGCAAAACAAACTCGGGGGAGAAACCCCCCAGACTGTGCACTTCCGCAGCCTGGGCAACAGCCCTAGACGCACCCTCAACCGGCGCTCGCAAGAGCGGGGGAGAGACATGCTGCGCATCCAAAATGGCGTCCGGCGCGACACTCCGCGAAGGAGCCGCGCGGGAAGAACGGCGCTTAACTTTAGCCGCTTTTGTGCCGTCGCCCAAATTAAGGGCGTTCATGGCATTAATGTCTCCAACCTCAAGGGCAGCCCACGAAGAAGCCGTCCGAGCCGCGTGGCCGGCCAAGATGGCGGAGGCGAGGAGCGGGGGATGGGCGTTTATGGCGGGAAAAACCGCCACGCCGGAGGAAGGACCGGGACATTCATCGGTCACGAAACTGTCACCCAACAAGGGCGAATCAGGCTGTAAGACCCCCGCATCCCCTCTAGAAGCGCTCAAGCGATCCGGGGAGCGACCCTTTGCGCCCTCGCCCTCCGACGCCATATGCCACGAGGAGAAGAATCGGGGAACCCCCTGCCCGCTATAAAAAGGTAAAAATTACCTGCTGTCCGCTCCGAGCTGTAACGAACTGGTGTCCCAGTGAGTAGCTGCAATGAACGTTTAAATAAACGTCGAAATAAACGCCTTTAAGGACGTTTAGAATTTTTTTTTTTTTTAACGGAGCCAGCGGGAGGGGGGAGAAAAGGAGGGACCTGGCACCACCAGGTTTGCACTTGCTCAAAAGAGCCCTCAACCCCAGGCACTCAACAAAACCTAAAAATTAGGCTTGGAGGCCTAGCCAGAGCTGCTGCTGTGTGTGACCACCACCTGCTGAGATAGAGAACATACTGAGGAGTTTCCGGCAGCACATGACCACATATAGGGAGGCAAAAGTTTGCTCTCTATCTCCACCTGCTGGTAGATGGACACAACCCACCAGTCTATGGATTGATCAGCTTGATGATATGGAACATCAATTTTCAATTGTTTCCCATAATGCAATATCTTTTTCCTTTTAATCGGGAAATGTATTCCATCTGCGTTTAAGGAAGCTACCCTCAGACTACCCAGTATCCCAGACCCGGATCAGACTCCTATCAGGCCAGTAAATCGTGAATTTTCTACAGGACAACATCCCAGCAGTGTCGATCCTCGAGGATTCCTCATCATATTCATCCTGCACTCTGATGTGCCACTTTTCCCTTTATAGTTATTGCTCGACAGTCTCCTCATTCAGCCTCCCTCCCCCCCTAAACCCGCCCACCCTCCCTCCCCCTCTCCTCGAACTTCCCATCTCCCCCCCTCCATTGACTTGATTTCAACAGTCCCCTTCTAACCCAAACACTTCCTTCCACCCTTTCTGTTCCCCATACACTCAAATACATCCACACTTCAACACCCCAACACACCAAACCTAGGATTACCCACAGCATCTTTGCCCATCCCTCCCTATCTCTCCCCCCCCCCCCCCCCCCCCCGTTCGGTTGAGGCCCACTGCCTCTCAACCACTTCCCTCATAATTCCCAGCACACAACTCCCTTCCCCCCTCCTCCCCCTTTAACACAGAAACATTAGCGCCACCATTATTTAACAGACCTCCGCGCTTTACAATCCCTACTTCCCCATCCCTGGAGCAGTTCCCCACTTTGGGTACAACAATTTTAACCAGGTGACCCATAACGACCATAGAACAATCTCACCCCACTTTTAACAAAAATGCCCCCGCACCATGTGATGCTGTGTAAAACCGAGCATCACTTTGTCTATGGTAGATGTGTGTTCTCTCTTTCCTGTTGTAGGTTCCCGCCCGCCCTTCCCCAAAACTTCTAGTATATTTCTCTTCATTGGCAGGTTAAACACACATAACAACAATAATTTTCTTGTTACTTCTGACATTGTCGATCCGCTCCACCTATATCATTTTTTTTGTTACATTTGCACCCTGCGCTTTCCCACTCATGGCAGGCTCAATGCGGCTTACATGGGGCAATGGAGGGTTAAGTGACTTGCCCAGAGTCACAAGGAGCTGCCTGTGCCTGAAGTGGGAATCGAACTCAGTTCCTCAGTTCCCCAGAACCAAAGTCCACCACCCTAACCACTAGGCCACTCCTTGTGTCTCTTCCCACATATAAGTGGCCATGCACCTTATAAACCAATTATTGCTCTGGTCAAGGTTCTGTCACGGTGAGGACCTCTTCCCCTCCGGGGCTTGAGTTCCTGCCCCTGTCAGCAAAGCGGTCAGCCATTTCACAACATGCTCCACATACACACTTTATTGCTTACTATGTTAATGGAGGCCCCAACCGCTGGTCCTTCCCATGCTTGACTCATACGCAGTTCACCTCCTCTCTGCATCTCGAACCAGATCCCCCGGCAGTTTGTCCAAGAAAGCTTGCAACTCCTCTGCTTTTGTTAAGGTAAAGGAGTTATTGTTGTGTTTTATTCGCACCTTAGCTGGGTACTGAAATGCAAAATCCTTTCTCAAATAATTTAGTGCAGTACGGCGCCAGCAATTTCCGCTGCTCCATTACACGTGCTGAGAAATCTTGAAGCAGCAAGATCTTGGCTCCTTCATATTCCAATACGATCTTCCGCTTCTCGAATTCATCCATGCCGACATGCAGCTTTGCAAGTTTATCGTCCAGGAGCTGCGACATGTGTTTTAAAGATATTTGGACCATATCCTCATGTGATGGTGCCTGGCTCAGGATCTGTGCTGCCGAGGTTAGCGACGGCGGGGTTGGCGACGCCATTTTGATTTTCAGCGAGTTGCCTCTTTACCAACTCTCTGCGGTTTTACTGGCATGCCGCTTTGCCACTGCGTGCAGACATGCACCCTCCGGTTCCCCGCTCTTTCAGACACCACCCGGGCCGATTTCCATTCCTCTGAGGTACCTTATACGCCAGTAAGCAGGGTTATAGAGACTAAGGGGAAGGAAGCCGAGCTAACAGGCGTCCGTTCAGTCCTCTGGCATCACGTGACCCCCCATCTCTAATGATTTTATCTATGCTCCAGGGGCGAGACTCATTGAGAGCAATTAGGACCCCCCTAGTCTTAGCACCATCCCTGTTAGAGGCAAAATATTGATGGGGATACTTTTGATGTTTGCACAATGGCTCGTGGGCTGGCTTTGAATGCATTTCTTGAATGAAGGCTATATCTGCCTTCAAACGCCCCAACTCTCTAAATAGCAATTGTCGCTTCATTGGAACATTAAGGCCCCTTACATTCTAACTTACTAAAGTTAGGTTAGACATTTGTACACAAAAGTAAAGTACAATAAACATAGCATCACATGTCCCGTTTTCAGTGATTTTCTCAATTCTCATTGCTTCCCCCCATCCTTGTCCTCACCAAAACATTAAACTTATGTGCTTTATAATTATATATGCATTCTCTAGTATTCTTTTCCCCCATCCCCCCTCTCCCTCCCAACCCCCCCTCTAACATCAAAATCCTCTCTATAATAATTGCAGAGCGGTTTTCAAGAAGGAGGAAGTGAAACATTCTCCCTACCCCCCCTCGCCCCAGTTATAACAAATCTCATCTTACTGAGCGAATCATACCCAACAATGCAGTTACCCAGCCAACTATTGCCAAAGCAAGACAATCTCAAACCCAACAACAAGCTTTTGCTGAATAAAATCTAAATTGCACTGGTTCCAGTCATGTGAGTTGTCCGTCAGACTTTTGGCGCTGCAGACGCTTATGACCCTTCTCGACCTGTTGCCATTGCGGACGCCCCGCTGTGAAAGTATGCGATACTGCAGATGATTCCTTCACATTTATATCTGGCAGAACCTCCCGAGCTTCTTCTATGGATTTAACTTGATGCATTCGGCCATCTTTGTAAAAGGCGAGGGCAAACGGGTATCGCCATCTATACTTAATCCCCATTTCTCAGAGCCTTAAAGTGACAGGCTTCAGTGCAGCTCTGCGTTTCAAAGTGGCAGAGGCTAGATCTTAATAGATCTTAATGGTATAAGTGTCCCATTTGAAATAGTGAGCCTTGCGAGCCGCTTGCACCACTTGCTCCTTAAGCTTGAAATCCCGGAAACATGCTATTATATCTTTTGAGAGAGTGCCTCGTGCAGGGCCCAATGCTCTATGAGAGCGCTCCAATACAATTGCCTCAGAATCGATCAGCGTTCCTGTCTCAGCCAGCAACGAGCCAACCAGCTGCTTTATTGTTGCCTCACAGTCCTGGTATAACGGTACTTCAGGCAAGCCTCTGAACCGCAAATTGCATCGACTGCTTCGGTTTTCAAGGTCTTCCATTTTCTTGGTAAGCTGCTGGAGATCCATTTATGTTGCTGAGAATCGTCTATTCAACGCACCCATTTCTTCCGCCTGTTCGTCTATATGGTTTTCCGCTTATTCCATTCTAGCTCCCAACTCTCTGATTTCACCGCGGAGATCCGCTCCCAAGGACGCCAGGTCCGCGCGGACCGCTTTAAGATCACCCCTGATTTCTTGCAGCCACTCTTTAAATTCAGAAAGATGCATTGCCTCCATGCTAACCGTCTCCACGTTCGGCCCAAACAGATCTTTCGGGGAAGAGCTCCCGGAGCGCTGGGTTGGCTGCGGGGCCTCCTATACAGGGCTCACCATGCAGTTCGCAGCTGTATTTGAAAACCCAAGTTGGGACAGGTCGGGCTGTCGGTTCATCTTCCGATTGCAGAGATATCAATTTCGCTAGCCCTCCTAACACCTCTCCAGCTAACGTGCCGCTTATAATGTTATTTTGTGGAGTATAATCATGCTTAAAACCGAGGGGGAGCAGGAGCTCGTCTTTCAAGCGACCATTGCTGTCGGTGACATCACTTCCCCCAGGTTTTAGAGGTTAGGCATACAGAAGTCCTTTCCCCCAATCAAGGAGAAAAGCATCTGAGGTTAGCTGCTGTGTGATCTCAGTCTGGAACAGAATTGAAGGACCTTGTTGTTGAAGTGGGTGCCTCATTCTCGGAAGATCTTCCGGCAAAGCCCATGTTCAGAGACCACTCGTGTGGATGCATAAACTGGCTTAGCCTGTCTGCTAGACAATTGTTCCTCCCCACCAGACAAGTGGCTCTGAGAACCATCCTCTGGGATATAGCCCATCGCCACATTCTAACCACTTCCTGACACAGAAGATACAAATCAGTGTCTCCCTGCTTGTTGACATAATACATTTCCACTTGGTTATCTGTCTGTATTAGGATAATTTGGTTTGCCAGCTGACCTCTGAAAGTCTATAGTGTTCAAATAACTCTAGGGTTCTGATCTGATGTAACTTCTCCTGAACACCTTGGATGTGAAGTCAATCTACATGAGGTTGGATGCAATCTGTTGTCAAAGTCTCGTGAGGTGGGGGAATTGGGAATGAAAGACCCTTGTCCAAATTGCTGTCATTTAGCCAACAAGAAAGAGACTGCTTGAGTGAGTGTACAACAGTGATGACATCCCAAAGGTTCTTCCTTGGTCTGAGACCAGTGGGAACAGAAGGTCCACTGAGGGATGTCATGGGCATGACACACACTGTGAAGGTCATGTGGCCTAGTAATCTCAACATCTGCCAAGCCAATACCTGATGATTCTGCTACACGTCACAAACCACAGAGACTAAGGCCTCTATATTCACTGGGATGGAAGGAAAGCTTTGGCCCAAGTTATGTCGAGTACAGCTCCTAAGAATTCCAATTGTTGGGACAGGATGAGGTGGGACATGGGGTTGTTGATTACAATCCCTAGTAGCTTTAGCACCCGAATGGATCTGCGCATTGATTCTTGAGCTCCTTCTTTTGATGTGTCCATGACCAACCAATTATCCAGGTAGGGAAACATGTGCAGCTCCTCATATGTGTACCAACACTTACGGATAGGCATTTTGTAAAAGTCCTGGGAGCTGATGCAATGCCAAATGGAAGTACACAATACTGGTAGCAGTGTTTTCCTATTGAAATCTCTGATACTTTCTGGCTGGAATGTATCTGTATGTGGGTATATGCCTCCTTTAAGTCCAGAGAGCATAGCCAATCCTGATCGTGAATCAGAGGAAGTAGGGTGTCCAGAGAAACCATCCTGAACATTTGCTTTGCCAGATATATGTTTCGGTCCCTGAAGTCTAGAATGGGACAATATACTCCCTTCTATTTTTGGAACCTTGAATAAAATCCCTTCCCTTTTTCCCCTGGTGGAATGGGGGCAACCACCTTGGACTGTACAAGGGAAGAGAGTTGCTTTGAAAGCAATTCCTGGTGCTGAAAGCTTAATTTCAATGCTCTTGATGGGTAATTTGGAGGGGTTTGTTCCAACTGAAGTGTAGCCTGTCCAGACTATTCTGAGAACCCACCAGTCTAAGGTTACAAGGGACCAACACCGCGGAAAAAAATTTAGTCTCCCTCATACCGTACGTTGTCCGGGACAGATGATGGCTATGATCTCCTGGAACCAGTCAAAGGCTCATCCCTTGCTTAGACTGTGGAGCTGGCTGGGTCTTTTGAAAGCACTGCTGGTGAGGCCAGGAGCACTGGGGTTGGGTCTGTTGTTGAGGACAGGAAGAAGGGATTGCCAGCTCTTCCTGAACCACAGGTTCCAGGTCTGAGACACAAAGCCACAACAGTCTCGCGTACAGATACCTGAAGTGGAGAGTCTGAACATCACATCAAAAGAGTCAAAGGTGCTCTTAGCCAACTACTTTCTATACTCTTTTTTTGCTTGGAGGCTAGCTGGCGAAGCTGAGCGGCCTACTCTGGCCACAAAGTCAAGCACACTGGACATCAGGGACTTCAAAGGAGATGCTCATGTAGAGTTGATAGGTCTAGATACGGGAGATAAGCATTGAGGCCCAATACACCTGCTTCTTTTGAGGGTGGATTCGACCCCACCATGGAGTATTCTTGGATCCAGGAGCCTTCTGAACTCTGTCTGTCCTCTTAGGGGTCTTTCATCTGTGCATCCTTGAGAATGCTGTGAATTAGTACTGTCACAGCTTCCTTAGGATGGTCAACAATTCTGACCTGGGCTCACCCTCAGCCTCTGCCATTTCCCACAAAAAAACCTTTAAGGGAGAGCTCCTCTGGAGGAAACTTCCTTCTCTCCGGTGGTGGGGAGGGGTCCAAAGGCAGACCAAGAGACCTCTCCTCTGAGAAATCTTTTCGCTCCTACTCGAACTCTTGGGAATGATCCGTCTCAGACTCAGATGACCGTTGAATAGGCAGTGCATGCGCCTTCCAAGATGGGCTAGAGCAGTTCCATGGCTGGCACAAACACCCTTGATGCCTCAGCATTGTGCTGCTGCAGAAGACAACCCAGAGCCACCCCGGGCAGACATTGCTAAAGGCTTGGGGTGCCGAAATGGAGACAGCCCGCAAATCTGTCAGTGTCGAATCGGAAGCGGAGTCCTGGCTGCAGGGAGAGTGGTGCATCTGCACTACTTCAACAGAGGGCCAGCAGCCATGACAACTGATGCCAATGTCGCCAATGTCAATGAACCAGACTTAGGAGCACCAAAAAGTTTCTTGCACTGAGTCTCTGCTTTTCTGGGTTCTTTTCTGCATTTTTAAAGAGAGGACATATTTAGAGGCTTTGTGGTTTGGACCCAGTCAAGACAGATACCAGCTATGGGATCAGTCTCAGAGACAACTGTGTTGCACTGAACATAGCACTTGAAGCCACTGGGTATCTTCTGGGATATGACGGGAATAATGGCTAATGCAAAATCAAACGGCTCACTTGTGAGGGTGAAGGAAACCTCACCAAGAAAAAAAATTGGGGCAAAGGACTTGGCTGGTGCTTAGGCCTCAGAGCAGCAAAAATAAAGGAAACAAACTTGCTGCAAAATGCAGTAAGAAAAAAATAAAAGGGGAAAGGGAGAGAAGAAAAAAAAAAGATTAAATGAAAAAGGTACCACAAGGGAAAGCATTGCTTAGCAAAAAATGCTGAAAAAAAGTTTGACCAGAAATATGACCTCTCTGTTCCATGGAAAACTGAAGACTGCTGGCCCACACTGAGCGAAAGACACTCATGCATGTGCGGTAGGACACTGCCAAAGGCCTCTTAAAGATATAGAACCCTGGGTAGTGTCCACACCAGGGCTCCTTCAGATAATGTCACCCATATTTGAGAAACGCTATCTTGCTTGTCCTCAGAGAAATTATACATATGTATTCTCTCTACCAGAGAAGCACCCACAACTGTACTCTCAGTTCTCATCAACTTAAAGACTGAAAAGCTCAATGGTGTTCCAGCAAAAAAAAAAAACAAAACAAAAAAAAAAACACTGGGTAGACCAGCTTTCTCCCTCCTGATCATTGTTATCACTGAACCCTTAAATGTATTTTATCCTTCCCATGTTTTCCTCTATCACCTTACGGTTTTGCTGGACAACCAGAAATATCCATATGGCTGAAAGCTCAGGAGTCCCTTTCCTTAGGTAAACCTTGCAATGCCCACTTCTGTCAGCAGAGGCAACTAGCTGTTATGGTAGGTAGCTCTCTCCCTTCTACCTTACCACATCACTCTTGGATCAAGCCAGATATCCAATAAAAATGAAAGCCCAATGTGAATATACTTCTAAAGAGAATGAAGATACATACCTGTAGCAGGTAGTCTTCGAGGACAGTAGCTCCATATTCTTACGTGTGGGTCGTCGTCCGCGACGGCCCAGGAGACCGGAACGTTTCTTTAGAAAAAACTAGAAGTTTGTAGAGTGCTCGCCCGCGCGGGCCCGAGCGCACCACGCATGCACGAGCCGCTTCCCGCCCACGACACGAGCATGACTGAACTAGTTATATAAAAAGCAAAGAAGATAAAAGCAGACAACTCCAACGGGGAGGAGGGAGGCTTGTAAGAATATGGAGCCTGCTGTCCTCGGAGAATACGTGCTACAGGTATGTATCCTCATTTTCTCCGAGGACAAGCAGGCTCCATATTCTTACGTGTGGGGTATCTCTAGCACCCAGGCTCACTCAAAACAACGAACACTGGTCAATTGGGTCCCGCAATGGCGAGGACATAACTGAGATTGACCTGAAAACAAACACAACTAAGTGAGAGTGCAGCCTGGAACAGAACAGAAATGGGCCTAGGAGGGAGGAGTTGGATTCTAAACCCCAAACAGATTCTGAAACACCGACTGCCCAAACCGACTATCGCGTCGGGTATACTGCTGGAGGCAGTAGTGAGATGTGAATGTGTGGACTGATGACCACGTTGCAGCTTTGCAAATCTCTTCAATGGAGGCTGACTTTAAGTGAGCCACAGACGCAGCCATGGCTCTAACATTGTGAGCCTTGACATGGCCCTCCAAAGTCAGCCCAGCTTGGGTGTAAGTGAAAGAAATGCAATCTGCTAGCCAATTGGAGATGGTGCATTTTCCAATGGCAACTCCCATCCTGTTGGGATCAAAAGAAACAAACAGCTGGGCGGACTGTCGATAGGACTTTGTCCGCTCCACGTAAAAGGCCAATGCTTTCTTACAGTCCAAGGTGTGCAACTTGTCCTCACCAGGGCGGGTGTGTGGACGGGGAAAAAATGTTGGCAAGACAATTGACTGGTTAAGATGGAACTCCGACACCACCTTCCGACAAGAACTTAGGTTGAGTGCGGAGAACTACTCTGTTATGATGGAATTTAATATATGGAGCACGGACTACTAGAGCTTGGAGCTCACTGACTCTACGAGCTGAAGTAACAGCCACCAAGAAAACGACCTTCCAGGTCAAGTACTTCAGATGGCAGGAATTCAGTGGCTCAAAAGGAGCTTTCATCAGCTGGGTGAGAACGACATTGAGATCCCATGACACTGGTGGATGTGTGACAGGGAGCTTTGACAAAAGCAAACCTGTCATGAAGCAAACTACTAAAGGCTGTCCAGAGATAGCCTGACCTTCCACAAGTTGATGATAAGCACTGATTGCACTAAGATGAACTCTTATTGAGTTAATCTTAAGACCCGACTCTGATAAGTGTAGAAGGTATTCAAGCAGGGACCGTGTAGGACAAGAAAAAGGATCTATGGCCTTGCTGTCATACCAAATGGCAAACCTCCTCCATTTAAAAGAATAACTCCTTTTCGTGGAATCTTTCCTGGAAGCAAGCAAGACTCGAGAGACACCCTCTGAAAAGCCTAAAGAGGCAACTTCTAAGTTCTCAACATCCAGGCCATGACAGCAAGAGACCGGAGGTTGGGATGTAGAAGCGACTCCGCGTTCTGAGTGATGAGGGTCTGAAAACAGTCCAATCTCCACTGTTCTTCGGAGGACAAGACCAGAAGAAGAGGGAACCAGATCTGATGGGGCCAGAAAGGTGCTATCAGAATCATGGTTCCTCGGTCTTGCCTGAGTTTCAGCAGAGTCTTCCCTACTAAAGGTATGGGAGGATACGCATACAGAAGGCCTGATGCGAGTCTGTCATGGACCTGAAGCCTGGAACAGAACTGAGGGATCTTGTGATTGATCTGAGTTGCAAAAAGATCCACCAAGGGGGTGCACCACGCTCGGTAGATCTTTCGAACAATGTCCATGTTCAGCGACCACTCGTGAGGTTCCATTATCCTGCTCAACTTGTCGGCCAGACTGTTGTTTACGCCTGCCAGATACGTGGCTTGGAGAATCATGTCGTGCTGATGTGCCCAAAGCCACATCCTGATGGCTTCCTGACACAGAGGGCAAGATCCAGTGCCCCCCTGCTTGTTGGTGTAGTAACATCGCAACCTGACTGTCTGTCTGAATTAGGATAATTTGGTTGGACAGCTGATCTCTGAAAGCCTTTAGAGCGTTCCAGATCGCTCGCAATTCCAGGAGGTTGATCTGAAGACCTTTTTCCTGAAAGGACCAAGCTCCTTCAGTGTGAAGCCCATCTACATGAGCTCCCCACCCCAAGAGGGATGCATCCGTTGTCAGCACTTTTTGTGGCTAAGGAATTTGGAATGGACTTCCCAAGGTCAGATTGGAGCGAATGGTCCACCACTGTAGGGAATTGCAAAAATCGGTAGATCCCCTGTAGCCTGACACCACTGGGAAGCTAGGGTCCATTAAGCTGAGCTCATATGTAGACGTGCCATGGGAGTCACATGAACTGTGGAGGCCATGTGGCCGAGAAGCCTCAACATTTGTCGAGCTGTGATCTGTTGAGATGCTCGAGCTGAGGACACTAAGGCTAGAAGATTGTCCGCCCTTGCCCGGGGGAGATAAGCTCAAGACGTCCTTGTGTTCAACAGAGCTCCTATGAATTCCAATTTCTGAACTGGAACTAGGTGGGACTTGGGATAATTTATTACAAACAACAGCAGTTCGAGCAGTTGAATAGTAGTCTGCATGGATCGTACAACTCCTGCCTCCGTGGTGTTCTTTACCAGCCAATCGTCAAGATAAGGAAACACATGCACTCCCAGTCTGCATAGCGATGCTGCGACAACTGCCAAGCACTTTGTAAAGACCCTGGGCACAGATGCTAGACCAAAGGGCAGCATGCACTACTGAAAATGCTGAGTTCCCAAACGAATTCGAAGGTACTTCCTGTGAGCTGGAAGAACCGAGATGTGAGTATAGGCGTCCTTTAAGTCCAGAGAGCAGAGCCAATCATTTTCCTGAATCATGGGAAGAAGGGTGCCCAGGGAAAGCATCCTGAACTTTTCCTGGACTAGAAATTTGTTCAGGGCCCTTAGGTCTAGGATGGGACGCATCCCCCGTTTTCTTTTGCACAAGGAAGTACCTGGAATAGAATCCCAGCCCTTCTTCCCCTGGTGGAACGGGTTGGACCGCATTGGCCTTCAGAAGGGCGGAGAGTTCCTCTGCAAGTACCTGCTTGTGCTGGGAGCTGAAGGATTGCGCTCCTGGCGGGAAATTTGGAGGTTTTGATTCCAGATTGAGAGCATATCCTAACCGGACTATTTGAAGAACTCACCTTTGGTGAAAAAATATCAACCTCCCCCCAACAGGCAGATCGTCCGGCAAGGACACTTACCTCAGCTATGCTGCTCTGGAGCAAGTCAAAAGCCCGTCCCTTGCTTTTGCTGGGGAGCTGGAGGGGCCTTTGGCGCACTCTGCTGAGAAGAGCGAGCCTGCTGGGAGCGAGCTTGAACAGGCTGTCGAGAGGTACGAGTGTACCTATGCCTATTATAGGAATAGGGAGCACTCCTCTTCCCTCCAAAAAACCTCCTAGAGGAGGAGGTAGTAGCAGTAGGCGTCCGGCGGGAGAGAGAATCCATAGCATCATGATGCTTCTTGAGGGAATCGACCATATCCTCAACCTTCTCTCCAAAAAGGCTATCCCCCCAGCAAAGAACACCCGCCATTCGCTGTTGGGTCTTCTGATCCAGGTCCGAGACACGCAGCCATGAGAGTCTGCGCATAACGATACCCTGAGCAGTTACTCGGGATGTGGCATCAAAAGTGTCGTAGGCCTCCCGGCCAGGAATTTGCAACACGCCTTCTGCTGCCTGATCACCTGGTGAAAAGGTTCAGCAAGCTCCGGAGGAAAAGCTTCCACTAAACTGGACAGCTGCTTAACCGAGTAAGTGAATGCTGGTGTACAGCTGGTATGTTTGGATGTTGGCAGTGAGCATTCCAGCCTGATACGTATGCCTCTCAAAAGAATCCAAGGTCCTAGACTCTCTGCCCAGGGGCGCCGAGGCATAGTCTCTAGTACTCTTGGCTCATCTGAGAGCAGAGTCCACCACCATGGAATCGTGAGGAAGTTGGGCCTTCACCATCACAGGCTCTCCATGGACTCTGTACTGGGACTCGGACTTCTTGTTGACAACTGAATTAGAGAGAGGGCAAGACCAATTCCGCAACATCACTTCCCTGAATGTATTGTGCAGGGGGGACCGTTGCAACCTCTGCAGGCGGAGAAGGATAATCCAGGACCTCGAAAATCTCAGCCCTGGGCTCATCCACAGCCTCCATGGGAAATGGAATGTCCTTAGACATTTCCTGCACAGAAGATGAAAAAGTAAGACTCTCAGGTGGAGATTGTCTAACTTCAATAGGCAGAGTAGGATCAGAAGGAAGCCCCTGGGAGTCTTCTTCCGAAAAATACCTGGGGTCTTCCTCCTCTCCCCATGAGTGCTCCTCTTCGGTATCGGACAGAAGCTCTCAAACAGCAGCTCGAACCCGAGCCTGTCTCGACTTCGAGGATCGACGTCCTCATGGGGGATGTCGAGAAGTCGACCCCTGTATGGACTCCGGCGAATCTTCCTCCACCGACGTCGAGGGGAAGTCAACCCGAGTGATAACCGGCTCCGGTACCGCAAGCGGTACCGAGGTCGGGGACCTCCTCACAGGAGATGGACCAGACGCCGTCTCAGCAGTAGGTACAAGAGATGCAAGCACCCCCGGTACCAAAGCAGATGGACAGAGCAGCCCTTCCAGAATTTCTGGAAGAATGGCCCGGAGACGCTCATCGAGACCTACCATCGGAAAAGGCTGTGAGGCCGGTGCCAAAATCTGAGGGGGGTCGAGAGCCGGTATCAGGCTTACGGACGACCGACGCATCGGCACCTCCTGAATGGAGGGTGAGCGGTCCTCCTGGCGCCGACACTTCTCGGGTGCCGACTCCCTCGGCTCCCCAGAGCTCTTGGTACCGTGTCTGGAAGGAGATCGATGGCGATGCTTCTTAGTCTTCGCCCGACACCCGTCATCGACACTCCTCGGTACCGAGGAGGACGTGAAATCCTCACGCCTCCTTGGGGCCAGGTCTGACGAAGGTCAGTCCCGGGGGGCCTCGAGACAGGTGGAGACCCACTCGATGCCTCGCTGCTCCCAGCTCGAAATGCTCTTTCGGCAGCCATTACCTGGCCTCTCAATGCTGCTTCCCTCAACGTCGACACCGCCGACCTCGGTACCGAAGTCGATGCTGACGTCGAAGGACCAGATCGATCTGGGAAAAGCCGCTCACGCTGAGCATCTCGAGCTACCTGGGTCCTCTTTTTCATCAACTTGCACAGCTTACAAGCAGCCGGAAGATGATCGGGCCCAAGACACTGAAGGCACCACGCGTGGGGGGTCAGTACTCGAGATGGTCCGGTTGCAGCGAGTACAGTGCTTGAAGCCGCTGGGAGTCCTTGATGTCATGGATGGAAAAATAGCGTCCGCGAAATTAAATGGCTCGATTGTGCCAAAGGAAAAGGCGCAGGAAAAAACGCGACCAAGCGGCCTGAGGGTGGCCGCAACGGAAAAAGAAAGGAAACTTCCAACCGGGTAGAAAAAAAATAAAGGAACAACTTTTTTTTTTACATTTATTTTGAAGGAGAAGAAAAAAGAAAAAAGAAGAAAAGGGCGCGTAAAACGCAATAAATCATGGTCTCCTGAGCGAAAATGAAGGAGAGCAGTCTGAAATAACAACTCTCCTCAATCACGGAAAAAAAGACCGTGATTCAGTCACGCTCGCGTCGTGGGCGGGAAGCGGCTTGCGCATGCACAATGCGCTCGGGCCTGCGCGGGCGAGCACTCTACAATCTTCTAGTTTTTTCTAAAGAAAAGTTCTGGTCTCCTGGGGCATCACAGACGACGACCCACACGTAAGAATATGGAGCCTGCTTGTCCTCGGAGAATAACCTATAACCACAGTAATACAACTAAGGAAAGGAGCATCAGATACAGTGAAAGAATACATTACCTCTCAGCGTCTTAACTAGATTACAGTCAGGTACAGACCAGAGTTTACACAGCCCACTCCTATTAAACAAAACAGTAAACTTTATTACAACCAAACATCAGCCCATCACAAGATTCACTAAGACAAATCAAAATTGTTCAATGAAAGGTTAACAGCTATCAAACTATAAGAATATCAGTGAAGCATGCTGTCAAACAGCTGATGACACTACAGTGAGAACACATAAAAACTTGGTAAAAAAATAAATAAATAAAAATTACTAACTGCATGATTTAACCTATTTTGAAGGCCAGGGAAACAGAAATTTTGTTTAAGTAATTCAAATGTAAAAATACAATGCTATGAATTTATGGGGAAGGCGGCAGAAGCAGAAGTATAAAACAGTGAAAATCATGCATATTCTCCTGCAATAGAAAGTGTTCTGTACTTAAGGTTTTGTTCCACCTCCTCTCCTGGACTCAGAGCTGAGCTCAGAAATCTTTGCAATTGGTACTCATTCTCTAGGATAGTGCTTCTCAATCCTCGCCTGTAAACACACTTAGGGCATAATCGAATGGGGTGCCCAAGTTTTCATGAGGGCGTCCTCAAAGGACGGCCCCACGTATTGTCGAAACAAGATGGGCGTCCATCTTTCGTTTCGATAATATGGTCGAGGATGCCCAAATCTCAACATTTAGGTCGACCTTACAGATGGTTGTCCCCGGTTTTCGGCCATAATGGAAACTGAGGACGCCCATCTCAAAAATGACCAAATCCAACCCTTTGGTCGTGGGAGGAGCCAGAACTCGTAGTGCACCGGTCCTCCTCACATGCCAGGACACCAACCGGGGACCCTAGGGGGTAACTGCAGTGGACTTCACAAATTGCTCCCAGGTGCATAGCTCCCTTATCTTGTGTGCTGAGCCCCCAAAACCCACTCCCCACAACTGTACACCACTACCATAGCCCTAAGGGGTGAAGGGGGGCACCTACATGTGGGTAACAGTGGGTTTCGGGTGGGTTTTGGAGGGCTCACATTTACCACCACAAGTGTAACAGGTGAAGGGGGGGGAATGGGCCTGGGTCTGCCTGGCTGAAGTGCACGGCACCCACTAAAACTGCTCCAGGGACCTGCATACTGCTGTCATGCAGCTGGGTATGACATTTGAGGCTGGCAAAAAGTTTTTTTTAGGGTGGGAGGGGGTTGGTGACCACTGGGGGAGTAAGGGGAAGTCATCCCCGATTCCCTCCGGTGGTCATCTGGTCAGTTCGGGCAAGAAAAAATGGACCAAGTAAAGTCAGCCAAGTGCTCGTCAGGGACGCCCTTCTTTTTTCCATTATCGGCCGAGGACACCCATCTCTTAATCACGCCCCAGTCCCGTCTTTGCTACGGTGCCGACAAGCCCCCGTGAACTTTGGTCGTCCCCGCGACAGAAAGCAGTTGAGGACGCCCAAAATTGGCTTTCGATTATGCCGATTTGGGCGACACTGAGAGAAGGACGCCCATCTCCCAATTTGTGTTGGAAGATGGGTGCCCTTCTCTTTCGAAAATAAGCCTGCTTGTCAGTCGGGTTTTCTAGATTATAATGAATATGCATGAAACAGATTTGTACATAATGGATTTCCAAAATATGCAGATCTGCCTATGTATTTAATGTGGTATTCCTGAAAACTTGACTGGCCAGCAGAAGGCTAATAAATACTTCTCTAGGGATCACCCCGATATACACTACAGCGATAGACTTACCAACATGCGGTAGCCAGGAGTTTGGAGTTGGGACTGAAATGGCAGAAAGAGATTGGCCGGTCATCCCCAATCTGACTGCAAAAGTTATTTAAGGTCTGAAAACAAAAGAAAGAAAAAATTAGATGCTGGTAGAAATTTGTTTTCAGTTTAAAAAATATATGGGGGTAATTTTACAATATAGAAACCTATAAAAATATCCAAAAATGTGCCAATTTTTTTTTAAAGACCATCCAATGATCATGAATATCAAACACTAAACTTTACAAAGGATGTTTTTGGACTATCATAACTAGACAACCCTCAAAATAAATCATAAGAGGTGTCATATGTTTTTAATCATCAGTCCATATAAGTTTAGTGAGAGTTATTCTTAAAGCGGCCCTTTAGTAAAGCTTAGTGCATGCTAAATGCTAAGATGCCCATTTTATATTTATGGGCTTCTTAGCATTTAGTGTGTACTAATGGAATTAGTGCACACCAAGCTTTAGTAAAAGGGCCCCAAAGTGATCCAAAATCCACAAAAATTTATATAAACTTCCTTTTGTGCAAAACCAAAAATCACTTATAACTTAAAATTCCAGTGGTTTGCCGATCAAAAATTGATGGTCCATGTCAGGATTGCTGGACATCAAGATTGCTGGACATACTTAGATTAATAGGAAACCAGCTTCTGATAACTCCCCCATCCCTCAGGAAGCCCTGAGAATGGCAGATGGACCAAATGTTGCCCAGCTGCCTGCTAGCCCTTTGTTTTCGCAAGTACCCCTAATTAAAATACCTTTGTCCTCTCTGGGCATCTGGGAGCAGGGCTCTCTGAGAATAATGAAAGCCAGAGACGATCCAAAACTAGGGACTTCAATGACTAAAACCTGTGAAAATGCTCACCTTCCTTACATCAGGAAATTAAACTGGAGTTTGCAAAGGAAAGAACTGAGAACAAAGGCTGGAAAGGAAAGAAGTTATTTGATCCCTCTCTGTTCCTGTTAGGTATAAAAATCAGAGCACATGGCTCTGCTGCTGGTTCTTTCTCTGCTTTCCCCTTCTTCTTCAGCCATACCCCAAGGCTTTCTCTTTCTCTGCACCCCGCCCCCCCTCCTTACCTTTCTCTCATTGATTCCCATCTAAACCCACACACACAAATACAGCACTGTAATATTTACCTGTACTAAGTGTTGTGAGCCTATATATGTAAATACAATATACTTTCTCTATATATATATCCAAACCCGTGTGGATTGTGTATTCTTGGGAACCCACTGCCTCTGCGAACTGGACCCGGGTCCATACCTAGACAACGAATGTGAATATTTTGGGGGCTCGTTCTCGGTTTCACAAGAGGATCTCCAGCTGGGTAAGTAAGGACATTTTGTTTTGCATGTTTTTGATATGTACTTCTAGGCTTGTTAGGGTGGATGGAAAGTTGAATTAATTTAATGCTGTGTTTTGGCTGCTCAGAAAGGACTGATATATCTTCCAACTTTGTATTGGAAGGGGTATGAAGTGTAACAGTACCACATTTAATACATTACATATCTTTCTTTGGAAACCACTTCATTTTCTGTCACTTTACACTATTTCCTGCCAGTCTCTGTCAGCATTCGTTGTCTAGGTATGGTCCCGGGTCCAGTTCACAGAGGCAGTGGGTTCCCAAGAATACACATTCCACACGGGTTTGGATATATATAAGTATATTGTATTTACATATATAGGCTCACAGCACTTAGTACAGGTAAATATTACAGTGCTGTATCTGTGTGTGTGGGTTTAGATGGGAATCAATGAGAGAAAGGCAAGGAGGGGGGAGGGATGCAGAGAAAGAGAAAGCCTTGGGGTATGGCGGAAGAAGAAGAAGGGGGAAGCAGAGAAAGAACCAGCAGCAGAGCCATGTGCTCTGATTTTTATACCTAACAGGAACAGAGAGGGATCAAATAACTTCTTTCCTTTCCAGCCTTTGTTCTCAGTTCTTTACAAAATTAATCAAATTCATTTTAACTCACAACTACTTCCGCATTAACAATGATATCTATCTGCAAATAATGGGCACTGCGATGGGCACCAGGACAGCACCCCAATATGCCAATCTTTTTATGGCTGAGCTGGAAAAGACATTTCTGAATACACACCAGACCAAACCTCTAAAATACTACCGATACATCGATGACATTTTTATGATTTGGACGGAGGGTGAAGAAACTCTGAAACAATTTTATTCTGCCTTCAATACATACCATCCTACAATCAGATTCAAAATTGACTACTCCCCAGAAAAAGTCAATTTTTTGGACACCACGGTCTCAATCAGTGATGGCTGTATACAAACATCTATATACAAGAAACCCCACAGACAGATGCAGCTACCTCCACAACTCCAGCTTCCATCCTTCACATACAAAAAGATCCATCATTTACAGCCAAGCCACAAGATACCACCGTATCTGCTCTGACCCAGGGGACAGAGACAGACACCTTAAAAGCCTGAGTGCATCCTTCAAACAGAAAGGATACAACCCCAAAATAATCTCCAAGAATATTGCCTCCTCCCTCAAAACACCCAGGGAGAATCTGCTACAGTACAAGGAGAAAAAATCCACAGACAGAATTCCCCTTGTAGTGACATACAATCCAGAGCTGGAAAAACTGAGGAAAATCATAAGAGATCTACAACCTATACTCCAGGAGGATGAATTACTGAAAGAGATATTCCCATCCCCACCAGTACTGGCCTTCCGACAACCACCCAACTTAAAACACAAGCTAATCAGAAGTAAACTTCCATCACAGACTGAAAAGGAACAGAAGGGCACACTTCCCTGTAATTTATCCAGTTGCAAACTATGCCAAAATATTTCACAGGACCCCACAGTTACCCACAAAGGAAAGATATTCAACATAAAGGGATCTTTCACTTGCTCATCTTCCAATGTGGTATATATCATTCAGTGTAAAAAATGTAACGAAGGATGCTATATTGGAGAAACAGGCCAGATGCTTAAGACAAGATTCAGTTTACATAGACATCACATGAACAATACAGCCAGTAGGGCTCCCACCCCGGTGGGACAGCACTTCACAGAACCAGGACACTGTACCAGTGATTTCACAGTGAGAATACTGAAAGGTAACTTTAAAACCATCCAAGAACGTAAGACCTTTGAAGTCAGAATGATTGAATATTTTAACACCCAACAGAAAGGACTTAACAAGGACCTGGGGTTCCTAGCCCATTATAAACCATAAAGCGGGACTTCCGGTGACGTCATGAGCTAGGAAGCAGCGTGCTCCCGAGGCTCCGAGACCCCGACTCCACTAAAGATTAATTATCGCACGTTAGATTTTTACAATCCGCTTTCATTATATGGAAAAATACCTTAAATCGCCGCTGGCTGCAATGGCGCAAAAAACCACGAAGAAAGATAAAAATAAAGCGAGTAGCGGAGAGGCCAAGATGGCTGAAGAGATAATGGCGCCAGGGCCCTCATTCACAGACTCCCAACTATCGCAATTAACACAAGCGATCGAGAGGGCCTGGGAGCCGAAGTGGATAGCGCTGAACAATAAACTGGAAACCTACCAGACAGCACTAGATGGATTGGGGATCCGGGTGAGCGATCTGGAGACCAGGGTTTCGGCGGTTGAGGATGACTCTCGTACGTATGGCCCAGATATTGCAAGCCTGCGCCAACAATTAGCGGAGCAGAGGAGCTTATTAGATGACCACGAGAATCGAGCACGCAGGAATAATATACGTATTGTGGGCCTGGACGAGGCACTACCTGAGCGCAATCTCGAAACGTGGTTAGAAACATGGCTTTCCAAGGAACTAGCCCTAACGGACACAATGGGCCCAATTGTGATAGAAAGGGCGCACCGTGTGGGCCGGAGAATGGAAGACCGAAACCGGCCACGTGTGGTCATCGCGAAGATATTAAACTACCGCCACAAAATTGAAATACTTCAAGGCTTTAAACTCAAACGAGATACTTTAAAACATAACAACAGGAATATATTGATATTTCAGGATTACTCTACCACTGTGCAAGAAAAACGAAAACAATTTCATGGTATCTGTGCATCTTTGGCACAGAAGAAAATCCGTTTCAGACTACAATATCCAGCCCAGTTAGCAATTTTTGTGCAAGACAAATGGCAAATATTTTCTAAAGTGGCAGACGCTAAAAAGTACTTAATAGAGAATAAAATATTGGAAGCTGTTTGACCTGGACTTAACTAAAAGCCAGAGGAACGCCTTGCGGAAACGGGGTGTGTAAGTTATGTATGAGTAAAAATGTATAACAACCTGTTAACTTGTGGGGTGCGGGGTCTCGAATGGTTACTGGGGTCACAGTTTCATCACCTGGCTTGACTAGGGGGATGGAAAAGGGTGACTGCATAGCTGGGGAGTTAAGGGGATGGGAGGGGGGAGGGAAATTGGAGGAAGGGGGGAAGCCCGATATATATAATAACTACTGGGGCCTTGTCAACAACACAATACAAGGAACAGCTATGAGGCAGATAAGTAGAGGCTTAGAGCGTAACGGTTTTATAAATACACATGATAAGGCCAAAACCAGAAGGTTAGAGATAATCTACAGACATGCCACTTAGAGTGATAACATGGAATGTAGGGGGTATTACATCCCCTATAAAACGGAATAAAATTCTGACGGCCCTTAAAAGACACCGAGCTGATATTGCCTGTCTGCAAGAAACACGCCTTAGTGACGAGGAACACAAAAAATTACAGAGATCGTGGGTGGGAGAATGTTATGCGGTGGCTGCTAAAGGAAGGAAGGGAGGAGTGGCAGTACTCTTTAGAAAAGGTCTAGCGTGTAAGGTATCTGTGGAGGAGAAAGGGAAGCAGGGTAGATCCATTATACTACGGGTATGGGTACAAGGTATGGAATTTTTACTGGTAGGAATATATGGCCCGAGAATTTTTTCGGGACCTGGGGAGCAGGTGCCTTCAACACAAAATAGAGAAGATTTTAGCTCTTGGGGACTTTAATTTAATCTTAGACCCAACAGAGGACACCTCAAATCCAGCTTCCATACATTACTCTGGGCAAAGGGCAAGGGAGCTACCTATGTTTGTAAAAACTTTGAATTTAGTAGATGTGTGGAGGGTGTTACATCCCGGTGAACGAGACTATACACATAGATCCAGGGCTCATGGTACCTTAGCGAGATTAGATTATATATTAATAGAGAGGTCTATGTTCCCCCAGGTGAGGGCAGCTTGTATAGGGCCGGAGGAGGTATCAGACCATGCCTTGGTGTGGATAGAATTAGAGGCGCCTGGAGACAATGTTGGGGGGGCAGGGTGGAGATACCCGGCATACCTCCATAACGAACCCCAATTTCAGGAATACCTGGCAAAAAGATGGGAAGAATATGCAACTCACAATGGGGCACATGCACTGGCGGACCCGACTTTGTACTGGTCTGCATCAAAGGCAGTCCTTAGAGGGGATATCATTGCCTATTGTAATTTAAGAAAGAAACGCCGAGCTGCAACCATACTGCAGTTGGAAAAGCAACTGGCTAAAGCTAAACGTACCCATATGCATAGACCTACATCACATAACTTAGAGACCTTGAAAGTGATGCAGACTACTTTGAACACCTTACTTCATGAAAATGAGACTAGATCAGCGATATATTATAAATACAAGTTACAGCGTTTTGGGAATAGGACAGGGCGCCTATTGACTAGGGTAATAAAGAACTGGGGGGGACCCCGGGTGGTGGCTGCGCTACAGGAGGAAGGAGGCAGACTTACAGTAAAACAAAAAGAAATAGGGCAAATTTTTACCAAATACTATGCCTCACTCTACTCGTCTGAGGCACCCCCAAATGACAGCTTAGTACAAGATTATCTAACAAAGGCGGGTCTCTCAACACTGTTACCCGAAGAAGTGGCCGCCCTTAATGCCCCGCTGGACTTAACTGAGCTACAACAGGCAATTAAGGGACTAAAGCATCGCTCCGCACCAGGCCCTGATGGCTACACAGGGGAATATTATAAAACATTGCCCCGGGAGGCGCAAGTAGCGTTGCTGGAATATTATGAAGAGGTAATAGAGAAGGGGGTATTCCCGGCATATGCAAACTCGGCTTTAATCACGTTGATACCTAAACCAGGAAAGCCATTGAATAGAGCTGAGGACTTTAGACCAATATCACTAATAAATGTTGATACGAAACTGCTGGCAGGGATACTTGCAAAAAGATTAGCACAATATTTACCAAAATTGATTAATACAGAACAAGTTGGATTTGTGCGAAATAGGCAGGCAACACATAATGTACGACGCTTGTTATTGGCAATGTCGAGTTGCCAAGATAGGAATGAGCCATCAGTAGTCGTGAGTATGGATGCCGAAAAGGCGTTCGATAGGGTGGGGTGGAGGTACTTATTTCAAACTATGCATGCGATGGGGATACAAGGCTGGTTCGTACAAGCAGTTAAAACACTTTACAGTAGGCCAGGGGCAAGTGTGCTTGTAAATGGGATAAGGGAGAAAGAGTTTGAGATCATGAGGGGAACTAGGCAGGGATGTCCCCTATCCCCAGCCTTATTTGTGATATACCTGGAACCATTGCTGCGTACATTAATGAGCCATGGAAGTATCGCAGGGGTGTCGGTGGCGGGCCAGACTGTGAAAGTATTGGCCTTTGCTGACGACTTACTGTTAACAATAACGGATCCACCTAGCTCCATGGAGGCGTTGTTAAAAGAAATAGAGAAATTTGGCGGGATTTCGGGTTTTAAGTTAAATTTATCTAAATCGTATGCCCTAGAGGTGGTACAGGGAGAAGGTCAAGGATGGAAAAATAAATTCCCCCTCAGATGGGAAAAGAATTTCATTAAATATTTAGGAGTGCGCATTCCTGCAGAGCTTACACAATTATACGAACTTAACCTGCAAAAGCTACTTAACGAAACTAAACTGAAGTTACAGGCTTGGAGCGCACTCCCCGTGTCTCTACTGGGAAGGATTGCGCTGTTTAATATGAGCGTTGCCCCGCGATGGATATTTATACTCCAAACAGTCCCATTATATTTAAGAGGGAGGGAGGAGCGGCTTTTGAATCAACATGTACAAAAGTTCCTCTGGAAAGGTAAAAGAGCCCGCCTCCCAATTTCATCTTTAAGTATACCAGTGGAATACGGGGGGCTGGGGCTTCTAAATATACGTTTTTTGAATATTGCTAGTGGCATGAGACAAATAAATGACTGGTATAGACATACAAGTGACTATACTAATGCATCCATGGAGCTGGGCTTAATTCCGGAAATTCATTTTAGTTATTATTTGCATAGCACAGGTGCACCCATGCCAAATATCCTGAAATATTCTGGAATTATGAACACTGCAAAAGCGGTGTGGGGGTGGGTGTGCCGTTTACATCATTTTTCGACAAAAGTAACACCTTACCTGGCCATATGTGATAATCCCGCCTTTGTACCAGGACAATTATACACTGTTTTTCACAGATGGAAAGATAAAGGCATTGTATACCTACTCCAGGTGGTGACTAGAGAGGGCAAAATTAGGACATTCTCTGATCTACAAGAAGAATATGCCCTGCCAGACAGGGATTATTTTTACTACGGACAATTAAAGCATTATATATTATCCCTGCCATGGACTTCATTGACAGAGGACGTACAAGAGGAACTATCAGCGGCTTTTTCGCTGGAGTCCCAACAGAGGGTGCCAATGTCATATCACCACAGACATATACGAGACACGGCCCCAGAAATAGAATACCACAGACTGGCACAACAGTGGTCAGCAGACTTACAAGAAGTGGTTACGACACAGCAGCTGAAAAACCATATCTTGCAGATACGACGAGTCACAAACCTAGCGACACACTGGGAATTACAATATAAGATGGCCTTACGTCTGCACATACCACCGAAGAGAGCATTTTATATGGGGTTGTCACCCTGGGGAGAATGTCCAAAGTGTGGCGCGGATGGAGCAACTTTGGGCCACATGTACTGGTCCTGTGTGGGTATCCAGAAGTTCTGGAAACAAATCATACTTACTGTGAACAGGATATGGGGTCAGCGGTGGCACTATGAGTTTTCTTTGCTCTTTGGGCAGCCTAAGCTGGGGACAAGGCCCAGAAAAGGATATACAGCATTTGTACTGCGGGCAATAATCGTTGGCAAGCAGACGATACTATCTGAATGGATGTCATATAAATATCCCACATGGCAACAGTGGCGGACCCGTATGATATCCTTGATGCGGATAGAACGAATGGCCGTCAAAGACTTTGACTCAGAGATTGGGAAAACATTTTGACAGAAGTGGCATCCCTTTTGGGACACTATGACGCCAGCAGCACGTAGTTATCTGCTGAATATTTGAACTAATTACATGGTAGAAGAAGAAGAAGTTGGGCTGGGGTGGGAAGGGCGGGGGGTGGGAAGATACGAAGATTTAGGATTGGAGACAAGAAAATGTGAACTGCTGTTAATAGTTAATTGTTCTGTTATCTCAGTTGACGAAACATGGAATGGGAAAGGAAGGGAGGTTTGGGAATAAAAATAATCCAAGGTATGTGAACTTGTTAAGAATTGAAGTTGAATTTGAACAAATCTGTAAACACATGCGGTGAATTTGTTGTTGCTTTGATCCAAATAAAAATGATTTAAACATAAACCATAAAGCTGTATGTCTCTGTTGATCACCCCACCCCTCAACTATCCATACCCATCCTGTTAGAATATCAATGATATGCTTGAATGTTTTCACTTATATACACTGTCAGCTAGCACAATTGCTTATTTCCGATCTGACTAAGAAGGGCAACCTTCGAAAGCTAATCAAGAAATGTATTAAGTTATGTCCAATAAAAAAGGTATCATCTTATTTTCTTTTCCATGTTTTATTTTGTTTGATTTCTATTGATAACCTTAAGAGTGGACTAACACGGCTACCACACTCCTCTACTTGGTTTTGTATGAAAAGAAGTTATATAATTTTTTGTTGATTTTGGATCACTTTAAGAATAACTCTCACTGAACTTATATGGACTGATGATTTAAAATACATGAGACCTCTTACGATTTATTTTGATTTTTATTTTATAAAAATAGCACAGATGTTTATGTACCTTAACATGCTCCCAGAACTAACCCAATAGCACAGAAATGCTCTCACTGCTTCTAAAAGACTAGATCCCACGTCATTCCTTAGATATAATCTGTCTTGTAGAAACATGGATCACCGATAGTGATCTCTCGTATCTCTCCCAATCTCTTCCCCAAGGTTACTCTTACCTCCACTCCACCAGTCAGGGTAAGAGAAAACGAAGATACTTACCTGTAGCAGGCTGATTCTTCTCACAGTTGGGTCGGTGATCTGCGCTGGCCCGGGAACCGGCATTTAGAACAGCAAAAAAGTTTGCTGGAGCATTCTAGCGCACCGCGCATCCGACTGCGCATGCGCTGAGTGCCTTCCCGCCCGCTGCGCTCCTCAGTTCAGTCACGACTAAAAAAAAAAAACACAGAACAGAGGACAACTCCAAGGGGAGGTGAGTGGGTTTCTGAGAATAATCAGCCTGCTCTCTTTGGAGAATACCTGCTACAGGTAAGTATCTTCACTTTCTCCGAGGACAAGCAGGCTGTATTATTCTCACAGTTGGGGTATCCCTAGCATCCAGGCTCACCCAAAACAACAAATGTTGGTCAACTGGACCTCGCAACGGCAAGGACATAACATAGATTAACCTGAAACTATATACAAGCAGCTGAGAGCGCAGCCTGGAACAGAACAAAAAGGGTCTAGGGGGTGGAGTTGGATTCTAAACCCAAACCGATTCTGCAGCACCGACTGTCCAAACTGACTATCGCGTTGGGTATCCTGCTGAAGACCATATTGCAGCTTTGCAAATCTCTTCAATGGAGGCTGACTAAGTGAGCCACCAAGGCAGCCATGAAGCGAGCTGTGACATGGCCCTCCAGAGTCAGCCCAGCCTGGGCATAAGCAAAGGAAATGCAATCTGCTAGCCAATTGGAAACTGTGCGTTTTCCAATGGCGATTCCCCTCCTGTTGGGATCAAAAGAAACAAACAACTGGGCGGACTGTCTGAAGGGCTTCATCTACTCGATGTAAAAGGCCAATGCTCTCTTGCAGCCCAAGGTGTGCAAGCTGCTTTCGCCAGAGTGGGAATGAGGATGGGGAAAAATGTTGTCAAGACAATCAACTGGTTCAGATAGAACTCCAAACCCACCTTTGGTAGGAACTTAGGGTGCGTGCGGAGGACTACTCTGTTGTGATGAAACTTAGTATAAGGTGAATCCACTACTAGGGCCTGAAGCTCACTGATCCTATGAGCTGAAGTAACAGCCACCAAGAAAACGACCTTCCATGTCAAGTACTTCAGATGGAAGGAAATCAGTGGTTCAAAAGGAGCTTTCATCAGCTGGGTGAGAACGACGTTGAGATCCCATAATACTGGTGGAGGTTTGACAGGGGGCTTTGACAAAAGCAAACCTCTCATGAAGCGAACAACTAAAGGCCGTCCAGTGATAGGGCTTACCCTCTACACGCTGATGATATGCACTAATTGCACTAAGGTGAACCCTTACGGAGATAGTCAAGACCAGATAAATATAGAAGGTATTCAAGCAGGGTCTGTGTAGGACAGGAAAGGGGATCTACAGCCTTGCTGTCACACCAGATGGCAAACTTTCTCCATTTAAAAAGAGTAACACCTCTTAGTGGAATCTTTCCTGGAAGCAAGCAAGACTCGGGAGACACACTCTGAAAGACCCAAGGAAGGCGAATTCTAGGCTCTCAACATCCAGGCAGTGAGAGTCAGAGACTGGAGGTTGGGATGTAGAAGTGACCCCTTGTACTGAGTGATGAGGGTTGGAACACACTTCAGTCGCCACGGTTTTTCGGAGGACAACTCCAGAAGAAGAGGGAACCAAATCTGACGCAACCAGTACGGCGCAATCATAGTTCCTCAGTCTTGCTTGAGCTTCAGCACGGTTTTCACCACCAGAGGTTTGGGAGGATACGCATACAGAAGGCCTGTTCCCCAATTTAGGAGAAAGGCATCTGACGCTAGTCTGTCGCAGGCTACATCCATATTTAGCAACCACTCATGAGGTTGCATTTCCCTGCTCAGTCTGTCGGCCAGACTGTTGTTTACAATTGCCAGGTAAGAGGCTCGGACAAATATGCCGTGACGGCTTGTGCCCAA
Source organism: Microcaecilia unicolor (assembly GCF_901765095.1). NCBI lineage: Eukaryota > Metazoa > Chordata > Amphibia > Gymnophiona > Siphonopidae > Microcaecilia > Microcaecilia unicolor. Next base: position 225,281,343 of record NC_044036.1, read on the forward strand.
AGCCACATCTGGACGGCTTCCTGACAAAGAAGAAGAGATCTGGTGTCCCCTTGCTTGTTGGTGTAATAAATCACAACCTGATTGTTTGAATTAAGATAATTTGGTTGGACAGCTGGTCTCTGAAAGCCTTTAGAGTGTTCCAGATTGCTCGAAGCTCCAGGAGATTGACCTGAAGATGTTTTCTGGGGGTTCCCGGCTCCCTGAGTGAGAAGCCCATCAACATGAGCCCCCCACCCCAGGAGAGATGCAACCGTGGTTAGCTCTTTCCGAGGCTAAGGAATTTGCAATGTGTGTCCCATGGTCAAACTGGATCGAACTGTCCACCATTGAATGGAATGCACAAAGTCGGTGGATAGATGGATGGCATCTTCCAGATTCCCTGTGGCCTGACACCACTGAGAAGCTAGGGTCCATAGAGCAGATTTAATGCACAAACGTGCCATTGGCGTAACATGAACTGTAGAGGCCATATACCCCAAGAGTCTCAACATCTGCCAAGCAGTGACTTACTGTGACGCTCGAACCCTGAACAGTAAGGACAGAAGAATGTCTGCCCGTGTCGCGGGAAGATAGGTTTGAACCGTTGTCATGTCGAGCAATGCTCCAATAACTCTAATTTCTGAACAGGAATGAGATGGGACTTGGGGTACCTGAATAGTCTTCCGAGGTGCTCTTCACCAGCCAATCGTCGAGATAAGGGAACACATGCACTCCCAGTCTGCGTAGCGAAGCTGCAACTACTGCTAGGCATTTTGTGAACACCCTGGGAGCTGAAGCTAAGCCAAATGGCAGTACGTAGAACTGAAAGGATTGCATTCCCAGCCAAAATCAAAGATACTTCCTGTGAACTAGAAGTATTGGGATATGAGTGTAAGTGTCCTTTAAGTCCAGAGAGCATAGCCAATCGTTTTCCTGAATCATGGGAAGAAGGGTGCCCAGGGAAACCATCCTGAACTTCTCTCGTACCAGGAATTTGTTCAGGGCCCTTAGGTCTAGGATAGGACGCATCCCACCAGTTTTCTTCTGCACAAGGAAGTACCTGGAACAGAATCCCAGCCATTCTTCCCCTGGTGGAATGGGTTCGACCGCATGGGTCTTCAGAAAGGGGGAGAGTTCCTCTGCAAGTACCTGCCTGTGCTAAGTGCTGAACGAATGAGCTCCCAGTGGACAATTTGGAGGTTTGGATTCCAGATTGAGGGTGTATCCTAACCAGACTATTTGAAGAACCCACCGGTCGGAGGTTATAAGAGGCCACCTTTGGTGAAAAAAAACATCAACCTCCCTCCTACCGGCAAGTTGTCCGGCACGGACAATTTGATAGAGGCTATGCTGAACTGGAGCCAGTCAAAAGCTCGTCCCTTGCTTTTGCTGGGGAGCAGAATGGGCCTTAGACGCACGCTGTTGACGAGAATGAGCGCGCTGGGGCTCGGCCTAGGCATGCTGCCGAGAAGCAGGAGTGTACCTACGCCTAGAGTAGGAATAGGGAGCACTTCTCTTCCCTCCAAAAACCTCCTAGATGAGGAGGCTGTAGCAGAAGGCGCCCAGTGGGAGAGAGAATCCATAGCATCTGTGCGCTTCTTGATCTGGTCAACTAGATCCTCTACCTTCTCTCCGAAAAGATTATCCCACCTAGCAAGGAACATCCGCTATCCTCTGCTGGACCGAATGATCCAGGTCAGAAACACGCAGTCATGAGAGTCTGAACACTGCTATTCCTTGAGCAGAGATCCTGGATGCTACATCAGAAGTTAACAACTTAAAAATCAGAAGTGTATGCTACATCAGAAGTGTTGAACAACTTAAAAATCTAAAGGTGGACAAAGCAGTGGGACCGGACGGGATGCACCCCAGGATATTGAGGGAGCTCAGACAGGTTCTGGCGGGTCCTCTTAACGATTTAATAAATCCTTGGAGATGGGACAGGTTCCGTGGGATTGTAGAACGGCGGAGGTGGTCCCTCTTCACAAAAGTGGTGATAGGAAAGAAGCCGGAAACTACAGGTTGGTAAGCCTCACTTCGATTATTGGAAAAGTAATGGAAGCGATGCTGAAGGAAAGGATAGTGAATTTCTTAGAAGCAAATTAAGTTGCAAGATCTGAGACAACATGGTTTCACCAAAGGGAAATCGTGCCAAATGAATCTCATTGAATTCTTTGACTGGGTGACAGGAGAATTAAATCAAGGACGTGCTATGGACATAACCTACTTAGATTTCAGCAAAGCTTTTGACACGGTTCCCCACAGGAGGCTCTTGAATAAACTAGACAGGCTAAAGATAGGACCTGAAGTGGTGAACTGGATTAGAAACTGGTTTACGGGCAGATGCCAGAGGGTGATGGTGAATGGAGCTCGCTCAGAGGAAGGAAAGGTGAGTAGGGGAGTGCCTCAGGGATCGGTGCTGGGGCCGATTCTATTCAATATATTTGTGAGTGACATTGCTGAAGGGTTACAAGGTAAAGTTTGCCTTTTTACGGATGACACCAAGATTTGCAACAGAGTGGACACCCCGGAGGGAGTGGAAAACATGAAAAAAGATCTGCGGAAGCTAGAAGAATGGTCTAAAGTTTGGCAATTAAAATTCAATGCGAAGAAATACAAAGTGATGCATTTAGGGTGTAGAAATCCAAGGGAGACGTATGTGTTACGCGGGGAGAGTCTGATAGGTACGGACGGGGAGAGGGATCTTGGGGTGATAGTATCTGAGGATCTGGAGGCGACGAAACAGTGTGAGAAAGCGGTGGCTGTAGCTAGAATATTGCTGGGTTGTATATAGAGAGGTGTGACCAGCAGAAGAAAGGGGGTGTTGATGCCCCTGTATAAGACGTTGGTGAGGCCCCACCTGGAGTATTGTGTTCAGTTTTGGAGGCCGTATCTTGCGAAGGATGTTAAAAAAAATGGAAGCGGTACAAAGAAAAGCTACGAGAATGGTATGGGATTTGCGTTCCAAGACGTATGAGGAGAGACTTGTTGACCTGAACATGTATACCCTGGAGGAAAGGAGAAACAGGGGTGATATGATACAGATGTTCAAATATTTGAAAGGTATTAACCCGCAAACGAACCTTTTCCAGAGAGGGGAAGGCGATAGAACTAGAGGACATGAAATGAGATTGAAGGGGGGCAGACTCAAGAAAAATGTCAGGAAGTATTTTTTCAGAGAGAGTGGTAGATGCTTGGAATGCCCTCCCACGGGAGGTGGTGGAAATGAAAACAGTAACAGAATTCAAACATGAGTGGGATAAACATAAAGGAATCCTGTTCAGAAGGAATGTTTCCTCAGGAGCTTAGCCGAGATTGGGAGGCGGGGATAGTACTGGGCAGACTTATAAGGTCTGTGCCAGGGCTGGTGGTTGGGAGGCGGGGATAATGCTGAGCAGACTTATACGATCTGTACCAGAGCAGGTGGTGGGAGGCGGGGCTGGTGGTTGGGAGGCGGGGATAGCGCTGGGCAGACTTAAACGGTCTGTGCCCTGAAGAGGACAGGTACAAATCAAGGTAGGGTATACACAAAGAGTTGTATATATGAGTTTATCTTGTTGGGCAGACTGGATGGACCGTGCAGGTCTTTTTCTGCCGTCATCTACTATGTTACTATGTATGCACCCCTGACCAGAAGCTGCAACTACTGCTAGGCATTTTGTGAACACCCTGGGAGCTGAAGCTAAGCCAAAGGGCTACATTCTTCTAAAAGGAGTTAAGAACATAAGTATTTCCACACTGGGAAAGACCAAAGGTCCATCAAGCCCAGGATCCTGTTTCTAACAGTGGCCAATCCAGGTCACAAATACCTGGCAAGATCCCAAAAATGTAGCCTAGTGGTTAGTGCAGTGGACTCTGATCCTGGGGAACTGAGTTTGATTCCCACTGCAGCTTCTTGTGACTCTGGGCAAGTCACTTAACCCTCCATTGCCCCTGGTACAAATAAGTACCTGAATATACTATGTGAACCGCTTTGAATGTAGTTGCAAAAACCACAGAGAGGTGGTATATCAAGTCCCATTTCCCTTTTCCATTTATTTTATTTATTTGTTAGATTTGTATCCAACATTTTCCCACCTATTTGCATGATCGATGTGGCTTACATAGTACCATAAAGGCGTTCACCCATTCCGGTATGAACAAATACAGTAATGTTGTGGTAGAATAAGGTTCGTGTGTACAGAATCCCAGAAGTAGTGGATTCTCCCCAAGTCCATTTAATAATGGTCTATGGATTTTTTCTTTAGGAAGCCGTCCAAACCTTTTTTAAACTCCGCTAAGCTAACCGCCTTTACCACATTCTCTGGCAACGAATTCCAGAGTTTAATTACATGTTGAGTGAAGAAATATTTTCTCCGATTCATTTTAAATTTACTACATTGTAGCTTCATCACATGTCCCCTAGTCCTAGTATTTTTGGAAAGCGTAAACAGACGCTTTATTTATGTATTTATTTATTGCATTTGTACCCCACATTTTCCCACCTTTTTGCAGGCTCAATGTGGATTACAATGTGTTATTGTTAGTAGATAGTAGAATAGGAGATAACTGTTAGTGTTAAATGGAAAGTAGTATCATCGAAGATTAAGCAAATGAGAATAAGTAGAAAACATATTGTTAATAGGTCTAGATCAATTCAAGCAAGTAGGAATGCGCAGGGGCATTGTTGATGACAGGCAAGGTTGCTTTGTGTTACATTTCTAGTTGTTGATCTTGTTGGTATGCCTTGTTGAACAGGTGAGTCTTCAGGGATTTCTGAAAGTTAGCTTGTTTGTAAGTAGCTTTTAAGCTTCACATCTACCCGTTCAACTCCACTCATTATTTTATAGACCTCCTCTATATAAAATGGCCGCTGAGAAGAGGGTCACGGAGCTGATGCTCTAGTGACCCCAATCAGAATTTACGTCCAAACGGGATCGCACAGCTACCTGGCCCGCACAAGAAGGGTGCTGCTGAGTGCAGGACACCTCCAGGGCATATCGGGGGCTACCAAGACGAGCGATCCGACGCTGGGGCTTGACCGCAGCTCCAGCTTCGCTGCATGGCCGAGGCGCTACCCTACTCGGACTCGGTCCTTACCACCACTCCGGACAGAAGGTCTCACCGACAGACCGTGGGTTGAACGGCAGCAAACCGATTGTCGGCCCTCCCCAAACGGACCGACACCACAGACGACCCCCTCCCAGCTGGGATCGCGGAGCAGCGAACACAGCAGTGTGGCCAAGGCGCTGCCCTAGCTGACCTCACTCACCATCCGCCCCCCTGGACAGAAAGGTCTCACTTGCAGAACATGGGCTGAACGGCCGCAGACTTCGTCCGACGTCCTAGGCGGGCCGTCGCGGGAGACGACTCTATCCCGACTAGGATTGTGGTCCAGTTCAGGCGGCAGCGTCTTCCTTGGTCCGACATCATGGGCTACGGCCCCTCCGTACGCTGAGAGTCGAGGGAGCGCTGAGCAACTGACCACCCGCGGTGGGTTCGCGGAGCAGCGATTGAAGACAGAAGGAGGTGCCGTACGCTGTAAGAACGGCGAGAACTAGGACACCAACGAAGACGCTGCAACCAGCCCGAACACCACCGACCCACGCCGATAGCGATGACCGCGACGATTGTGGAGAGAGAGGCCCCGCAAACTTCAGGAGTTCCACCTTACCACACCGAGCCCCGACCAGTGACACCAGCAGGGATTGTAGACAGGAACTAATGAGCCCAACGGGGACTGACCGAGACGGAAAATCAGCTGTTCGACGGATCTCAACCTGAGGGCACCCAGCCGAACCGATCCACGACAGGCAAAACACGCGAAGCTGTGGTGAGGAACTCGGAGGGACCAGCGGAGAAGACTCCGTCTCAATGACTAGAATAATAATACCTCTAAATTGTAACCGTGAGTAAACCACCTGCACGAAATATAAAAAAAAAAAACTCCTTCAAGGAACTGAACCCAGAGGTCTAATGACAACGCAGGAGAGGGGAAACAGAGACTAAAGTCTAAATTATTTTGTTGACTTATTCAAACGCCTGAACTGAAATGCTTATTTAACTGACTCTAGATCTCCAATATTTGTATTGCATCATATAGCATTTTTTCTGTATATGTAGTATTGAATCATTTGAATTATAATACTAACTCATACCAACGACTCCTAAGGCACCCTAATTCACTACACATACTACACTACTGACTGTAAAATTTCATCAGCTAACACCGCCTTGCACTGCCGACCATTACTTTTAATTAGCTTACTGTATTACACTAATCAACGCCAATATGAACATTAACAAACTGCTTTTAATAATTTATTTCCTCCCCCTAATCTACTACGCATGGACAACCCCCCACACAGACCCTACAGACAACTCAACTACAATACACCAGACCAAAAGAATAATAACCAATCAAAAGGAAAAGCAACTACACACGGAAACAACCAACAGAAAGGGAAGAAAGGACCCAACAAAACCAGATACCAAGAGAACAGACAACTAATAAAAATCAACACATCTTCGTCCCAAACCAACCCATACAAACCAATCCAATTGGGTTATGTAAACGCTAGATCAGTAGTTAATAAAACAACAACAACAACAGATTGGATCACAACAGACAACCTTGATCTCTTATTCATTACTGAAACCTGGATTCATGACCTCAAAGACCCCATAATTTTAGATCTATGCCCCCCAGGTTACAGAATTACCCACTGGTCAAGAAACGGAAAAAGAGGGGGAGGAATAGCCATAATCTACAGATCCCAGTTCACCATCATAACCACAGCCAAATCCATCCTGCCCCAACTTGAAATTGCCTCAGTTAGAATCAATCACCCAAACCTGCAGGAACACCTTAGCGTAGTCCTGCTCTACAGACCGCCAGGCAACTGGCAGGATAGCCAAACACACTTTATGGACTTTATATCGAACACATGTGTCTCTACCTCAAACCTTCTTATAGTAGGGGATATCAACCTGCACCTTGAAGATCCTACCTCAACAAACGCCCAAGAATGCGAAGAATTCCTCCAACTATGGGATTTTCATAGAACAAATACGCAGCCAACCCATACTAAAGGACATACACTAGACATTATACATAAATTCGCCCCTGACTTAAATCTTGTACTAACAGACACAAAGAGGCATATTTTCAAAGCAGTCTTCCAAAGTTCCATAGAAACCTATGGAACTTTGGAAGGGTAAGTGCTTTGAAAATATGCCTCAAAGTGGACACCCACACCGTGGTCCGACCACTATAAAGCAAACCTCTCCCTCCAATGGCGAATGAAAGATTCACCGCCCAAACAAGAACTAACAACCTACACCAAGAGAGGCAAAATAGACCCGTTAATATTCTGGCAAGAGTTCTACTATGATGGATGGACTATAAAGACAGATAAAAACCAATTTCTCCAAGAATGGGACAATAGATGCAGAAACATATTAGACAACATAGCACCACTTCAAACCAGAACCTCACACAATAGGAACTCAATACCATGGTTCAACGAAGAACTGAAAAAACTAAAAACACAAGTTAAAAGGTTAGAACGAGCATGGAATAAAAAGAAAGACGACTCCACACTCAACGCTTGGAAGCAACTACAAAGAAAATATAAATACACTATAAGACAAACTAAAAGATTATACTACAAAACTAAAATTGGACTAGACTACAAGGACACACATAAACTCTTCCAACTCGTGAACAAATTACTAGATACTACACCGGTGACCTCTAACAGCACAGACACACCAGCGGCAGACAAACTCGCGAAATACTTCAATGAGAAAATCATAAAATTACGACTCATGATACCTGTCAATACCATCGACTAAGTAAAACTCCTTGATTGTCTAGATCCAAACCCTGGTGAATACCCAGCGGACACAGAACCTGGTCCAACTTCGAGACACTATTGGAAGATACCATCTCCCAAACGCTCAAAAGGTTTGCAAAGTCTCACTGCAAACTGGACATATGCCCTAACAACCTTATAAAGTCTGCCCCTCAACAATTCATATCAGACCTCATGGAGCACTTGAACTATATGCTACAAAACGGACTCTTCCCAAAGGATAAAGGAAATATTCTACTCACCCCTATACCCAAAGACGTAAAGAAAAGTACAAACGACTTAACCAACTACCGCCCAGTAGCATCTATTCCCCTGATAACCAAATTAACAGACGGTATGGTGACCAAACAGCTCACCAATTACTTAAATAAATTCTCAATACTTCACGACTCCCAATCAGGATTTCGGTCCAACCACAGTACTGAAACAGTACTAGTTACTCTCCTGACTAAATTTAAACAAGCGATCGCAACTAGCAATAACATATTACTTCTACAATTCGACATGTCCAGTGCTTTCGACATGGTTGATCATGGAATATTACTACACATCCTTGAATATTTCGGAATAGGGGGCAACGTTCTCAATTGGTTCAAAGGCTTCCTAACCACACGATCATACCAAGTGGTATCTAACTCGACTACCTCAGCCAAATGGATATCTGAATGTGGAGTCCCCCAAGGATCCCCCCTCTCGCCGACTCTCTTCAACCTAATGATGACACTCTTGGCCAAATTATTATCCAATCAAAACCTCAATCCATACATATACGCAGATGACGTAACGATTTACATCCCATTGAAACATGATTTAAAGGAAATTACCAACGACATAAACCAAAGTTTCCATATCATGCATTCATGGGCAGATGCATTTCAGTTGAAACTTAATGCAGAAAAAACACAATGCCTTATACTTAACTCACAACATAACATGAACAAATTCACCACCATAAACACACCAAACCTGTCCCTTCCCGTCTCGGACACCCTAAAAATTCTTGGAGTTACCATTGAAAAATACAACCAAGAGGATGTTCCATTCAATGTGGAAATTGAAAAGAGTAAGACCTTTCCTTCCTGAGGACCATCTTTCGCAACCTGGTACAGTCAATAGCGCTTAGTCACCCAGATTACTGCAATGCACTCTACGCTGGCTGTAAAGAGCAAATCACCAAGAAACTTCAAACCGCCCAGAACACAGCAGCTGTTACAAGAAATTATTTATTTTGGGGGAAAGAGCTCTAGAGCACTCGCTACTGTTTATAATTTAAGAGCAGGCGCTGTATTTATAAGTTTTAGGATATCAATTTCTCCACCAATCACCAAAGGTGATAATGGCAATAAATTAAGTATATATCTCTGAAATGCAGTATTCTGTACTGCAAGATTTGAAAGCATGTACTCAGAGCACAAAGAGACTATACTTTTAGCTTCAGGAAAGGTTTATTTTAAAATACAATTTCACACGAGAGGAAGGTTTTTAAAAGGATCTTAGAACAGAGAATTTGTGCATAAAATAGAATACAGTAACAGGTAGGTTAACTTACAGTCCTTGTTACAAGCATGCTGTGGTCCAGCTGATTGATGAGCACATGGTCAGGACAGGAGTGAGTGGATCTGAGTTGCTTGCAGCTGAAGAGAGAATCTGAATCTTGGGGAAACAGCTTTTGCTTTTATATCTTGCAAGCTGCAGGAGGATATGATCACAGAGTCCCAGCACCTGCTTCCTGGTTTGCACTGGATAACTTGCAAGGCATTATGGTTATTGTAGTCTATTCACATGATCTGCAGATGTCCTGGCGTCCATTTGTCTGATAGTTGATGGGAGGGGCAGGTATACCTCTGATGACAGGCAAATGTTTTGTTTATGCTTTTCCTCTGAGTTCTTTGTTTTCAATGGGGTCTCCAGACTTTCTGTCTCTTGGGTCTTTGGTTTTTGGAGATGTCTGGATGGAGTATTCAGGTACCCACCTTAGTCAAGCTTTTGTTAGGTGGGAGGGCAGAGGAAGCTATATATCTCTCTTTTGTCTTTGTTAAGTGTTTGTAATTGACTATCCCTGCTATCAAAAGTCCCCAGGAGAAAGGGAGTGGGAGAGAGGGGCTTGAAATGAAACTATTTTCTCTGCTGTAGTTTAAAACTGTATTTTTAAAGCTGTATGTTTATATTGCTATATATGATCCAGCAAAATATCATGCTACATATTTCAATAATAAACTGATACCATTACACTCCCACTCTTGGTTCTAAGTGACAAATATTAACATAAAATTTGGAGTGAAGAACCATAAACTATAAAGGCTACAAAAAAAAAAACCTTAACTCTAACCTAATACAGTAGCATAATTTCAAAAGAACAATAGCAAAGATACTGAACTGTTTACATGGGCATGTGTATTGGAAGAGGTGAATCTTTTAATAGTGGACATTGAACAGACTGGATGGACCGCGCAGGTATTCTCCTGCGGTCATCTACTATGTATCTTGGAATATGTCCTTAGCTGGAATATGACTGTTAGCAAAAAGCCCTATCCGCTTTACCCTTTCCTCATAGGGAAGTCGTCCCATCCCCTTGATAATTTTTGTTGCCCTTCTCTGCACCTTTTCTATTTCCACTATATATTTTATTTTTTATTTATTTATTTTTTGTTACATTTGTACCCCGCGCTTTCCCACTCATGGCAGGCTCAATGCGGCTTACATGGGGCAATGGAGGGTTTAAGTGACTTGCCCAGAGTCACAAGGAGCTGCCTGTGCCTGAAGTGGGAATCGAACTCAGTTCCCCAGGACCAAAGTCCACCACCCTAACCACTAGGCCACTCCTCCAGAATTGAACACAATATTTGAGGTGCGGTGGCACCATGGTGCGATACAAAGGCATTATAACATCCTCATTTTTGTTTTCCATTCTTTTTCTAATAATACCTAACATTCTTAGCCACAGTAGCAGCACACTGAGCAGAAGTTTTCAACGTATCATCGACGACACCTAGATCCTTTTCTTAGTCCGTGACTCCTAACGTGGAACCTTGCATGACGTAGCTATAATTCGGGTTCCTCTTTACCACATTCATCACTTTGCTCTTGCTCACATTAAACATCATCTGCCATTTAGACGCCCAGTCTCCTAGTCTCGTAAGGTCCTCTTGTAATTTTTCACAATCCACCCGCGATTTAACGACTTTGAATAACTTTGTGTCATCAGCAACTTTAATTACCTTACTAGTTACTCCCATCTCTAGGTCATTTTTAAATATGTTTAAAAGCAGCGGTCCCAGCACAGACCCGGCTCACCTTTATCCACGTTTGTTCACCCCTTCAAAGAAATGTAGTAGATTGGTGAGGCAAGATTTCCCTTCACTAAATCCATGTTTACATAATCCTGCTTATTTTCGAAAGAGAAAAACGCCTATAGTGCGACCTAAATCAGGAGATAGACGTTTATCTTGCGAAGGTGCCCAAATCGGTATAATCGAAAGCTGATTTTGGGTGTTTCCAACTGCACTTCGTCGCGGAAACGAATAAAGTTGACGGGGGCGTGTCGGAGGCGGACCTTGGGCGTGGTTATCAGCCGAGGAGAGATGGGCGTCTTTAGCTGATAATCGGAAATAAAAAGGCGTTTTTACCGCGATTTTGGGTCACTTTTTTTGGACCCTTTTTTTTCACGAACAAGTCCCAAAAAAGTGCTCCAACTGCCCAGATGTCCACTGGAGGGAATCGGGGATGACCTCCCCGGACTCCCCCAGTGGTCACTAAGCCCCTCTCACCAAAAAAACCCCACTTTACAAACTTTTTTTCCAGCCTGTATGCCAGCCTCAAATGTCGTACCCACCTCCATGACAGCAGAATGTGTTCGATCCTGTCACAGCCTTTCCCTGGGTCAGATGTGGCTCTCGGGTGCAGTACAGGGTCGCATCAGCATTGCATTGTGGTGGGTGTAGGGTATTGGGCTCCGTGATTTCATTAGCTTGTATTACAGTCTCACGATGTTGGTAGTTGGTAGGCTCTTCTCCCATGGTGCTTTTCCCGCTGCTTACTGGGTCAGAGTGTGCCCTGTTGTGTTTCCTGTTGTAGTCGATGCGGTAGTGGCCATTTTTGTAAGCCAGTTTTAGTTCCCTTTCCTGTGTTAGCCACATTACAGAACTTAGTTCTTCCCTTGAATGTGGCTGAAAGAGGGCATTGACAAAAAAAAAAACCAAAAAGGCACAAAAACTGCTTACTGAATAATACCAACAAACAAAAAAGCAGAAAGGGTTAAGAGGTTTATTGGAACAATACCCGACGTGGCCACGTTTCGCCCTCAGGCATTGTACACCATTCTGCCAGCTCTGACCTACTGTTCATCTCAGTACCAGGGAGACTCGTTGCCAGTGGGGCACAACCTCTGATCTGCAGTTAACTGTGAGTAAACGCGGTTATTCCAATAAAGGACGTTTTCGGAGAGATTAGTCTTCAGGTGTCAACTGGTGTGCCAATGTTATACAGCAGCAACAAGTCATAGAGGCCTGCGTGTATGCAGGAGCACTTTTAGTGGGTACCGCAGTGCACTTCAGCCAGGTAGCCCCAAGGCCCATCCCCCCCCCCACCTGTAACACTTGTGCTGGTAAATGGGAGGCCTCCAAAACCCACTGTACCCACATGTAGGTGCCCCCTTCACCCCTAAGAGCTATGGTAGTGTTGTACATTTGTGGGTAGTGGGTTTTGGGGGAGGGGGGTTGGGAGCTCAGCACCCGTGGTAAGGGAGCTATGCGTGTGGGAGCTTTGTCTGAAGTCCACCGCACTGACTTAGGGTGCCCAGTTGGTGTCCTGGCATATCAGGGGGGCCAGTGTACTACCAATCCTGGCCCCTCCCACGACCAAATGGCTCGAATTAGGACGTTTTTGAGCTGGGCGTTTTTAGTTTCCATTATCGCTAAAAAACAAACAAACACCCAGCTCAAAAACGTCCATTTTTTCGAAAATACGTTTCGGCCCGCCCCTTCACGGACCTGTTCTCGGAGATAAACGCCCATGGAGATAGGCATTTCCATTCGATTATGCCCCTCTATGTCTCATTAATCCATGCTTTTGAATATGCTCTGTAATTTTGTTCTTTATATTAGTCTCTACCATTTTGCCCAGCACCGACGTCAGACTCACCAGTCTATAATTCCCGGGATATACTCTGGAACCTTTTTAAAAAATCAGCATTCCATTGGCCACCTTCCAATCTTCCGGTACCACGCTCGATTTTAAGGATAAATTACATATTACTAATAATAACTCCGCAAGTTCATTTTTCAGTTCTATCAGTACTCTGGGATGAATACCATCTGGTCGAGGAGATTTGATACTCTTCAGTTTGTGGAACTGCCCCATTACATCCTCTAGGTTTACAGAGAATTCATTTAGTTTCTCCGCTATGGCATTGTCTTCCCCGATCGCCCCTTTTACCCCTCGGTCATCTAGCGGTCCAACTGATTCTTTTGCCGGCTTCCTGCTTTTAACATACCTAAAAAAAAAAAATTTTACTATGTGTTTTGGCATCCAATGCAATCTTTTTTTCGAAGTCCCTCTTAGCCTTCCTTATCAGCGCTTTGCATTTGACTTGACATTCCTTATGCTGTTTCTTATTATTTTCAGTCTGTTCCTTCTGCCATTTTATGAAGGATTTTCTTGTAGCTCTAATAGCTTCCTTCACCTCACTTTTTAACCACTAAGGACTAACTAGGTTTAGAAGTCTTCTGTCCGCCTTTTTTAAAACGCAGAATATATTTGGCCTGGGCTTGCAGGATGGTGTTTTTGAACAGCATCCATGCCTGATGTACATTTTTCACCCTTGCAGTCGCTCCTCTAAGTTTTTTTTCCCACTGTTCTTCTCATTTTATCATAGTCTCCTTTTTTAAAGTTAAATGCTAATGTATTTGATTTCATATGTATAATTACTTCAAAGCTAATATCAAATCCAACCATATTATGATCACTGTTATCAAGCGGCCCCAGCACCATTACCTCCCGCATTAGATCATGTGCTTCACTAAGGACTAACTAGGTCTAGAATTTTTCCTTATCTCGTCGGCTCCTTACAACTGTCTTCTCCCATCACAAGCTGAAAGTACTGAAAAAGGGGAAGGTGGACCCCTCCCTCTATTCCAATTGTTACCCAGACATCCTGGAACCTGGTCATCCCCACTTTCTCCCACTGCTCCAGAAAGTGCTTGAAAACTCCACAAAGCACAGGGACAATAATCTGCTAATTTGGCAAAGGATGAAATATATATAAATATATCCTCCAGAACAGGAGAAGAAAAGCACTGAAAAGGGCAAGATATTGAAAGGCTATTGAGTTTGTCTCCTGAAGAAGCTAATTGTGAAACGGAGGCTCTCTGTAGAGCGAACCACGTTCAAGATAAGTGCCCATTCAACATTACAAATTGTTCATTAAAAGAATTGTTTTACTAAAATAGATATAGAACAATAAGTAGTATTTAATTGACAAAGCAGTGATAGCATTTTCGGAGGTTTTTCTGACTAATTAGGAAGCTCGTCTGGCATTCATGCTGAGTAAATCTAAAATAGAAAGCTGAGCATCTGAAGTCTTTTCCTCTGGTAAATCACTGAAGTTCGACAACTGAATGACCAGCTACAAGATACTTGCTGATTAAGAGTTTTATAGTATTCAATGGCAAAGCCACTCTCACCAGCAAAAATTCCCATTCAACTTCTGTCACCAATATTGGCCTATTTAGGGCCTGAAAAAGTTCCTAAAATTTGGCAACTTGGTTTTGTCTAGATATCTATCAATCACTTTGTCTCTACACTGCACTCATAAAATTGTTTAAAGGCTTCACAAATCCCTCTTTTTTTGTTATGTACCATACTATCATACACTCCTCTGACCACTACTTTTTTACCTGCCATGCCAGCAGTTTATCGGCCTTACCACCATGCTCCACAAAATTTCTTCTGGAAAGACACAGCAAAAATTCAATCTTCTCTACCATTAATCTTTCCTCTCACTATCTGCACTTGCGAAAACATTTCCTACAGATTGATCTTTTATGTCTCTGCAGCTCTGCCGCCTCCTGCTTTTTCTCCTGAGGCAATCAACTTCCACCTCATAACAAACTTGCTTTCATGGATCAATCATCATTACACACCATAAACTTCCCACAATGTTGCTTAAGTTGCTCAAACTTTCTCAGTTTATGCAATAAAGACACATTCAAATTCCATTTCTTCTGACCTCACAACCTTGTTCTAGATTTACCCTCCCAGACCATACCATGATCTACAATAACTACTGGATGCATACAATGTTCTCCAAATACCACTGACTCTTCCTAATTATTCAGCCTAGAATAACACTTAACATTTCCATGAATAAAAAGAGAAATCACAAGTCCCTTGATTATACACCTCTGCCAGTCTTCCCACCCAAACCTCTCCATCCCCTTCCTCAAGGCCTTACTTTCTATGTCCCACCAGGTCTTTCTCTCTCCAGATCTATCTAACTTATCCAGCACACTTTTCAGATCCCACCCCCAAATACCTGTAATCTTATACTCTTTGGTTCAGAATCCAACATATACTCAGAAAAAAAATTCTCCTTGGTGCCATTTGGAGCACGTATATTTCATCAACAAAATTTCTCTCCCACCTATCCTACCTATAACTCACACCACCTTCCTATGCTCATACCATTCCTTCTCATATTCAATAAAAGGAAGTGTATATAGCGAATGCTACATACCTGTAGAAGGTATTCTCCGAGGACAGCAGGCTGATTGTTCTCACTGATGGGTGACGTCCACGGCACCCCCTCCAATCGGAATCTTCACTAGCAAAGACGTTTGCTAGCCCTCGCGCGCCAATGCGCACCACGCAAGCGCGACCGTCTTCCCGCCTGAACCGGCTCGTATTCGTCAGTCCCGTATGTAGCAAGACAAAGACAAGGGAAGACACAACTCTAAAGGGGAGGTGGGCGGGTTTGTGAGAACAATCAGCCTGCTGTCCTCGGAGAATACCTTCTACAGGTATGTAGCATTCGCTTTCTCCGAGGACAAGCACGCTGCTTGTTCTCACTGATGGGGTATCCCTAGCCCCCAGGCTCACTCAAAACAACAAACATGGTCAATTGGGCCTCGCAACGGCGAGGACATAACTGAGATTGACCTAACAACTTATCCAACTAACTGAGAGTGTAGCCTGGAACAGAACAAAAAATGGGCCTAGGGGGCTGGAGTTGGATTCTAAACCTCAAACAGATTCTGAAGCACCGACTGCCCGAACCGACTGTCGCGTCGGGTATCCTGCTGCAGGCAGTAATGAGATGTGAATGTATGGACAGATGACCATGTCGCAGCCTTGCAGATCTCTTCAATAGTGGCTCACTTCAAGTGGGCCACTGACGCTGCCATGGCTCTAACATTGTGAGCCGTGACATGACCCTCAAGAGCCAGCCCAGCCTGGGCGTAAGTGAAGGAAATGCAGTCTGCTAGCCAATTTGATAAGGTGCGTTTCCCCACAGCCACTCCCCTCCTGTTGGGATCAAAAGAAACAAACATTTGGGCGGACTGTCTGTTGGGCTGTGTCCGCTCCAGATAGAAGGCCAATGCTCTTTTGCAGTCCAATGTGTGCAGCTGACGTTCAGCAGGGCAGGAATGCGGATGGGGAAAGAATGTTGGCAAGACAATTGACTGGTTCAGATGGAACTCTGACACCACCTTCGGCAAGAACTTAGGGTGAGTGCGGAGGACTACTCTATTATGATGAAATTTGGTGTAAGGAGCATGGGCTACCAGGGCCTAAAGCTCGTTGACTCTACGAGCTGAAGTTACTGCCACCAAGAAAATGACCTTCCAGGTCAAGTACTTCAGATGGCAGGAGTACAGTGGCTCAAAAGGAGGTTTCATCAGCTAAGTGAGAACAACATTGAGATCCCATGACACTGTAGGAGGTTTGATGGGGGGCTTTGACAAAAGCAAACCTCTCATAAAGCGAACAACTAAAGGCTGTCTCGAGATCGGCTTACCTTCCACACGGTAATGGTATGCACTGATTGCGCTAAGGTGAACCCTTACAGAGTTGGTCTTGAGACCAGACTCAGGCAAATGCAGAAGGTAGTCAAGCAGGGTCTGTGTAGGACAAGAGCGAGGATCTAAGGCCTTGCTGTCACACCAGACGGCAAACCTCATCCATAAAAAGAAGTAACTCCTCTTAGAGAGAGGTACGTCTGGCGAAAGCTCAAGCGGAAGAACAAATGGCTAGAAAGGTAAGGAGGGGTGACAAAAATTTCTTCAGGTACATTAGTGAAAGGAGAATGACTAAAAAGGGAATTGTGAGACTAAAAGATACTGCAAACCGCTATGTAGATAATGATGAAGAAAAGGCAAATTTGCTAAATAGATACTTTTGTTCTGTTTTTACTGAAGAAAATCCGGGAGAAGGACCACGATGGACTGGCAAAAGTTCATTTGAGAATGGAGTGGATATAGCACCGTTCACGGAAGAGAGTGTGTATCAACAACTAGAAAAACTAAAGGTGGACAAAGCCATGGGACCGGATGGGATCCACCCCAGGCTAATAAGGGAGCTCAGAGAGGTTCTGGCGGGTCCTCTTAAAGATTTGTTTAATAAATCCTTAGAAATGGGAGAGGTTCCGAGGGATTGGAGAACGGCGGAGGTGGTCCCTCTTCACAAAAGTGGTGATAGGGAAGAAGCTGGAAACTACAGGCTGGTAAGCCTCACTTCGATTATTGGAAAAGTAATGGAAGCGATGCTGAAGGAAAGGATAGTGAATTTCCTGGAAGAAAATGAGTTGCAAGATCTGAGACAACATGGTTTTACCAAAGGGAAATTGTGCCAAACAAATCTCATTGAATTCTTTGATTGGGTGACCGGAGAATTGAACCGTGGATGTGCTATAGACGTAATCTACTTAGATTTCAGCAAGGCTTTTGACACGGTTCCCCACAGGAGGCTCTTAAATAAACTGGATGGGCTGAAGATAGGACCCAAAGTGGTGAACTGGATTAGGAACTGGTTGACGGACAGGCGCCAGAGGGTGGTGGTGAATGGAGTTCACTCGGAGGAGGGAAAGGTGAGTAGTGGAGTGCCTCAGGGATCGGTGCTGGGGCCGATTCTGTTCAATATATTTGTGAGTGACATTGCTGAAGGGTTAGAAGGTAAAGTTTGCCTATTTGCGGATGATACTAAGATTTGTAACAGTGGACACCCCGGAGGGAGTGGAAAACATGAAAAAGGATCTGAAAAAGCTAGAAGAATGGTCTAAGGTTTGGCAATTAAAATTCAATGCAAAAAAATGCAAAGTGATACACTTAGGGAGTAGAAATCCAAGAGAGGCGTATGTGTTAGGCGGTGAAAGTCTGCTAGGTACGGATGGGGAGAGGGATCTTGGGGTGATAGTATCTGAGGATCTGAAGGCGATGAAACAGTGTGACAAGGCGGTGGCCGTAGCTAGAAGGTTACTAGGCTGTATAGAGAGAGGTGTGACCAGCAGAAGAAAAGAGGTGTTGATGCCCCTGTACAAGTCGTTGGTGAGGCCCCACCTGGAGTATTGTGTTCAGTTTTGGAGGCCGTATCTTGCCAAGGATGTAAAAAGAATTGAAGCGGTGCAAAGAAAAGCTACGAGGATGGTATGGGATTTGCATTACAAGACGTATGAGGAGAGACTTGCTGACCTGAATATGTATACCCTGGAGGAAAGGAGGAACAGGGGTGATATGATACAGACGTTCAAATATTTGAAAGGTATTAATTCGCAAACGAACCTTTTCCGGAGATGGGAAGGTGGTAGAACGAGAGGGCATGAAATGAGATTGAAGGGGGGCAGACTCAAGAAGAATGTCAGGAAGTATTTTTTCACGGAGAGGGTGGTGGATGCTTGGAATGCCCTCCCGCGGGAGGTGGTGGAGATGAAAACGGTAACGAAATTCAAACATGCGTGGGATAAACATAAAGGAATCCTGTGCAGAAGAAAGGGATCCTCAGGAGCTTAGCCTAGAATGGGTGGCAGAGCTGGTAGTTGGGAGGCGGGGCTAGTGTGGGCAGACATATACGGTCTGTGCTGGGGCTGGTGGTTGGGAGGCGGGACTAGTGCTGGGCAGACTTATACGGTCTGTGCCAGAGCCGGTGGTGGGTGGCAGGGATAGTGCTGGGCAGACTTATATGGTCTGTGCCAAAGCTGGTTGTTGGGAGGCGGGGTTGGTGGTTGGGAGGCGGGGATAGGGCTGGCCAGACTTATACGGTCTGTGCACTGAAGAGGACAGTACAAATAAAAAAAAGTAGCACATATGAATTTATCTTCTTGGGCAGACTGGATGGACCGTGCAGGTCTTTTTCTGCCGTCATCTACTATGTTACTATGTAGTGGAATCTTTCCTGGAAGCAAGCAAGACACGGGAGACACCCTCCGACAGACCCAATGTCAGGTTCTCAGGTTCAGAGCCCGCGGGGCCGGGCTCTGGAGCAAACGTGAGCCCTTGGGCTGCTGACGAGGAGCGACAGCAGCAGGCAAAACCCACCAACTAATGCTGGGCAAGCACACCGGCACCGGCAGGGACTGCAGGCACCGCCCAGCGAGCCGGAACACATGGACTGGAATCCCCCGGACTGGAGGACACAGGACTGGAACACTGGACTGGAGCACACTGGACTGGTCCACACAGCTTCACCTGCACTTAGCTACTAAGCCCCCCCGGAGTTGAGCTCCTGGGTTCGAGTAGCCGGCAGGACTTATTGGATACCAGATGACACAGGGACCAGGACTGGAAACAGAAGTACTCCTAAACCTAAACTGATCTACGTGCTCCCAAGCCCTAAACCAGCAGGAGTGTTCCTAACAGTAAACTGACAAAAGGACTTCCTAAGCCCTATACTAAACAGGAGCTCCTAAGCCCTGCTCAAGAAAGGGACTTCCTAAGCCCTAAACTAACAGAGCAGGGAACTAAACACAAAGCTAACACAGGTGCTACTAAGCACCAAGCTACAAGCAGAGCTCTACACTAACAAGCTAAACACAAAACTAACAAGCTACCTAAGTACTGCTCTAGCAAGCTAGAAACAAAACTAACACGGTGCTTCCTAAGCACTACTCTGGCAAGCAACCAGAAGAGCTCCTAGCACTAAAAGGAAAGACAGGGGAGCCACAAGAAAAAAGCAGGGAAGCTAACACATAAGCCAAGAGTGATTCTAAATCACCAAACACCAACAGCAAAGACTGCAATGCTCCCAATAGCACAAACACCAGAAGTACTTCTAACAGCAAACTCTGCAGTGTTCCTAACAACACCGAACCCTGAAGTACTTCTATCAGCAACAGAGCTTCCAAAGCCCTACATACAGCAATGCTTCCAAAACCTAGAGGGAAAAGCAGGGGAACCAAAGGGAAAAGCAGGAAAGCTAAACACACAGACACCAGTGCACACTGCACTAACACTAACCTGGCCCTTAGCAAAAGCAAGCAGGGAAACTAGACACAAAGTCAGAAGTGCACACTGCACCACCCTACCTAAAGCAAACACCACTGTTGCAAAGGCTCTGAAGGAACAACACCACTTCCTTATCAAGGCCCTCCCTGATGATGTCACACTCCCTAGACCTAGGCAAAAGCACACTGACCCAGAGAGGCCCAACCCACACCAATGCAACACCGTGAAGCACTTGAAGCCAGTACACCCAAAGAGCGGTAGAGCTAACTCAGTCCACCCACACAGCTTTAGTAAAGTAAAACAATTAACCCCATGCTGCTGGAAGCTGCCAGCACAGAGAGACAGAGCCAGCTCAGAAAGGACAGAGAAAAGAAACAGAAGCCAGCTAAGAAGCTGACCCCCAGGAAAGAGGTAAGCTTGAGAGGGGTTGTGACCCCAATCATAACACCCAAAGAGGCAAAGTCTACGCTCTCAACATCCAGGCCGTGAGAGCCAGAGACCGGAGGTTGGGATGCAGAAGCGCCCCTTCGTTCTGGGTGATGAGGGTCGGAAAACACTCCAATCACACGGTTCTTCGGAGGACAACTCCAGAAGAAGAGGGAACCAGATCTGACGCGGCCAAAAAGGAGCAATCAGAATCATGGTGCCTCGGTCTTGCTTGAGTTTCAACAAAGTCTTCCCCACCAGAGGTATGGGAGGATAAGCATACAGCAGGCCTTCCCCCCAATTCAGGAGGAAGGCATCCGATGCCAGTCGGCCGTGGGCCTGAAGTCTGGAACAGAACTGAGGGACCTTGTGGTTGGCTCGAGATGCGAAGAGATCTACCAAGGGGGTGCCCCACACTTGGAAGATCCGGCGCACCACTCTGGAGTTGAGCGACCACTCGTGAGGTTGCATAATCCTGCTCAATCTGTCGGCCAGACTGTTGTTTACGCCTGCCAGATATGTGCCATGGAGAAACATGCCGTAACGGCGAGCCCACAGCCACATGCTGATGGCTTCCTGACACAGGGGGCGAGATCCGGTGCCCCCCTGCTTGTTGATGTAATACATGGCAACCTGGTTGTCTGTCTGAATTTGGATAATTTGGTGGGACAGCCGATCTCTGAAAGCCTTCAGAGTGTTCCAGACCGCTCGTAACTCCAGGAGATTGATCTGCAGATCGCGTTCCTGGAGGGACCAGCATCCCTGGGTGTGAAGCCCATCGACATGAGCTCCCCACCCCAGGAGAGACGCATCCGTAGTCAGCACTTTTTGTGGCTGAGGAATTTGGAAAGGACGTCCTAGAGTCAAATTGGACCAAATCGTCCACCAATACAGGGATTTGAGAAAACTCGTGGACAGGTGGATCACGTCCTCTAGATCCCCAGCAGCCTGAAACCACTGGGAAGCTAGGGTCCATTGAGCAGATCGCATGCGAAGACGAGCCACGGGAGTCACATGAACTGTGGAGGCCATGTGGCCAAGCAATCTCAACATCTGCCAAGCTGTGATCTTCTGGGACGCTTGCACCCGGGAGATGAGGGACAACAGATTGTTGGCCCTTGTCTCCGGGAGATAGGCACCAGCCGTCCGAGAATCCAGCAGAGCTCCTATGAATTCGAGTCTCTGTACTGGGAGAAGATGGGACTTTGGATAATTTATCACAAACCCCAGTAGCTCCAGGAGGCGAATAGTCATCTGCATGGACTGTAGAGCTCCTGCCTTGGATGTGTTCTTCACCAGCCAATCGTTGAGATAAGGGAACACGTGCACTCCAAGCCTGCGGAGCGCTGCTGCTACCACAGCCAGGCACTTCGTGAACACCCTGGACGTGGAGGCGAGCCCAAAGGGTAGCACGCAGTAAAGGAAGTGACGTGTTCCCAGACGGAATCGGAGATACTGTCTGTGAGCTGGCAGTATCGGAATATGCGTGTAAGCATCCTTTAAGTCCAGAGAGCATAGCCAATCTTTTTCCTGAATCATGGGAAGAAGGGTGCCCAGGGAAAGCATCCTGAACTTTTCCTTGACCAGATATTTGTTCAGGGCCCTTAGGTCTAGGATGGGACGCATCCCCCCTGTTTTCTTTTCCACAAGGAAGTACCTGGAATAGAATCCCAGCCCCTCTTGCCCCGGTGGCACGGGCTCGACCGCATTGGCGCTGAGAAGGGTGGAGAGTTCCTCTGCAAGTACCTGCTTGTGCTGGAAGCTGAAAGACTGAGCTTCCGGTGGGCAATTTGGAGGCATGGAGGCCAAATTGAGGGCGTATCCTTGCCCGACTATTTGAAGAACCCAACGGTCGGAGGTTATAAGAGGCCACCTTTGGTGAAAAACTTTCAACCTCACCCCGACCGGCTGATCGTCCGGCACAGACACTTTGATATCGGCTATGCTCTGCTGGAGCCAGTCAAAAGCTCGTCCCCTGCTTTTGCTTGGGAGCTGTGGGGCTTTGCAGAGGCGCACGCTGCTGACGAGAGCAAGCGCGCTGGGGCTTAGCCTGGGCCACAGGCTGTCGAGAAGGAGGGTTGTACCTACGCTTACCAGAAGAGTAGAAAACAGCCCTCCTTCCCCCATAAAAACGTCTACCTGATGAGGTAGATGCTGAAGGCTGCCGGCGGGAGAATTTGTCGAAAGCGTTATCCCGCTGGTGGAGCTGTTCTACCACCTGTTCGACCTTTTCCCCAAAAATGTTATCCGCTCGGCAAGGGGAGTCCGCAATCCGCTGCTGGATCCTATTCTCCAGGTCGGAGGCACGCAGCCATTAAAGTCTGCGCATCACCACACCTTGAGCAGCGGCCCTGGACGCAACATCAAAGGTATCAAATACTCCTCTGGTCAGGAATTTCCTACATGCCTTCAGCTGCCTGACCACCTCCTGAAATGGCTTGGCTTGCTCAGAAGGGAGCTTGTCCACCAAGTCCGCCAGCTGCCGCACATTGTTCCGCATATGGATGCTCGTGTAGAGCTGGTATGATTGAATCTTGGCCACGAGCATGGAAGAATGATAGGCCTTCCTCCCAAAGGAGTCTAAGGTTCTGGGGTCTTTGCCCGGGGGCGCCGAAGCAAGCTCCCTAGATCTCTTAGCCTTCTTCAGGGCCAGATCCACCGCACCAGAGTCATGAGGCAACTGAGTGCGCATCAGCTCTGGGTCCCCATGGATCCAATATTGGGATTCGATCTTCTTGGGAATGTGGGGATTAGTTAGAGGCTTGGTCCAGTTCGCCAGCAATGTCTTTTTTAGGACATGATGCATGGGTACTGTGGACGCTTCCTTAGGTGGAGAAGGATAGTCCAAGAGCTCAAACAACTCAGCCCTTGGCTCATCCTCCGCGACCATCTGGAAGGGGATGGCCGTAGACATCTCCCGGACAAAGGCCGAGAAAGACAGACTCTCGGGAGGAGAAGGCTGTCTTTCAGGGGAGGGAGTGGGATCAGAAGGAAGGCCATCAGACTCCTCGTCAGAGAAATATCTGACGTTCTCCTCCGCGTCCCACGAGGCCTCACCATCGGTATCAGACACAAGTTCACGAACCTGTGCCTGAAGCCGCGCCCGTTCCGACTCCATGGAAACACGGCCACGGTGGGAGCGTCGAGAGGTGGACTCCCTGGCCGGCAGTGGCGAAGCTCCCTCCCCCGACGTCGTCGGGGAGTCCACCTGGGAGGTAGCCGAAGCTGGTACCTACCGGGGACCTCACCCCGGGCAAAGGGCCAGCTGACGCCTCACTCAACGGCACCGGTGGCGCAGGCACCCCCGGTACCGGAGGAGAAGGATGTAACAGCTCTTCCAGGATGCCTGGAAGAACGGCCCGGAGACTCTCGTGCAGAGCGGCTGTGGAGAAAGACTGAGAAGCCGGTGCAGGCGTCGAGGTCAGAATCTGTTCCGGGCGCGGAGGCGGTACCGGGCTGTCCGGGGTACAGCGCACCGACACCTCCTGGATGGAGGGTGAGCGGTCCTCCCGGTGCCGATGCCTGCTGGGTGCCGACTCCCTCGGGGACCCACAGCTCCCGGTACTAAGTTGGGAAGGTGACCGGTGACGATGCTTCTTCGACTTCTTCGAGCGAAGCATATCACCGGAGCTCCCCGGTACCGATGAGGAGGACGTTGAATCCAGACGTCGCTTCCTCAAGGCCGGGTCCGAAGATGGTTGATCCCGGGGGGGCTGTACCGCAGGAGCCCTCAGGGCAGGAGGAGACCCACCTGAAGGCTCACCGCCACCAGCAGGGGATTGGACAGCCCTCACCTGCACTCCAGACGAAGCACCACCGTCCGACGACATCAGCACCAGCGGGGGTCCCAGTACCACCGACGCCGACGCACTCTTCCGAAGTCTCGGTAGCATCGATGCAGGAGGAATACGCCTCGATGCCGTCGATGCTGATGCACTCCCCGAAGACTTCGGTGCTGCCGACGCCGATGCACTCGACGAATCCCGAGATGCTGTTGCCGTCGAAGCGCCGGAGAACAGAACGTTCCACTGGGCTAATCTCGCTACCCGAGTCCTCTTCTGCAAAAGAGCACAAAGACTACAGGCCTGCGGGCGGTGCCCAGCCCCCAGACACTGAAGACGTGAAGCGTGCCTATCAGTGAGCGAGATTATCCGGGCGCACTGGGTGCACTTCTTGAAGCCGCTGGAAGGCTTCGATGACATGGGCGGAAAAATCGCGCCGGCGAAATCAAAATTCGCGATGATGACAATAGGCACCGAAAGAAAGGGGAAAAACCAGTACGGTCAGCCAACAAGCCCGCTCCTGAAAGCAAAAGGACACTTACGCTGGGAAAAAACTAGAAATACGGGAAAAAAGGGAAACCTCTTTTTTTTTTTTTTTTTTAAACAAACACAGAAAAAAGTAGAAAACGTGAAAGACGCGCGAGGTCTTCTGAGGGGCATGAAACGGCGGCAAAACACGACCGCCCCGAGCGCGGACAAAAGAAGACTGACGAACACGAGCCGGTTCGGGCGGGAAGACGGTCGCGCATGTGCGGTGCGCATGGGCGCGCGAGGGCTAGCAAACGTCTTTGCTAGTGAAGATTCCGATTGGAGGGAGTGCCGTGGATGTCACCCATCAGTGAGAACAAGCAGCCTGCTTGTCCTCAGAGAATCCTCCTTATACTAGGCCTGTAAGATGGGCCTGCTAGTCCTCAGATTTCCTAGTTTTGCTGTCATCAGCATAATTTTACTTTCTCCCTGCAACTGCATGTAACTAGAGTGCTTTATCAGTAAATGGAAAGTACATATTACATGTCAAGGTGACACTTAGGAGGAACTGAAGCTTTTCTATGTTTCTATGTGGCCCATACATGGCAGATACACATGGAGATAACCTTGATGGTGATGAGAGACTGAGGACCCTGCAGAGTCCCTGATGTTCCAACAGAAATATGAGTTCAGAGAAGGAGGACACCAGGTGTTTCATACTACTTGTTTGCTACATGGTTTTTGCACACTGGGATCACACTTTACTGATAAGGGATTAGCCAATGGCCACTAAGTGTGCATGTGAACACAAGCAGGAGAGGATGATAAAATAGAGGAAATTGCCATTTTTACTACTACTACTTAACATTTCTAGAGTGCTACTAGGGTTACGCAGCGCTGTACAGTATAACAAAGAAGGACAGTCCCTGCTCAAAGGAGCTTACAATCTAAAGGACGAAATGTCAAGTTGGCGCAGTCTAGATTTCCAGAATAGAGGTAAAGTGGTTAGGAATAGAGGTAAAGTGGTTAGGAGCTGAAGGCGACCTTGAAGAGGTGGGCTTTGAGCAAGGATTTGAAGATGGGCTGGGAGGGGGCCTGGCGTATGGGCTCAGGGAGTTTATTCCAAGCATGGGGTGAGGCGAGACAGAAAGGGCAGAGCCTGGAGTTGGCGGTGGTGGAGAAGGGTACTGAACGGAGGGATTTATCTTGAGAGCGGAGGTTACGGGTAGGAACGTAAGGGGAGATGAGGGTAGAGAGGTAAGGAGGGGCTGCAGATTGAGTGCATTTGTAGGTTAGTAGGAGAAGCTTGAACTGTATGCAGTACCTGATCAGAAGCCAGTGAAGTGACTTGAGGAGAGGGGTGATATGAGTATATTGGTCCAGGCGGAAGATAAGACGTGCAGCAGAGTTCTGAACGGACTGGAGGGGGGATAGATGGCTAAGTGGGAGGCCAGTGAGGAGTAGGTTGCAGTAGTCAAGGCGAGAGGTAATGAGAGAGTGGATGAGGGTTCGGGTGGTCTGTTCAGAAAGGAAAGGGCGAATTTTGCTAATGTTATAGAGGAAGAAGCGACAGGTCTTGGCTATCTGCTGGATATGCGCACAGAAGGAGAGGGAGGAGTCGAAGATGACACTAAGGTTGCGGGCAGATGAGACGGGGACGAAGAGGGTGTTATCGACTGAGATAGAGAGTGGAGGGAGAGGAGAAGTGGGTTTGGGTGGGAAGACAATAAGCTCGGTCTTGGCCATGTTCAGTTTCAGGTGGCGGTTGGACATCCAGGCAGCAATGTCTGATAAGCAGGCCGATACTTTGGTCTGGGTTTCTGCAGTGATGTCTGGTGTGGAGAGATAAAGCTGGGTGTCGTCAGCATAAAGATGATATTGGAAACCGTGAGATGAGATCAGGGAGCCCAGGGAAGAGGTGTAGATTGAAAAAAGAAGGGGTCCAAGGACAGATCCCTGAGGAACTCCAACAAAGAGCGGGATGGGGGTGGAGGAAGAACCTCTGAAGGTACGGTGGGAGAGATAAGAGGAGAACAAGGAGAGGACAGGGCCCTGGAACCCAAATGAGGACAGTGTGGCAAGAAGTAAATTGTGATTGACAGTGTCAAAAGCGGCGGATAGATCGAGGAGGATGAGGATGGAGTAGTGACCTTTGGATTTGGCAAGGAACAGGTCATTGCAGACTTTAGATAGTGCCGTTTCTGTTGAGTGTAGGACGCGAAAGCCGGATTGAAGCGGATCGAGGATGGCATGAGAGGAGAGAAAATCAATACAGCGGCTGTGAACGGCGCGTTCAAGTATCTTGGAGAGGAAGGGTAGGAGGGAAATGGGGCGGTAGTTGGAGGGACAGGTAGGGTCAAGTGATGTTTTTTTGAGGAGTGGTGTGACTACAGCATGCTTGAAGGTGTCAGGGACAGTTGCAGTGGAGAGAGGTTGAGGATTTGACAGATGGAGGGGGTGACAGTAGGAGAGACGGTGTTAAGTAAGTTGGTGGGGATGGGGTCAGAGGAGCAGGTAGTGCATTTCGAGGAGGAAAGAAGATGGGCGGTTTCCTCTTCGGTGATATCAGGAAAAGAGGAGAAGGAGGCCTGGGTTGGTTGGTTGAGGGAGTGGGTTATAGGGTGAAGAGGAGGAAATGGTTTGGTGGTGAATTCGAGGTTGATCTTCTGCACCTTGTCGTGGAAGTAGTCAGCCAGTGATTGAGGAGAGAGCGAGGGGGGGTGGGAGCGGAGGGCACTCTGAGGAGGGAGTTAACGGTGGCGAAGAGACGACGAGGGTTAGAGCTGAGGGAATTAGTCAGTTGGGTGTAATAGTCCTGTTTGGCGAGGAATAGGGAGGACTGGAAGGAGGATAGCATGAATTTGTAGTGAATGAAATCAGTATGGGTGCGAGATTTCCTCCAGAGGCATTCAGCCGATCGGGCGCAGGAGCGAAGGTAACGGGTGCAAGGGATCAGCCAGGGCTGGGGATTAGTACGCCTTATGGGACGGGAGATGGATGGTGCAAGGGCGTCGAGAGTAGAGGAGAGGGTGGCATTGTAAGTGGAGACAGCCTTGTCGACAGTCTCGGAGGACATGATGGAAGGGAGGAGATCAGAGATACTAGAGGATAAGGTGGGAGGGTCGACCGCCTGGAGATTCCTAGAAGTAGTGGTTAGTATTGGGCGGGACTGAGGGGGAGGGTGATGAAGTGTGAAGGTGATCAGGTGATGGTCAGAGAGAGGAAGAGCTGAGGCGCAGAAATTGGAGGGTAAGCAGGTAGAAGAGAGGACGAGGTCAAGACAGTGGCCAGAATGGTGAATAGGGGTGGTGGAGCTCAGTTGGAGGTTGAAGGAGGAGGTTAGAGTATTTCTGTATACATATAAAAAAAACAGAATATTACTATATTGTGTAATGGAAGAAAACAGGAAAAGCCATATATGAACACAAGTTAGATTAGGAGAAGTCACATGATTTAGGAGAAGGGAAAATTAGGTTCTTACCTTGGTAATTTTCTTTCCTTTAGTCATAGCAGATGAAGCCATTACGTATGGGTTATGTCCATCAACCAGCAGGGGAGATAGAGAGCACTCAAACTTTCACAGTGCCCTCTTGGCCAGCCAGCTCCACTGCCTCTTCAGTATTTGAAGCTTCCAAAGCAGTATGGCAAACCGCAATGGGAATCACAAGAGCTTTCCTCACAGCGAACGATGGCCCATCACAAGGGCATGAACTCATAAAGGAGGGAATGCACATCCTCCTGGAGGGAATAAACTCATCCTCCTTATTGTATAAGTGGAGGGGAACACACGCGCCTCCTGGAGGGAATCACACATCCTCCCAACACACTGGAGGGAATGAACTCATCCTCCTATTTATAGAACTGGAGGGGAACACACGCGCCTCCTGGAGAGAATCAACACATCCTCCAAAAAAAACATGCTGGAGGGAATGAACACATCCTCCTTAATTTAAACTGAACATGAATCCTGAAGATTGTTTTCCAACTTTCTCCCAAGGAAGGAACTTCAGGAAATTAGAACAGAACCTGAAAAACAGATTCACAGCATACAGACAATCATACAGGGAGGGCTCATGGCTTCATCTGCTATGACTAAAGGAAAGAAAATTACCAAGGTAAGAACCTAATTTTTCCTTCCTTGTCATCAAGCAGATGAAGCCATTACGTATGGGATGTAACAAAGCAATCCCTAGATAGGGTGGGAACAAGCCACACCACGCGCTAGCACTTGTGCACCAAAACGCGCATCCCTCCTGGCAGCCACATCCAGCCTGTAATGTCGGGCAAAAGAGAGCTTAGAAGCCCATGTTGCTGCACTGCATATCTCTTGAAGAGACAGTGCTCCAGTTTCAGCCCAAGAGGAAGAAATCGCTCTAGTAGAATGCGCCTTAAAGGCTACAGGCGGAACCCTGCCAGCCAGCAGATAAGCTGAAAAGATAGTTTCTTTGAGCCAGCGGGCAATAGTGGCTTTAGACACTGGAGACTCTCTGCGAGAACCGGATAGCAAAACAAACAGATGATCAGAAGTCCTGAAAGAGTTAGTAACTCGCAGATATTGCAGCAGAGTCCTGCGCACATCCAAAAGGTGCAGCTGCCCAAAAGATTCTGGAAACTCTTCCTCTGAAAAAGAGGGCAAGAAAATAGGCTGGTTTAAGTGAAAGGCTGAAACCACCTTAGGCATAAAGGAAGGCACGGTCCGAACCGTGACTCCGGACTCTGAAAATTGCAGAAATGGGTCTCTACAGGACAGCGCCTGGAGCTCTGACACCCGTCTCGCCGAGGTAATGGCCACCAGAAAAACGGCCTTCAGTGTCAAGTCTTTCTCCGATGCTCGCCGAAGCGGCTCAAAAGGAGATGCCTGCAGGGTTTTCAAAACTAGCCCCAGGTTCCAAGCTGGACAGGGTGCTCGCACTGGAGGTCGGAGCCGAAGCACCCCTCTAAGAAACCATGCCTCATCTGGGTGAGCAGCCAAAGACACGCCTTCCACCTTACCACAAAGGGAGGCCAACGCTGCCACCTGCACCCGCAGGGAATTATAGGCCAAGCCTTTTTGTACACCTTCCTGCAAAAAGTCCAGAATCGGCGAGACAGGAGCCCGCATTGGAACAATGGCTCTGGAAGCACACCAAGACTCAAACAGGCACCAAATCCTGGCATAAGCCACGGAAGTGGACCGCTTGCGGGCTTGCAGGAGAGTGGAAATAACTTTATTGGAATAACCTTTATCCCTCAATTGCGCCCTCTCAATAGCCATGCCGTAAGACCAAAGCGGCCGGCGTCCTCCATGGCTACCGGTCCCTGAGTCAACAGGTTTGGTACCAGAGGTAACGGCAGAGGAGCCTCCAGGAGCATCTGTCAGAGGTCTGCATACCAAGGTCTCCTTGGCCAATCCGGGGCGATGAGGACCACTTCTCCTGGGTGCAGCCGAATCCGCAAGAGCAGGCGCCCTATCAAGGGCCATGGGGGAAACACATAAAGTAGACCCGGAGGCCAGGGTTGAGCCAAGGCATCCAACCCCGCCGAGCGAGGATCTCTCCGTCTGCTGAAGAAGCACGGGACTTTGGTATTGGCACTTGTCGCCATTAGATCCATCACGGGCTTGCCCCATTTGGCACAGATCTGCAGGAATACTTCGTCTGCCAGATTCCATTCTGCTGGATCGATCTGATGCCTGCTCAGATAATCGGCCTGCACATTGCTCTGACCTGCAATATGAGCTGCCGACAGACACTGAAGATGCAGCTCGGCCCAGTGGCAAATCAGTTCGGCCTGCGCGGCTAGTGCTCTGCACCTTGTTCCGCCTTGTCGATTTATATAGGCCACCGTTGTCGTGTTGTCCGACATCACTCTGACAGCCAATCCTTCCAGGGTCACTTGAAAGGCCAGAAGCGCCTGAAACACCGCTTTCAACTCTAGGCGGTTGATGGACCACTCCGACTCCTCGGGTGTCCATAGACCCTGGGCATGCTACCCCTTGCAGTGTGCGCCCCAGGCCTTCAGGCTGGCATCTGTTACCACTAGGCACCAAACGGGGAGCGTCAGCGGCATTCCTCGCCGCAGCATGCTGTCCGAGAGCCACCACTCCATGCTGAGACGGGCCGCAGGGAGCCAAGTAAGTCTGCATTAGTAATCCTGAGAAATAGGAGATCATCTCCGGAGTAGGGAATACTGTAGAGGTCTCAGGTGCGCTCTCGCCCAGGGTACCACTTCCTTCGTGGCTTTAATCGATCCCAGCAGCTGGACAATGTCCCAAGCTCGCGGGCGGGGCATCCTCAGGAGCAGACGGACCTGATTCTGAAGCTTGCACCGCCTTGGCTCGGGTAGGAACACATAGCCCGAGACTGTGTCGAACCTGTCCCCCAAAATCTCTAGAGATTGTGAAGGGGACAGGTGACTTTTGGCCATATTGATGACCCAGCCTAGAGATTGCAGTACTGAGACCACTCTGGCTGTAGCTTGTAAGCTCTCTGTTGCAGAGTCTGCTCTGATGAGCCAGTCGTCTAGGTACGGGTAAACCCTGATACCATCTCGCCTGAGAAAAGCAGCTACTACCACCATTACCTTCGAAAAGGTTCGGGAAGCTGTGGCGAGGCCAAAAGGCAAGGCCCTGAACTGGAAATGTTTTCCCAACACCGCAAATCTCAGAAACTTCTGGTGCGGGGGCCAAATCGGTATGTGCAAGTAAGCTTCTTTCAGGTCTAGAGACGTGAGAAACTCTCCTGGCTGAACCGCCGCAATGACGGAGCGCAGGGATTCCATGTGGAAATGCCGCACTCTCAGGGACTTGTTCACTTCTTTTAAGTCCAGAATAGGGCGAAAGGACCTACCTTTTCGCGGCACCACAAAGTAGATGGAGTATCGGCCGCAGCCTTGCTCGGCGGGAGGCACCGGGGTCACTGCCCCTAACTGAATCAGACCTTGTAAAGTCTCCTCCACCGCCGCCCGTTTGACGGCAGAACCGCATCGGGACTCCACAAACACGTCTCTTACTAGGGCGTTGAATTCTATTCTGTATCCATCTCTGATCAGGTCCAGAACCCACTGATCTGAGGAAATCTTGGCCCACTCCTCGACAAAGAGGGAAAGCCGTCCTCCGATGACAGGCATCGAGGAGAGGGCCGGCGCACCATCATTGAGAGGGTCGCCCCTGAACTCCTGGTCTTGAGCCACCGGCTGCGGAACGCTTGTCCGAGCGAAAGGAGTTCCTCTGCTGACCACAGGCACGTGAAGTGAACCCAGCAGAACGCCCCGGGTGGTACCTTCTAGCTTCACGGAAGCGAGGTCTGTACGAGGAGTGGACCGCCTGGCCCTTAGAGGAAGGCCTCTGCCTATCTTCAGGCAAGTGCTGGGGTTTTGGATCACCCAGGCCTTTCACAATTTTCTCTAACTCCTCACCAAATAGGAGAAGTCCTTGAAAAGGCAACTTCACCAACCTTTGCTTAGAGGCCATGTCCGCTGCCCAGTGTCATAGCCACAGACAATGGCGAGCCGCCACTGTTACTGCCATTTGTTTAGCCGAAGCTCTGACAAGGTCATAAAGGGCATCAGCCAGAAAGGACAAGGCCACCTCCATCCGCGGAGCCACATCCGCTCCATCTCCGGGCTGAGCCACTGCCTGTTGCAGCCAAGCTAGGCAGGCTCTCACAGCATAACAGCTGCATGCAGACGCCCGAACAGTGAGACCTGCAATTTCAAAGGACCGTTTCAACGCTGTTTCCAGCCTACGGTCTTGAACGTCCTTCAGGGCAACACCTCCTTCAACAGGGAGGGTAGTTCTCTTTGTCACCGCAGTGACTAGGGCATCCACTGTAGGCATTTGAAAACGAGCCATATGTCCCTCACGCAGAGGGTATAACTGCCCCATAGCCCTGGAAACTCTCAAAGGTCCCTCGGGGTCAGCCCACTGAGCCGAAACAAGCTCTAGGATGGAATGCAAAGGGAAGGCCCGAGCAGCTTTCTTGGTACTAGCCATCCTGGGACTACCCGAGGAGGCCATGCCACTGGCAGGATCTTCAATCGAGAGGGCCTGCAGGGTATCTGAAATAAGTGCTGGCAGCTCATCACGGTGGAAAATCCTCACCGCGGAGGGATCATCCAGATCCTGTGGTAAATCCGCACCTGACTCTGGTTCCTCAGACCAAGAACGTCTGTCAGAGTTCTCCGAATCCTCACACCCCGACCACGGGGGGGGGGGGGGGGGGGGGGGGGGGGGGGGGGGGGGGGGGGAAGGTGCACCACAATCTGAAGGGGAATTAACCCTTCTGCGCTTATCTTTAGGCCAAGCATCCGGGAAAAAAGCCTCACTGGGCAGTCCCAGGCCAGAATCCATCGGGGGGGCAATCAGAGGAGCCTCAGGCGACCCTTGAGGAAAGGCTCTTTTCATAATGTATGCTTTATGCAGCAAAAGCACAAAATCCGGGGAGAAAATCTCACCCTAGGCACCCAAATCCTGTCCGGTGCTAGCCACTCCTGAAATAACCTCATCTCGAGGTGCCCCACCCGGCTCAGGTCTCTCCGTGTCCACGGAGGCCACGCCATGCGGTGTAAGCAAAATGGCGCCCGCTGCCAGCTCAGAGCGGGAAGAAACATCGCTCACCATGCTCGGGCCGGCTCCTATGCCAATACAGCACGATTTACAGAGCCCTGCTGCTGATTTGCGCTTGCCACAAGTGGAACAGCGCTTTACATTGTCCGCAGCCATCGCCGAAAAACGGCGGTAAAATCCAAAATGGCTGTTTCGCGCCAAAATCGCCCCGATCGCGGGCCCACCCCGGAGGAGTTGGAAAACACTCTTACCTCAAAGGATCTAGTGTACAACTACGATCCTGCTGAAAATCAGGTCAAAAACCTCTGTTCCAGCGTCTCTGCGTTTAAAAACGCGACGCAACTTTTTTTTTTTTTTTTTAAGCTGTGAGGAAAGCAGAGGTATTGAAGACTCCGGAGGCTCAGATGAGTGGGAAAGGCAGGGAAAGGGCGAACCTATATGCCTGCATCCACTGTTGGTGGGTAAGGACAGGGAAAGCAAGGCAATATGTCCACATCCACAGAGGTATGGGTAAGGCAGGGAAAGGGCTAATCTATGTGCCTTTAAAGTGAAGCTGCTATAGCCTCCAACACCCCGGTTAACAACTGGCAAGCCAGGAACCACCTCCCGGCAGATTTTTCTGGAGCTCGAACAAGCTGCAGCCACCCTGCTAAGGGAGATAGAGAATACTGAAGAGGCAATGGAGCTAGCTGGCCAAGAGGGCACTGTGAAAGTTTGAGTGCTCTCTATCTCCCCTGCTGGTTGATGGACATAACCCATACGTAATGGCTTCATCTGCTTGATGACAAGAAATGAAACTTATAACAGTATATAAATGAAAACTGAGAAAGGTTTGCTGAGCAGACTCTGTTATTCAGTCTTTGAATCTGGTTTTTCTGTGGGTCATTACCTCTCCCAAATATATCACTTTGATTAACGGCCTCTCAATCCCAAACTTTATCACTTTGATTAATGGCCTCTCAATCATTCTGCTACCTGGGCATCATAATTGACTCTATAGCCATTTCATGAACAGATTTCAGAAGTGCTAAAAAAAAAGGGTTTACTTCAATTATCAATTACAGTATGTACATAATATCCTAGATTTCCCATCTTTGCACACTCACTCACGCTCTCCTTTTCTTGAGGATTACTGCAATCCAGTGTATACAGATTTGTCTGCGTCACAACTCAAGAGACTTCAAAAGTTACAAAATTCTGCAGCTAGACTACTTTTGAAGGCGTAAAGGTTTGATCATGTTAAACTTTTTCTGATCCAATTACACTGGCTTCCTGTAACTTTTAAGATAATTTTCAAAATATTGTGTTTAGCACATAAGGCATATTACACCTTGTCATTTCAGCACCACTGTTAGGGCGTTGGACTTATGCCTGTAAGAATTTTGGGCGCTGGCATTTGGACATCAAAAGTGGTGGCACCTAAAGGTTCCCCTCCCCCCACGCACTGACCTCCGGAATAGTTGACAGCAGGGTCCGTGCCTGCTCACTGCTACAGTCAGGGATCCTTTTGCTGCCTCAAGTTGTACCTGTGAGGAAGGAAGGTTCTTCAGGAAGCCCACATTGCCTTTCTGCTCAAGGACCCTGGCTGTGTGCGAGCGGTGTACTGTATACTGATATGACCCAGACTAAAGTGAGCATAGAATTGTACTGCGATATTTCCCGTGCCATTCTACTCAATAACCTGGACTGAAAATCTGAAATGATAAACCTACATGAAAAATTTTTTTTACTGCCAAATACTTTCCTAGACTTTATCACAAATACAAGCATCACCGCTATTTGAAGATCAATTAACAATGGAGCTGTTAATTGATTTGCACCTTTGGACTGGGGTCCTTGACAACAGAACCCCCCCCCCCCCCCCCAAATATCATAGGTTAGGCAAAAAACAAAACACAGTAGCTGAATTACATGCTGCAGCTGTGATAAAGCTGAAAGCCACATTAGAACATAAGAATAGCCATACTAGGCCAGACCAATGGTCCTTCTAGCCCAGTACCCTGTTTCCAGCAGTGGCCAATCCAGGTCACAAGTACCTGGCAGAAACACAATTAGTAGCAAACACTCCATGCTACCAATCCCAGGGCAAGCAGTGGCTTCCCTTATGTCCATCTCAATAACAGACTATGGACTTTTCCTGCAGGAACTTGTCCAAAACTTTTTAAAACCCAGATACACTAAAAATATTTCTTCCTATTTGTTTTAAAAGTATTTCCATGTAATTTCATTGAGTGTCCACTGAGGGTCTTTGTACTTTTTGAAAGAGTGAAAAATTGATTCATTTTTACCCGTTCTACATCATTCAGGATTCAATCATAACCCCCTTCAGCCGTCTGTTTACCAAGTTGAACAGCCCTAACTTTAGAAGTGAATAAAATTATTAGCCACCTTCATATTTTGAAAACCATTACAAGCCACCACCCCCCCCCCCCCCCAATTTTTTTTTTTTTTTTTTTTTTTTAGAAATCAAGAGATAGAAATGAAGTTTAAAGATTGAGTTGTTTGCAGTGGCTATACTATATTTTATGAGGAGGATGTCGGTTTCTATTCATTTTGTAAAACGGTAAAAAAATCTGTTTTCTATAGTAAAACAATGGAAAATCTTTAATATACAGGCAAAACTGAGTTTGCTTTTGATTGTAGTACTCACTGGACTGACATATTACCATAAGATCATAAGTTAGAGCCGGTGATGGGAGGCGGGACTGGTGGTTGGGAGGCGGGAAATACTGCTGGGCAGACTTGTACGGTCTGTGCCCTGAAAAAGGCAGGTACAAATCAAGGTAAGGTATACACATATGAGTTTATCTTGTTGGGCAGACTGGATGGACCATGCAGGTCTTTCTCTGCCGTCATCTACTATGTTACTATGTTATGTTACTATTCAAATGTATTATAATAGCATTTCTGCCTTTGGGTTTAACACAGCATTTCTTTTCTCCCTGTGTGTTGAAAGTGAGGGAGGAGGATCCCCGGGTGCAGTGAATGGGCCTTGACGTGCATGGGAGCAGATATATCCCTCAGAATGTAAGCTGAAGAAATAGTCTCCTTAAGCATTGAGCCACTGCCGCTTTGTAGGCCGGCAAATCCTTCTGTGGTCCTGCAAAAAGGACAAAAAGATGATCAGACTGCCTGAAATCACTGGTAAGATAGCACATAAGGACGCCTTCACATCCAACAGCTGCAAGGAAGTGTACTCTGCAGAACAGACCTCCCTGGAAAAAGAAGGAAGAATCACAGTCTGACAAGAAAAGGAGATACAATCTTTGGCAAAAAGGAATGGAACTGTCCGTATGGAAACTGCCAACTCAGAGAAGTGGAGAAAGGGATTCATGCAACTACAAATGATGCCCTTAAAGTAAGATCTTTGACAGTTGCCGAATGAAGGGGCTCAAAGGGAGCTGACTGAAGAGCTTTAAGAACCACTTGAAGACTCCACTGAGGACAAATATTGTGGAAAGGGGGACGCAGATGAGTGACCCTTGAAGAATCGCAGTATATCAGGGTGAGCAGCCAATGAGGCATTCTGTATCTTGCCTCTATGACGCGCCAACATTGTCACCTAAACCTTGAGCGAATTGAGAGACAAGCCTTTTTTTTTAATCCCTTCTAAAGGAAGGATAAAATTTGAGATAAGGAAGCATGAAATGGAGCAACACCATTCTGTGCAGACCAGCTCTCAAAAGTTCTCCACACTCTAGCATAATTAGAAGTGGACACTTTGGGCTTGCAGCAAGGTAATAACAACATCATATGCATAATCCTTCTTCCTCAATCACGCCCTCTCAAGAGCCAAGCCATAAGATTAAAGCAGGAGGAATCCTCCATAAGTACTGGACCTTGGTGCAATAAGCCTGCCTGTGAAGGAAGAGGAGCGATTTGAAGACGGATAAGGTCCGCATACCAAGGACTTCTGGGCCAGTCCAGAGTTACATGAACGACCTTCCCGGGATGATGCTCAATCATGTGCAATGTCCTTCCCACGAGAGGCCATGGAGGAAACATAAAGGAGGATATACGATGGTGAAGGCTGTACCAGTGCATCCATTCCTACGGAGTCTTTCTCCCTGAATCGGCAGTAGAATCTGTGTACCTGCGCATTGAGTTTGGAAGCCATGAGGTCCAGAACCAGAAAGCCTCACTGTGTGGAAATGAGGCAAAATGCAGTCTTTGACAGTCGTCATTCCCCCGGGTCCAGAGACACTCTGAGGGGAAATCTTTTTGCAAATTCAGTGAACCTGCTATGTGAGAGATGCTGAAATCATTGAAATGTTCCATTCTGCCCACTAAAAAAAAAAAAAAAAGACACTTCCTGAGCTAGATTTACACTCCTTGCTCCTCTTTGTCTGTTGATGTAAGAAATGGCTGTGATACTGTCCAAGAGCATGTGAACCGGCCACCCGCGAAGAAGAGGCACAAAGGCTAGTAGAGTTTTCCGGAGAGCTCGCAGTTTCAATCTGTTGGTGGACCAGGAAGCCTCCACTCTTTACCAGTAGCCCTGTGCAGATTGGTGGAGATAATGGACTCCCCATCCGAAGAGGCTAGCATCAGAGGTGAGAACACACCAACTGGAAGTCTGTAAGAGCAACCCTGCCTGAGTGTGCACAGGGAGAACCACAAAGTCAGACTCCGTCTGGCTTGAGGCGTCCACAGCACCAGCTGGTCCTAAGTCCCAGAGACCGGAGATCATTGGCTCAACAGGGATGACTGTAGGGGCCACATGTGGAACTTCACCGAATGCAGATCATCCAAAGTTGCTGCCACAGAACCGAGAATCTGAGCATGATCCCACGCCCACGGGCAGGAAAGAGAGAAGCCTGAGAATTTGTTGTTTGAGC
Source organism: Microcaecilia unicolor (assembly GCF_901765095.1). Classification (NCBI taxonomy): domain Eukaryota; kingdom Metazoa; phylum Chordata; class Amphibia; order Gymnophiona; family Siphonopidae; genus Microcaecilia; species Microcaecilia unicolor. The sequence continues at coordinate 225,319,668 of NC_044036.1, forward strand.
TTGAGCTGACAATGCTGTTTGAGCTTGAGCAGACTCTTGTGCAGAAAGACACAGGAATGTCTGTGTACTGCGAAGGCTCTCTTGATAAGGTGGTGCCCGAATTAGCCAATTGTCCAGGTAAGGATGTACCTGGATCCCTTGCTGGCTAAGAAAGGCTGCCACCACCACCATAACTTTTGAAAATGTGCGAGGTGCAGTGGCGAGGCCAAAAGGCATGGCCTTGAATTGAAAATGATCTCCAGGATTGCAAAAGAGAGAAATTTCCCGTGAGGTGTCCAAATTGGGATATCAAAATAAGTCTCCTTGAGATCCAGTGAGGTGAGAAACTCACCTGGCTGGACTGAGGCTATGACAGAACGAAGAGTCTCCATGCGGAAGTGCAACACTATGAGAGACATGTTCACCCCTCTGAGATCCAGAACTGGGCAAAAAGAGCCTTCTTTCCTAGGGACGACAAAATAGATAGAATACTGACCCGTGCCCCTCTCCAGCAGAACTTTTCATGCTGTCACCTTGCTGCACCTCTGCAAAGAGTCGGGCAGTGCTAACTACCTTAGCCTCTTTAAGGTGACTGGAGGCCATTTAGCCTGTTCTTCAGCAAAATGGCCCCCAGTTGCCTTAAAGAGGCTAAGGTAGTTAGCACTGCCCGACACTTTGCAGAACTGCAGCAAGGTGAGAGCATGAAAAATTCTATGAGTGGGTTTGAAAATTCTAGCTTCTAGCCAGGGAGAATGATATTGAGGTAATTGTGGTTCACTCCTTGTGAAAGCGGGAAAGATGCCCACCTATGTCTACGTACAAGGAGTGAACCTCAACCCCGTCATTGCGAGGGCTACAAAGAGGGAGAGGTTCTCAAGGAACAGGAAAAGGAAGACCGAGACTGAGGAAAGCGAGATTTTTGAATGGAAGCGCTAGCCCTCCCTGGTCTATACCTCCGCGCTTCTCGAAAATGAGTCTTAGCCGCCCGGAGATGAGGCTTAGGCTTGTCCTCAGGTAGCCGCTGGACCTTGCAATCTCCCAGATCTTTAACAATCTTCTCCAAATCCGCACCAAAGAGTAGTTTCCCCTGAAAGGGCAACTTCGCCAGATGATATTTATATGTGAAGCATAGGAAAGCAAGACGTGGGGCAAGAAGGGTTTCAGTCATTCCAGGGTAAGGCTAACATAGGAGTGCTAGCAGGACACTTATGTACTTTTGTAGAACTTCAATGTACAGTGGAACGGATTGCATGGAGGATGTCACGCACTTGACTAGGCAATATCTCCTTCTGTCTCCATCTATCAATGCTTGGTGATGTCTGAAACCACCATTAATTGACATCCTTGCCTTTTCTTCCCCTGGCTTCTTTGCAGGCTTTAATGTTACTTCACAAAGTACCTGGCAGTGAAGGGATTTTGTATTGCTATTATTGAGGTGCTACCAGAATTTGAATACATTTTTCCTATGTAATTATATTGCAGGATTCTGCCATGTGTGTTGAGAAGTTTGCCATGGTAGTAGACTTATGTCTGGTCAATTTTAAGATATGGGATAATGTCATTATATTTAAAAATATCAATTTTTCCATTATGTATATATGTGTTGATGCAGGGCAGCTGTTGGGCAGACTACTTAGAAATCCATCATCAAGTATGTGCTAAGACATTATTTTGTAGTATCATACTACTCATATCTATATACACAGTGCCCACCCATATTAGCTCTGGGCCCACCCAAAATCTCAGGTCTGGCTACGCCACTGGTCTAGAGGCAAGTCCAATGTGGACAATTGTTGAATCCATGATAAAGAAGCCCTGGCTACAAAAGAAGAAATTGCCGCCTGAGAATTTAAAGCAGCTAGTTGAAAGGCAAGCTTGCAGTCATGCATATCCTTTAATGCAGTGCCGCCTTCAACAGGGATAGTGGTACATTTAGTAACCGCTGTAATGAGGGCATCCATCTTACGCAGAGCAAACTGCTCTAAATCAGACAGCAGAACTCTACCAACGCACAAGATTGCAAGGACTTCCTTCACCTATGTGGCCTGACATCATGCAAACAACCCACGTGAAGGGTCACACACTCGACCTCATCTCATACAAATTGTCCACTGATCAGAACCTAACCATAACACAAACTAGTTGGATAGAAACACCATGGACTGACCATTAGAAATTAAACCTAGCACTAAAATGGTGAAAAAGGGGTTCTCCCCACACACGAGAACACACAACTTATACCACGAGAAGAAAAAATTGACCCGGATACTTTCTGGCAACAGATATACAACAACGATTGGACAGCAAAAACGGAATCCATATATTACCTCTCAGAATGGGACAAAAGATGCAGACACATATTAGACGAAATAGCACCCTTACAAACAAGAACCTCACGTAGACATAACTCGATACTGTGGTTCAATGAAGAACTGAAAAAACTAAAAACACAATCTAGGAAACTGGAGCGCGCATGGAAAAAAAAAAGATGAACAAACACTCAAAGCATGGAAACAACTACAAAGAAAATATAAATACGCAATAAAACAAACCAAAAGGTTGTACTACAAAACTAAAATTAGGCCAGACTACAAAAACACTAAGAAACTATAACATCTTGTGAACAAACTACTAGACACAACACCGGTTACCACAACCAACACTGACATCCCATCTGCAGACAACTTTGCTAAATATTTCAATGAAAAAATCAGAAACCTACGCAAAACCCTACCTCAGAACATGGACATAGAAAACTTCATTAATGATCTAGACCCAATCCCTGGTGAATACCCTGCTGACCAAATATGCTCAAATTTCGCTTTACTCACCGCTGACACAGTTACCCAGGCGATTAAACAATAATCAAACAGCTACTGTCAACTGGACACCTGCCCCAGCTACCTAATACGATCTGCCCCCCAACGCTTCATAATAGATCTCACATCCCACTTAAACTTCATGTTACAACAGGGTATATACCCTCAAGAAAAAGGCAACATCCTGCTTACCCCAATACCAAAAGACACCAAGAAAAAAACAAATATTACCAACTACCACCCAGTAGCTTCTATCCCATTAGTAGTCAAACTCATGGAAGGACTGATGACCAAACAACTCAATGACTACATAAATAAATTCACTATACTACATGAGTCACAATCAGGATTTCGACCCCTACACAGCACCGAAACAGTACTTCTCACTCTCCTAACCAAATTCAAGCAGGAAAAAGCACTAGGCAAGAGCATTCTCCTCCTCCAATTGACAAAAGCAAACCTCTCATGAATCAAACAACTAAAGGCTGTCCCGAGATAGGCTTACCCTCTACACGGTAATGAAAAGCACTAATTGCGCTAAGATGAACTCTTACAGAGTTGGTCTTAAGACCAGCCTCAGACAAGTGCAGAAGGTATTCTTCAAGCAGGGTCTGTGCAGGACAAGAATGAGGATCTAGGGCTGGCTGTCACACCAGACGGCAAACCTCTTCCACTTGGAAGCATAACACCTCTTCGTGGAATCTTTCCTGGAAGCAAGCAAGACTCTGGAGACATCCTCAGAAAGACTCAAGGAGGCAAAGTCTACGCTCTCAACATCCAGGCCGTGAAAGCCAGGGACTGGAGGTTGGGATGCAGAAGCGCCCCCTCGTTCTGAGTGTTGGAAAACACTCCAATCTCCACGGTTCTTCGGAGGACAACTCCAGAAGAAGAGGGAACCAGATCTGTCGCGGCCAGAATGGAGCGATCAGAATCATGGTTCCACGGTCCTGCTTGAGTTTCAGCAAAGTCTTCCCTACCAAGGGTATGGGAGGATACGCGTACAGGAGGCCCTTCCCCCAATGCAGGAGAAAGGCATCTGACGCTAGTCTGCCCTGGGCCTGAAGTCTAGAACAGAACTGAGGGACCTTGTGATTGGTCTGAGTGGCAAATAGATCTACCAAGGGGGTGCCCCACGCTTGAAAGATCTTGCGAACTACTCTCGAATTGAGAGACCACTCGTGAGGTTGCATTATCCTGCTCAACCTGTTGGCCAGACTGCTGTTTACGCCTGCCAGGTACGTGGCTTGGAGAAACATGCCATGACGGCGAGCTCAAAGCCACATCCCAACGGCTTCCTGACACAGGGGGCGAGATCCGGTGCCCCCCTGCTTGTTGGTGTAATACATGGCAACCTGATTGTCTGTATGAATTTGGATAATTTGATTGGATAGCCGATCTCTGAAAGCCTTTAGTGCGTTCCAGACTACTCGTAACTCCAGGAGGTTGATCTGAAAAACTGTCTCCTGGAGGGACCAACATCCCTGGGTGTGAAGCCCATCGACATGAGCTCCCCACCCCAGGAGAGACGCATCCGTAGTCAGCACTTTTTGCGGCTGAGGAATTTCAAAGGGACGTCCCAAGGCCAAATTGGAGCGAATCGTCCACCAACATAGGGATCTGAGAAAAACTGTGGACAGCCGGATCACGTCTTCTAGTTCCCCCGCAGCTTGATACCACTGAGAAGCTAGAGTCCATTGAGCAGATCTCATGTGAAGACAGGCCATGGGAGTCACGTGGACTGTGGAGGCCATGTGGCCGAGCAATCTCAACATCTGCCGAGCTGTGATCCGCTGAGACGCTCGTACCCAGGAGACCAGGGACAAAAGATTGTCCGTCCTGGCCTCAGGGAGGTAGGCATGAGCCGTCTGGGAGTCCAGCAGAGCTCCTATGAATTCTAGTCTTTGAACTGGAAGAAGGTGGGACTTTGGATAATTTATCACATACCCCAGTAGCTCCAGGAGTTGAATAGTCACCTGCATGGACTGTAGAGCTCCTGCCTCCGAGGTGTTCTTTGCCAGCCAATCGTCAAGACAGGGGAACACATGCACTCCCAGTCTACGTAGAAACGCCACCACTACAGCCAGGCAATTTCGTGAATACCCTGGGTGCAGAGGCGAGACCAAAGGGTAGCACACAGTACTGAAAATGCTGTGTTCCCAGACGGAATCGAAGATACTGTCTGTGAGCTGGCAGTATCGGGATGTAAGTATAAACATCCTTTAAGTCCAGAGAGCATAGCCAATCGTTTTTCTGAATCATGGGAAGAAGGGTTCCCAGGGAAAGCATCCTGAACTTTTCTCAAACCAGGTATTTGTTCAGGGCCCTTAGGTCTAGGATGGGACGCATACCCCCTGTTTTCTTTTCCACACGGAGAGGGTGGTGGATGCTTGGAGATTTCTTTATTTACAGCAACGAATAACAAAAATACAGAAATCATATAAATACCACTATTCACATGCCTAACACAAACCATTCTATCACCAAAACAATCCCTTCTTCCCCTATACGTATATACACCCCTCCCCCTCCCTTTCCCCCCCTTATTCCCCCCCTACAATTAAAACCAACACAACATCACAGTAACTATAATCATAAGGCCTTTAACCTCACATGCTTCCACCACAAGGACACCATCGGTGAATCCCTCTCCACTCTTTCCCATTGCGCCACTTGCTGTACCGCCCGCACCACATCCCAACTGACCTGTTCAATGGATCTATCTTCTTGGTGCAAGGATACCCGGCAACGAGCCATCCAAAGACAGAACCGGAGAATGAGCGAAATCAAGAACCCTGTCCCCGGATCCAGCTGACCTCTCTTGAATCGATATCCATACACCCAGTCCGCATACGTATAGGAACGGAACGTGGGGATCTGGAGGAGAGCAGAAACCCTGTCCCCCACCCCCCGGGAAAAGGGACAGTCCTTCAAAAAGTGGTCCATGGTTTCTAACTTCCCCACACATTCCCCCCTTGGACAGTTCCTGTCCTGGATCTTCCTATCTCTCAGATTCTCTCTGACATATAATTTGCCGTGTAGGGACAGCCAGGTAATGTCCCGATATTTAGCCGGAATCCTCTCCGAATTGATATTCCGTAGCCCCTGCCTCAGCACTTCCCTAGGAGCATCCCTAAGTACCAGAGGGGAAGAGAACATCTGGGAGCGCACTCTCTCCACCCAGATTCCTCTCTTCCCATCCCTAATCTCCCCCACTAGAATCCCCCAGACCCGTACTAATTTTACTAACATTTTATAGTACCCTACCCTTTCCGGAGCCCCTTTCCGCAATACCCCTACCCTCTCCCCTCTCCTCCACCCCACCCAAACCCTCTCCCACCACCCCAGCACACTACTCGCCCACCCTGGAGGAGCCTGACCCACCGCTCTCCCTAGATTAAAGTGCACAAACAAAGAACTAAAAAACAAAACCGGATTGATCATCCCTACCCCCCCCTCCTTCCTAGATAGATATGTGGTGTTTCGTTTAACTGGATTCAACCGATTGCCCCACAGCAGCTGGAAGAAAATGCTATACAACGAGGCATAGCACTTTTCAGGTACCAAACAAATGTAGCTGATGAACAAAAAGAGGGGCACCAAATGGGTCTTGATGAGTTTCACCCGATCTTCCATGGACATTTTCCACCTCTTCCACCTGTCCACCCGCCCCTTTGCTTCCTGAAGACAACTGTCCCAGTTGAATTTAGCATAATCTCCTATCTCAAAGTAAATCCCCAAAACCCTCATTCTATCCACCACCCCCGGGAAACCCCCTCCTAATTCAAACTGCTCCCCTCCTGGCCCCAACCACAAACTGTTGCATTTGTGGATATTCACCCGTGACCCTGTAGCCCCTGCGAAATCGTGGATGAACTCCAAAAGTTTATCCCCTTCTGCTTTGTTCGCCACCCACACAGTAATATCGTCTGCGTATGCCACCACCCGCAACTGTTCTCCCGTGCTTACCTCCACCCCCCTCAATCCTCCCACCCCACCCTGCTCCAGACGCCTAATAAAAGGGTCTATAGAAAATGCATACAGCAAAGGGCTTAAAGGGCACCCTTGCCGAACCCCTGCCGTCAGCTCAAATTCCCCCCCTTTCCACCCATTGATCAATGGAAATGCATGTGCATGAGAATATAACAATCGTAATTGTGCCACCCAATCCCTAGGGAACCCGTAATACTCTAAAACCCGCCAGAGAAATTCCCATTGGACCCTGTCAAAGGCTTTCTCTTGGTCAAGCGCCACCATCAGCCACCCTGACCCCTCCTCCCGACTCCGCTCTAAACCTTCCCTCACCCATGCCGCAGCCTCCAGAACCCCTCTACCCGGCACCCCACAAGCCTGTGAGGCTGCCAACAAGTCCCCCGAGAATTGCCGCATACGCTTGAAGAGCATCTGCGCAAAGATCTTACGATCACAGTTTAGTAGCGCAATAGGCCTCCAGTTAGTTAACAGCTGCGGATCTTTGCCCTTACTTAACAAAATCAATGCAGACTCCAACAAGGATTTTGGAAGAGACCCCCTCTGACGTGCCTCTTCCCAGAGATCCAATAGAATCGGAGCCAGGCGCCTGCGAAACGTATGATAGAATTCTGCCGGCAGCCCGTCCGGCCCCGGAGATGTCCTCTTTCTCAGGGCCCCTATAGCCTCCTCAACCTCCTGCAGTGTCCAGGGGCACGAAAGGGCCTGGAGATGAGACCCCCAATTCCCCACCCCCGGAGTCCCTTCCACATACTGATCCATCCTCCCCCCATCCAAGTGCTGATCCGAAAAAAAACCCCTGAAGTGCTCTTCCACCACCTTCAATATTCCCTCTTTGGAATCCTGCATCACCCCCCTAGTATCCCTAAAACCCTCCACCACCCTATGCTCTCTTCTTTCCCTACAACAAACGAAGGGATCTGGGCTAATCAATTTACCAAAGTCCCTCTCATAAACTAAAGAGGAATACCGATCGTATTGAGTCTTCTCTAACAGACACTGTAATTCTTGGATATCCTCTTTCCTCCCTCCCTTGGAAATCAAATAATCCTTCCTTTGCTTCAAGGCCATCCCCAAACGTGTCCTTTCCCTTCCCCTCCTCCGTGCCTGTCCCATGAAAAGGAAACGCGTCCGTTTTTTCACCACCTCCCACCATTCTCCTCCGGAGGGAAAGATCCCCCGTAAGGATAACTGGTCTTCTAAAAAATTCAAATATTTCTTTTGAGCCTCCTCATCCTGGACCCATCTTAAATTCATCCTCCACAACCCCCTACCTATCCTATGAGCCGCCGACCCCCCTACTTCCACAAGAAGCAGTTTATGGTCGGAAAAATCCACGTCCAGCAGGCGAGGCCCCCGCTGGCATACCCCTCTTCGAACCAAAAACCGATCAATATGGCTCCTACATCTCCCCCTGCTAAACGTGAATCCATCCTCATCTGGGAAATGTTCTATGTGAACATCTATCAACCCCCCCTCTTTCATGATCCCGAGCAAGCGCACCCCATCATATGTCACCTGTACCTTAGTACCCCCACTATCCTGTTTCCTAAGAATTAAATTGAAATCTCCCCCCCAAATTACCTGGCGTGCAGTAAACAAGTAAGGCCTGATCTTCCCTAATAACAAACTGCGCTCCTTCCTAGTCTGTGGCCCATAAAGATTAATAATTCGCAACGCCATACCCTGCCATAATACGTCTACCACTAAACACCTCCCCACCCCGAGTTCCATCACACGCTGAATTTCCACCTTATGTGACTTAAATAAAATCCCCACTCCCCCATATCTTTCCCCTGCCAGCCCCCACACCGAGGGTCCCCATCTCCAATCCCTGCGCGCCCTTCTCAGCTGCTCCAGGTTCTGCAAACGCGTTTCCTGAATCAGAAAACAATCGGCCTTAACCTGAGAAAAGCACTCATAGGCCAAACACTGAGCTCTCTGGGAAGCCACACTCGCTACATTTAGGGTGGCGAACGTCAGAAGAAGCCCTGCCATACCCCCCATTAGGACTCATGCAACTCCTCACTCTCCTCCTTCCTTTGCATACTATCTACTCTCTGTGGCAACCTGCTACCCAGAATGTAATCCTCCTCTCCATTATCCCCTATCTCTGCCGCCCAGTCCCTTATCCTTGTATCCTGATCCCCACCTTCCCCTCCCCCCTCCCTCATTCCTTTCTTCCTCCCTTTCTTCTTTTTAAACCCTACGGAATCCCTCCCTGCAACCTTCCCCTCTTGAACCTCTCCCCTCTGCACCCCCTCCCCCTCCTTTCCTACCTCTACACTACCGTCCCCTTGAGCCTGCTCCTGGCTAACCACCCCCTGCCCCATCCTCCTCTTACCCCCCCCCCCACCCTTCCCTACCGGAACCCCCTCCTCCTCCCCAACCCCAGCATCTTCCACTTCCATCCCCCCCTCCTCGTCATGGGTACCCCTTCCCTTCCTACCTTGACTCCTTTCCCCCTTATCCTTTCCCCGACTCCTCTCCCCTCCTCCCTCTTCCTGAGGTCCCTTCTCCCCATCATCCCCCTCCCCCTGTATCTCTGCCCCCCATCCTCTTCTTCCAAAATCTGAAATCGATTACCCCCCTGCCCCACCCCAGGCGACCCCTGTAATGTCAAACCCTTACCCTTTGAAACCTTCCGTTTCTTTAATTTTGACACTTGAACCCACTCTCCCTTTCCCTCCCCCTCCTGTCCCCCTCTATTCTCTAGACCCCCGCCCTCCTCTAACCGTAAACCCTCCTCTTCCCCCTGCAAACCACCCCTCCCCTGTACCCCCAAACCTCCCTCTCCTCCCCCTTCCTCCCAAGCCCTCCCAACCCCCAGACCCCCAGAACCCTGACCTAGATCCTGCCCCTCTCCCCGAATCATATTCCCCCTGCCCTCATCCCTCCTATTATGACGCGCCCTCGGGCAGTCTCTAAAGGCATGCCCCAGACCCCCGCACAAATTGCAACGGATAGAGGAACAATTTTCTGTATAGTGCTCCTTACTCCCGCACTTTACACACTGTTGTACTGGGCAAGACATACTATAATGGCGAAAGGATCCGCAACGGAAACCCTGCCGTGGCTGTCCCTTGTAAAAACAGAGAATCCTGTCCCGGCCAATAAAAGCCGCAGAAGGAATGTGCTTGACCACTTGCCCTTCCTGTCTTAGCTTAACCCAAGCCCCCCACCCCCCTGCCCACACCCTACTTGGATCCGGGAGTTTGGATAACGGGGTTCTCAAATCCGCATGCCTCTGTAACCAGTAGGCCAGGTCTGCCCCTGAAATGGACTCGTTTCGTACCAATACAGTGACTTGCACCAAGTCAGGTCTACTAATAGGAATAACCACATAATTGCTCCAATCTCCCCTTCCTTTCACCTCCTCATACCTTTCCCAAAAGATTTCCATACCCCTCTGCGTTAGAAAACTAACATCGTACTCAGGCAAATTAACTGGGTGAATACAGGCATAGAAGTCCTCCGGCACAAACCCCAGACCCATGACCATCCTCAAAACCATCTCCCGAGAAGGCATAGCCCCCTCCCCCACCCATCTAATCTGCACAACATTCCTTCGTTTGGGGATTTGCCCCGCCCCTCTCCCTTCCCCCCCTTTCCCCCTTGATCCCTCCACAGGCACTGGCCGCCCCCCCATCTCCCCTCCCCCCTCACCACCGCCGCAAAGGAAAGAGCACCCTGCCCCTCCCCCGCCCCCCTCACTTCTCCCATACCCTTCTTCCCTTCCTCCGAATCCCGGCTCCCCACATCCCCCTCCCCCACCTGCCGACAAGAAAGCATACCCTCCCCCCGCCCTCCCCCCGCCCCCCACCCTCCCCTCGCACACAGCCCCCCCTCAACCAGTTCAAACCCAGACCTTCAACTGGGACATCAGGAGCTTTAGCAATTAGTGCACTTTCAGAGCCTACTCTGGACTGAGCAATTGGTCCAATGTCCTGCTCCATTCCATGCAACTCCTGTTCCCGCTCCTCTTTCTCCTGCTGATTCTCCATGTCCTGGGAACCATACCCTAGCAGGTCCCCTGCAACCTTGACTGCAGATTGAACAGAGACCTCTCCTGATTCTTCCTCCTGTCCGTCCTGACCTCGCGGGCAGACCTGCTCTGAGCCAAGCTGCACAGCTGATGATAGTTGATTACCAGACACTGCTGCCTCAATCAGAGCACCTTTGGAGTGCTCCTGCAGTTGGAAGCCTGCTGGCTTTTGCTTCTCTTGCAATCTCTCCATACAGGTAAGTTCAATACTTTTTTCCACACCCTGTTCTTCTTCCCCACTAGTGGGTACTGAACAATTGTCCTGGGTGAAAAGCCTGTCTCCATCCGTTTCAATAATATGACAGTGTTGTAACTTTGTGTCTTTTCCTTTCTGTTCTACCGGAATACCTGAGGCCAAACAATCCGCCCCTCCCCCTTCTCCTGGAACCGTATCCAACCTGAGTACTCCCTCTTCCCTTGGGCTCATCAGGGCTTTCATAGTTTGCAATGTACTTTGACTGTTTGGACTTTGTACAATCTCTGTTACCAACTGCCTTTTGTGAAACAATGTTCCTGAGTTTAAACTGGTAGATTCCTGTGCTGGGGAGAAAACCTCCTGGCTCATAGTTTTAGATGTACCAGCCTGCATCCTCTCTTGATTCTCATAAACCTCCCTCAAGGGATTTGCAGAGCCTGTTTTAAAACAAGCAATTCTTTTTTCCTTCTGTTTCAGCAACTTTGTTAAGCGCTTTTCTTCCGTCTTATACTTTTGACCATGCTCTGCTGGGGCAAGCCTACTCATGGCTTTAGTCATTTTCAACCGTTTCCCCAGCTCCTCTATTTCCTTCTCCAGAGACTTGATGTGCCTCACCCGCTCCACCGTTTCTCTGGCACACTGTCCTGGGTCCATCTTCTCCCACTCACCGGCCTCCTCCCCTTCTTCTGACCACTCTTCTTCACTGCCGGCTTCCTCAAATCCCAACTGGGCCTCCTGCCCCACCTCCATTCCTTCTTGTCCTTGCTCCTTCTGGGTCTGCACCTTTAGGGCCTCAACCTTCCTCCTTCCTCCCCCATGATCTTCAGGCTCCTTACCTGGACGCCGCTGGGTCATGGAGGAGGCGCCAGATCCACAATCCTCCCTGGCCCTGGAAGCTTTACGGTCCAGGGGACTACGCTCCCTTCGTGCTGGAGGAGGGGCTGGCTGAGAGCTACTCCGCCGGGCCTTCAGATCCTTCGGCCTTGTAGGCCCCATAGCCTGGGAGTTTCCTGGGCCTCTCTCCCCAGGACCCCTCCGCCTAGCTGGGGAAGGGACCAGGCCTGGCTCCCTTTCCTCAGAGCCTCTGACAGCACCTCCTTCCTGTCCTATGTCTGACAACAACTGACACTTGGAATGCCCTCCCGCGGGAGGTGGTGGAGATGAAAGCGGTAACGGAATTCAAACATGCGTGGGATGTGCATAAAGGAATCCTGTGCAGTAGGAATGGATCCTCAGAAGCTTAGCCAAAATTGGGTGGCGGAGCAGGTGGGGGAAGAGAGGTTGGTAGTTGGGAGGCGAGGATAGTGGAGGGCAGACTTATACGGTCTGTGCCAGAGCCGGAGATGGGAGGCGGGACTGGTGGTTGGGAGGCGGGAAATACTGCTGGGCAGACTTGTACGGTCTGTGCCCTGAAAAAGGCAGGTACAAATCAAGGTAAGGTATACACATATGAGTTTATCTTGTTGGGCAGACTGGATGGACCGTGCAGGTCTTTTTCTGCCGTCATCTACTATGTTACCTGGAATAGAATCCCAGCCCTTCTTGCCCCGGTGGCACGGACTCGACCGCATTGGCGCTGAGAAGGGCGGAGAGTTCCTCTGCAAGTACCTGCTTGTGCTGGAAGCTGAAAGACTGAGCTCCCGGAGGACAATTTGGAGGTTCTGAGATCAAATTGAGGGTGTACCCTAGCCGGACTATTTGAAGAACCCACCGGTCGGACATTATGAGAGGCCACATTTGGTGAAAAAAGATTAACCTCCCTCCGACCGGCAAGTCGTCCGGCACAGACACTTTTATCTCGGCTATGCTCGCCTGGAGCCAGTCAGAAGCCCGTCCCTTGCTTTTGCTAGGGAGCTGCAGGGGCCTGTTGAGGCGCACGCTGTTGACGTGAACGAGCGCGCTGGGGCTTAGCCTGAGCAGGCTGGCGGGAAGGTGGACTGTACCTACTTCTATTAGAAGCATAGGGAACATTCCTCCTTCCCCCATAAAAACATCTACCTGAAGAGGTAGATGCTGAAGGCGTCTGGTGGGAGAGCTTGTCAAATGCGGTGTCCCACTGGTGGAGCTGTTCTACCACCTGTTCGACGTGCTCACCAAAAATGTTATCCCCCCGGCAAGGAACACCTGCAATCCGCCTGCTGGACTCTATTCTGCAGGTCAGAGGCACGCAGCCATGAGAGTCTGTTCATCCACTATACCTTGAGCAGCAGCCCTGGACGCTACATCAAAAGTGTTGTAGGTACCCCTGGACAGGAATTTCCTACACGCCTTCAGCTGCCTGACCACCTCCTGAAAAGGCTTGGCCTGATCCGATGGGAGTTTATCGACCAAGTCCGCCAGTTGCCGCACATTGTTCCGCATGTGTATGCTCGTGTAGAGCTGGTAGGATTTAATCTTGGACACGAGCATAACAGAATAGTAGGCCTTCCTCCCAAAAGAGTCAAGAGTCTTAGATTCACGGCCCGGGGGCGCCGAGGCGTAATCTCTACTACTCTTGGCTTTCTTGAGAGCCGAGTCCACAAATCCAGAGTTATGAGGCAACTGGGTCCTCATCAACTCCGGGTCCCCATGGACTCGATACTGGGACTCAATCTTTTTGGGAATGTGGGGGTTACTTAACGGTTTCGCCCAGTTTGCCATCAATGTCTGCTTCAGGACATTATGAAGGGGAACAGTGGACAACTCCTTAGGGGGTGAAGGATAGTCCAGGACCTCGAACATCTCAGCCCTGGACTCATCCTCAGTAACCACTGGGAAGGAAATGGCCATAGACATTTCCCGGATAAAGGAAAAGAAAAACAGACAGACTCTCAGGGGGAGAAAGCTTTCTCTCTGGCGAAGGGGTGGGATCGGAAGGAAGACCACAAGACTCCTCGTCAGAGAAATACCTGGTGTCCTCCTCCGCCTCCCACGAGGCCTCACCATCGGTATCGGACACAAGTTCATGAACTTCAGTCCGAAGCCGAGCCCATCTCGACGCCGAGGAACCCGGTCCCCTACGGCGGTGTCGAGAAGAAGACTCCCGTGCCGGCAGCGATGAAGCTCCCTCCAGTGACGTCGGCGGGGAGTCCTCCTGGGTGGCTGAAGACGCCGATTCCGCAAGCGGTACCGGTGTCGCAGTCCGCACCACGGGCGGAGAGCCAACTGCTGCATGACTCGACGGTACCGCCAGCGCAGGCACCGGCTGTACCGGAGCAGAAGAAAGCAGCAGCCTTTCCAGGATACCTGGAAGGATGGCCTCGAGGCGCTCATACAGAGTGGCTGTCAAGGAAGACAGTGGGGCCGGTACCGGCGACGAGCTGAGAACCTGTCTGGAGCATGAAGGCGGTACCGGGCTGTCCGGAGCAGAGCGCATCGACACCTCTTGTATGAAGGGCGAGCGGTCCTCCCGGCGTCGACACTTCACGGGTACCGAATCCTTCGGTGTCCCGGAGCTCTCGGTACCATGTCGGGAAGCTGACTGATGACGGTGCTTCTTCGCTTTCACATGAAGCATGGCATTAGTACCTCCCGGTACTGAAGAGGATGACATCGAATCCAGACGTCTCCTCGGGGCCGGGTCCGAAGATGGTCGGTCCCGGGTGGCCTACACCGCAGGAGCCCTCGAGTCAGGTGGAGACCCACTCGATGGCTCACTGCTACCAGCGTGGGATCTCTGGACAGCCACCACGTGCACTCCAGACGTCGATGCTCCCTCCGACGCCGACATCGATACCGGCGATGACCTCGGTACCGTCGACGCTGAAAGACCGGACAAGGCTCTGAACAGAACATTCCACTGAGTCAATCTCACCGCCTGGGTCCTCTTTTTAAGCTGGAGGCACAACGTACAGGCGTCCGGGCGATGACCAGCCCCGAGACACTGAAGACACGATACGTGTCTATCAGTTAGCGAGATCGTCCGGTGGCACCGCATGCACTTCTTGAAGCCGCTGGCAGGCTTCGAGGACATGGGCAGAAAAATTGCGCCGGCAAGGTCAAACGCGATGATGCTGAAAAAGGGCACACAAAAAAAGGGAAAAGACACGGACAGGCGGCGGAACAGGCCGCACACGGAAAAGAAAGGAAACTTACTCGGAAAAACTTCGAAGTAGTACCGGAAAACTTTTTTTGAGGAGAATGAAGATCAAGCCGAAAAGGCACTAAAACTGCAGCGAAGAACGCGACGGGGGCCTCTCTGGGGCCGCGAACGAGCGATACACGTCTGACCGCGGAAAAAGAGAGACTGAGGAGCATGCTGTAGCGGCCGGGAAGAGGGTCGCGCATGCGCGATGCATGCGGATCTCGCAAGAGCTAGCAAACTTCTGTTGCTAGGAAGATCTTCCAATCCTGGGGCTGCCGTGGATGTCACCCATCAGTGAGAACAAGCAGCCTGCTTGATCTCGGAGAAACCTCATTATAACACAATATCACTTTGTATTCATTTATATTTGTTCAAACCTTAACCGGCTAACGCCGTTAACGGTTATATGTAAGCCACATTGAGCCTGCAAAAGGTGGGAAAATGTGGGATACAAATGTAACAAATAATAATAATGATATAATTTGGACACAGGGTGAGCCACCCAGAAATAGGGGTCTCTCACAGAGCTACAATAAGCTCCTGCATAGCGTCATGAATATGGAAATATACAGGAGGTTTCTTAGTACCTGACATAATAGATGGAGCAGGACCAGAGAACTGAGAAGCACGGGAAGAAATGTTTACAGCCACCATAGATTTTGTGATCAACAGAGGCAACTCCGCGCTCAAAAACTGCCTAGTTATAGTAGGATCATTACCCCCATCTGCCTCTGAAATGTCCAAGTCAGGGCCAATCAGAATACACAGACAAAACCTCCTCTGAGTACACAGAAGGAACATTCTCCAAATCCTGCAAAACAGAAAGTTTTAGTTTCTTAGGAAGTTGCTCCTCAAAAGCAATGTGAAGGGAAGGAGAGGCTACTTGAGCTGTAAAAATGCCTGATATAATAAAAAAACAAATTCAGGCAAAAATGGCAGGGCAAAATCAATATCCTGAGACACTGCAGTAGGCGAGGAACCCACTAACAAAATGGCCACCAAAGCTTCGCGGAGCACAGGAGTCATTGGCCAAAACTGCCATCAGAGCAGGCCCAGATTGAACTCCCAGAGACAGAGGTACTGATGGCCAAAGTAGGCAAAAGCGGCATGTCCACAGAAATAAAGCAAGTGTGTAGGAACCAGTAGCCGAGAGCTTACCCCCCACAATGTGCACAATACTTAATAGGCTCAGACATAGAGAACAATATACTCACAGAAAGCAGCCAGTCTTGTGACCTCCAAGGCAATGAAGCCCTACAATCTTCCCACAGCACAAGCACACTCAAAAAGAATCACAGTGGCTTGTTTTAGATAGAGACAGGAGAAAAACAGAAGGGAAAACTAAGATAAAGAGGTAGAAAGTGGCAATGGGGAGCAGGGAGGGACCTAGACCACTAGGTGTACACCTGAGGCACTGGATATTCTCAACCAAACTCAACTGAACCTGCAAGCAGGACAGGCCACAGAGAAGTCACTACAGCGCACAGGAGCTGCTACCCTGTCTGCTGGAGATAGAGAATACGGGCTTGGTAGCTAAGTGCAGGAGCTTATGAAGCATAACTCATAAGAGTTCTCTATCTCCACCTGCTGGCGGATGGTCACAACCCATATGTCTGGACTGATCCTTGGGACGTTATGGAAGTTCTTGTTGACCCCAAGCCATCCAAGAGGCCTTGCTTAGAGAAACTGGATAACTGGGAAGTCAGGTCTTTAGCTCTGGCCCCAGAGTAGGGCTTTGGGGGATGGAAGAGGGTGTCATCCCTGTCAGTAATGGGGATGATCCATTGATGTGACACTTCCAGAGAGAGGAGCTCCTGTCATACAATATAACACATTTCTTACATTCCACGATTTCCAGAATTCTGGCTCATAGCGAATGCTACATACCTGTAGAAGGTATTCTCCGAGGACAGCAGGCTGATTGTTCTCACTGATGGGTGACGTCCTCGGCAGCCCCTCCAATCGGAATCTTCCTAGCAAAGTCCTTTGCTAGCTCTCGCGCGCCCGCGCGCACCGCGCATGCGCGGCCGTCTTCCCGCCCGAAACCGGCTCGAGCCGGCCAGTCCAGTATGTAGCAAGACAATACAGTTCAAGGGAAGACACAACTCCAAAGGGGAGGCGGGCGGGTTTGTGAGAACAATCAGCCTGCTGTCCTCGGAGAATACCTTCTACAGGTATGTAGCATTCGCTTTCTCCGAGGACAAGCAGGCTGCTTGTTCTCACTGATGGGGTATCCCTAGCCCCCAGGCTCACTCAAAACAACAACCATGGTCAATTGGACCTCGCAACGGCGAGGACATAACTGAGATTGACCTAAAAAATTTACCAACTAACTGAGAGTGCAGCCTGGAACAGAACAAACAGGGCCCTCGGGGGGTGGAGTTGGATCCTAAAGCCCAAACAGGTTCTGAAGAACTGACTGCCCGAACCGACTGTCGCGTCGGGTATCCTGCTGCAGGCAGTAATGAGATGTGAATGTGTGGACAGATGACCACGTCGCAGCTTTGCAAATTTCTTCAATGGAGGCTGACTTCAAGTGGGCTACCGACGCAGCCATGGCTCTAACATTATGAGCCGTGACATGACCCTCAAGAGCCAGCCCCGCCTGGGCGTAAGTGAAGGAAATGCAATCTGCTAGCCAATTGGATATGGTGCGTTTCCCTACAGCCACTCCCCTCCTATTGGGATCAAAAGAAACAAACAATTGAGCGGACTGTCTGTGGGGCTGTGTCCGCTCCAGATAGAAGGCCAATGCTCTCTTGCAGTCCAATGTGTGCAGCTGACGTTCAGCAGGGCAGGAATAAGGACGGGGAAAGAATGTTGGCAAGACAATTGACTGGTTCAGATGGAACTCCGACACGACCTTTGGCAAGAACTTAGGGTGAGTGCGGAGGACTACTCTGTTATGATGAAATTTGGTGTAAGGGGCCTGGGCTACCAGGGCCTGAAGCTCACTGACTCTACGAGCTGAAGTAACTGCCACCAAGAAAATGACCTTCCAGGTCAAGTACCTCAGATGGCAGGAATTCAGTGGCTCAAAAGGAGGTTTCATCAGCTGGGTGAGAACGACATTGAGATCCCATGACACTGTAGGAGGCTTGACAGGGGGCTTTGACAAAAGCAAACCTCTCATGAAGCGAACAACTAAAGGCTGTCCCGAGATCGGCTTACCTTCCACATGGTAATGGTATGCACTGATTGCGCTAAGGTGAACTCTTACAGAGTTGGTCTTGAGACCAGACTCAGACAAGTGCAGAAGGTATTCAAGCAGGGTCTGTGTAGGACAAGAGCGAGGAGCTAGGGCCTTGCTGTCACACCAGACGGCAAACCTCCTCCACAGAAAGAAGTAACTCCTCTTGGTGGAATCTTTCCTGGAAGAAAGCAAGACGCAGGAGACACCCTCTGACAGACCCAAAGAGGCAAAGTCTACGCTCTCAACATCCAGGCCGTGAGAGCCAGGGACCGGAGGCTGGGATGCAGAAGAGCCCCTTCGTTCTGCGTGATGAGGGTCGGAAAACACTCCAATCTCCACGGTTCTTCGGAGGATAACTCCAGAAGAAGAGGGAACCAGATCTGACGCGGCCAAAAAGGAGCAATCAGAATCATGGTGCCTCGGTCTTGTTTGAGTTTCAACAAAGTCTTCCCTACCAGAGGAATGGGAGGGTAAGCATACAGCAGGCCTTCCCCCCAATCCAGGAGGAAGGCATCCGATGCCAGTCTGCCGGGGGCCTGAAGCCTGGAACAGAACTGAGGGACTTTGTGGTTCACTCGAGATGTGAAGAGATCCACCAAGGGGGTGCCCCATGCTTGGAAGATCTGGCGCACCACTCTGGAGTTGAGCGACCACTCGTGAGGTTGCATAATCCTGCTCAATCTGTCGGCCAGACTGTTGTTTACGCCTGCCAGATATGTGGCTTGGAGCACCATGCCGAGACGGCGAGCCCAGAGCCACATGCTGACGGCTTCCTGACACAGGGGGCGAGATCCGGTGCCCCCCTGCTTGTTGACATAGTACATGGCAACCTGGTTGTCTGTCTGAATTTGGATAATTTGATGGGACAGCCTATCTCTGAAAGCCTTCAGAGCGTTCCAGATCGCTCGCAACTCCAGGAGATTGATCTGTAGACCGCGTTCCTGGAGGGACCAGCTTCCTTGGGTGTGAAGCCCATCGACATGAGCTCCCCATCCCAGGAGAGACGCATCCGTTGTCAGCACTTTTTGTGGCTGAGGAATTTGGAAAGGACGTCCCAGAGTCAAATTGGACCAGATTGTCCACCAATACAGGGATTCGAGAAAACTCGTGGACAGGTGGATCACGTCTTCTAGACCCCCAGCAGCCTGAAAACACTGGGAGGCTAGGGTCCATTGAGCAGATCTCATGTGAAGACGGGCCATGGGAGTCACATGGACTGTGGAGGCCATGTGGCCCAGCAATCTCAACATCTGCCGAGCTGTGATCTGCTGGGACGCTCGCACCCGCGAGACGAGGGACAACAAGTTGTTGGCTCTCGTCTCTGGGAGATAGGCGCGAGCCGTCCGAGAATCCAGCAGAGCTCCTATGAATTCGAGTTTCTGCACTGGGAGAAGATGGGACTTTGGGTAATTTATCACAAACCCCAGTAGCTCCAGGAGGCGAATAGTCATCTGCATGGACTGCAGGGCTCCTGCCTCGGATGTGTTCTTCACCAGCCAATCGTCGAGATATGGGAACACATGCACCCCCAGCCTGCGAAGTGCCGCTGCTACTACAGCTAGGCACTTTGTGAACACCCTGGGCGCAGAGGCGAGCCCAAAGGGTAGCACACAGTACTGGAAGTGGCGTGTGCCCAACTGAAATCGCAGATACTGTCTGTGAGCTGGCAGTATCGGGATGTGTGTGTAGGCATCCTTTAAGTCCAGAGAGCATAGCCAATCGTTTTGCTGAATCATGGGGAGAAGGGTGCCCAGGGAAAGCATCCTGAACTTTCCTTTTACGAGATATTTGTTCAGGGCCCTTAGGTCTAGGATGGGACGCATCCCCCCTGTTTTCTTTTCCACAAGGAAGTACCTGGAATAGAATCCCAGCCCTTCTTGCCCGGATGGCACGGGCTCGACCGCATTGGCGCTGAGAAGGGCGGAGAGTTCCTCTGCAAGTACCTGCTTGTGCTGGAAGCTGTAAGACTGAGCTCCCGGTGGACAATTTGGAGGTTTGGAGGCCAAATTGAGGGTGTATCCTTGCCGGACTATTTGCAGAACCCACTGATCGGAGGTTATGAGAGGCCACATTTGGTGAAAAGCTTTCAACCTCCCTCCGACTGGCAGGTCGCCCGACACTGACACTTGGATGTCGGCTATGCTCTGCTGGAGCCAGTCAAAAGCTCGCCCCTTGCTTTTGCTGGGGAGCCGCGGGGCCTTGCTGAGGCGCACGCTGCTGACGAGAGCGAGCGCGCTGGGGCTTAGCCTGGGCCGCAGGCTGTCGGGAAGGAGGATTGTACCTACGCTTACCAGAAGTATAGGGAACAGTCTTCCTTCCCCCGAAAAATCGTCTACCTGTAGAGGTAGAAGCTGAAGGCTGCCGGCGGGAGAACTTGTCGAATGCGGTGTCCCGCTGGTGGAGAGACTCTACCACCTGCTCGACTTTTTCTCCAAAAATGTTGTCCGCACGGCAAGGCGAGTCCGCAATCCGCTGCTGGAGTCTATTCTCCAGGTCGGCGGCACGCAGCCATGAGAGCCTGCGCATCACCACACCTTGAGCAGCGGCCCTGGACACAACATCAAAAGTGTCATAAACTCCTCTGGCCAGGAATTTTCTGCACGCCTTCAGCTGCCTGACCACCTCCTGAAAAGGCTTGGCTTGCTCAGGGGGAAGAGCATCAACCAAGCCCGCCAACTGTCGCACATTATTCCGCATGTGTATGCTCGTGTAGAGCTGGTAAGACTGAATTTTGGCCACGAGCATAGAGGAATGGTAGGCCTTCCTCCCAAAGGAGTCTAAGGTTCTAGAGTCTTTGCCCGGGGGCGCCAAAGCATGCTCCCTAGAACTCTTAGCCTTCTTTAGGGCCAGATCCACAACTCCAGAGTCGTGAGGCAACTGGGTGCGCATCAGCTCTGGGTCCCCATGGATCCGGTACTGTGACTCGATCTTCTTGGGGATGTGGGGATTAGTTAAAGGCTTGGTCCAGTTCGCCAGCAATGTCTTTTTGAGGACATGGTGCAGGGGAACAGTGGACGCTTCCTTAGGTGGAGAAGGATAGTCCAGGAGCTCAAACATTTCAGCCCTGGGCTCGTCCTCCACAACCACCGGGAAGGGGA
This sequence comes from Microcaecilia unicolor, assembly GCF_901765095.1. NCBI lineage: Eukaryota > Metazoa > Chordata > Amphibia > Gymnophiona > Siphonopidae > Microcaecilia > Microcaecilia unicolor. The sequence continues at coordinate 225,341,048 of NC_044036.1, forward strand.
TGGCCGTAGACATCTCCCGGACAAAGGAAGCAAAAGATAGACTCTCGGGAGGAGAAAGCTGTCTTTCAGGAGAGGGAGTGGGATCAGAAGGTAGACCCTCAGACTCCTCGTCAGAGAAATATCTGGGGTCTTCTTCTTCCTCCCACGAGGCCTCACCCTCGGTGTCAGACACAAGTTCACGGACCTGCGTCTGCAACCGTGCCCGGCTCGACTCCGTGGAGCCACGTCCACGATGGGGGCGTCGAGAGTTAGACTCCCTCGCCCGCATCGGCGAAGCTCCCTCCGCCGACGTAGTCGGGGAGCCCTCCTGGGAGGTGGCCGCAGTCGGCACCGCACGCGGTACCGACGTCGGGGACCTCACCCCGGGCGATGGGCCAGCCGGCGCCACGCTCGACGGTACCGGAGGCGCAAGCACCGCCGGTACCGGAGGGGTAGGGCGCAACAGCTTTCCCAGAATCTCTGGGAGAACGGCCCGGAGGCTCTCGTTCAGAGCGGCTGCAGAGAAAGGCATGGAGGTCGATGCAGGCGTCGACGTCAGAACCTGTTCCAGGCGTGGAGGCTGTTCCGGGCTGTCCAGAGTGGAGCGCATCGACACCTCCTGAACAGAGGGTGAGCGGTCCTCTCGGTGCCGATGCCTGCTGGGTGCCGACTCCCTCGGCGACCCAGAGCTCTCGGTGCCGACGCGGGGAGGGGACCGGTGTCGATGCTTCTTCGACTTCTTCCGAAGCATGTCACCGGAGCTCCCCGGCACCGACGAGGAGGACGTAGAATCCAGCCGTCGCTTCCTCGGGGCCGAGGCCGAAGGAGGTCGGTCTCGGGGGGGCTGTACCGCAGGAGCCCTCAGGGTAGGAGGAGACCCACCCGAGGGCTCACCGCCACCAGCAGGGGAATGGACAGCCCTCACCTGCACTCCACTCGATGCACCACCGTCCGACGACATCAGGAGACGAGGTCCCGGTACCACCGACGTCGATGCAGCTATCCGATGTCTCCCTCGATGCACTCGATGCACTGGCAGCCAAGGAAGAAGGTCTGGACGCTGATGACGTCGATGCACACGATGACCCCGATGCCGACGAAGAGCCCGAGAACAAAACGTTCCACTGGGCCAATCTCGCTACTTGAGTCCGCCTTTGTAAGAGGGAACACAGACTACAGTTCTGGGGACGGTGCTCGGCCCCCAGACACTGAAGACACGAAGAGTGCCTATCAGTGAGCGAGATTACCCGGGCGCACTGGGTGCACTTCTTGAAGCCGCTGGAAGGCTTCGATGTCATGGGCGGAAAAATCACGCCGGCGAAGTCAAAATCCGAAATGACGAATTTGGAGCACCAAAACTTTAAGGGAGAAAAATCTCGACCGAGGCCGAAAAGAGGCCTACCCCGACAACGAAAGAAAACTTACCGGGGCAAAAACTGGAAATACGGGAAGGGGCAAACGAAACCCAAGGGGGTTTCCAGAGCACTTTCCGAACGAAAAGAAACTTTTCCGAAGAAAAAACACGTCGATTTAGATAACGGACGCGCGAGGTCGACTCTCCGGGGCTCGACACGACAAAAACACAGCCGTACCGAGTGCGGACGAAAGAAGACTGGCCGGCTCGAGCCGGTTTCGGGCGGGAAGACGGCGCGCATGCGCGGTGCCGGCGCGCGAGAGCTAGCAAAGGACTTTGCTAGGAAGATTCCGATTGGAGGGGCTGCCGAGGACGTCACCCATCAGTGAGAACAAGCAGCCTGCTTGTCCTCGGAGAATGTTGATTACAATAAAGAAACCAGTCAGTTACTGGAAAATTTTGACATAGATAACTCAAAAGATAAGACTGAATTAGATTTCCAAAATTTTAGAAAAAACAAAAAAGTTTTCAATTTCTTCCAAAAAGTCATATACTGTGATTCAAATCTAATGTTCCTTATGAAGCAGAGCCAGATTTTAGCAGTCTGATATAAAAATTTTCCTAAACACTTTTTTAGTTAGTAAATTAATGAGCATAAAAAGACAATGTTGAGTCAATGATGACACCTAGAATTCTTAAAGAAGATTCAATGGGGAGAATGTTGTTTGAGGATTACCCTGGTGTCAAGTAATATTTTCATCAAGGGGCCTAAACATAGCAGCTTTGTTTTTCAACATTCAATTTCAAATGATATTGTAAAGCCCAATTCTTAACATCACACTGGACATAATATCATTAAGCATGAATGTGGATGATGAATAAATTGGAACAAGAGTAATATCATCTATGTAAATATACAAGCTTGCCTGTAAGTTTATTTTATTTATTTATTGCATTTGTACCCCACATTATCCCACCTTTTTGCAGGCTCAATGTGGCTTACAGAGTGCTGTTATGATGCAGTCATTACATGATCTTAGATACAGTCGATAATAAGCTAAGGTAGGTAATTTAAATGCAGGTGCTAGGTAGGTGATGTGGGAGGTGTTTTAGATGCATCTGAGTACTTTGGGAATAGTTATTGAGGATGTCCTTAGTAGGCTTTGATGAAGAGATGTGTCTTCAGAGATCTGCGAAAGCTGGTTAGGTTGTCCATTTTTTTCAGGGTCATGGGTAGTGCGTTTCAGATCTGTGTGCTTTTGTACTAAAAGTAGTAGCGTATGACTGTTTGTATTTAATTCCTTTGCAGCTGGGGAAGTTCAGATTGAGGAATTTGCGGAAGTTCTGTAGAGCCTTTCCAAGGGAACTCATTGAAACATTAAAAAGAACTGGAGAGAGCACAGATACAGAATTACGTTATTTTACTCTATATGTTCAACTTGAGAGAAACTCAAAAAAGTGTAAGAAGATGCAAACTAAACCAACCCTATGGCGGGAGGAAAAAGACCTCAAAAATCGCAAAGATTTTTTTTTTACAACTTCATTCAATGTGGTTTAGAATAACTGCTTTTAGTGATAAATCATCACTGGTCAAAAAACCTCCTTCCTGCCAGCCTTTTAATTTTTATTCTTGCTGGTCCAACTTTAAAGCTAAAAAAATGTTCTTTATAACGTCATCGTTTTTTTAAATTATTTTTTTGTTTTGTTAACTATTATGCTCATTAAAAGCAGTGAGTGAGAAACAAAATGTCCGAAACTCTAATCTTGACTCAAACATGCTAGATACCCCCATCAGCCGTCTTTTTTCTAAGCTGAAGAGTTCTAACCTCTTAAGCCTTTCCTCATATCAGAAGAGTTCCATCCCCTTAATCATTTTGGTTGTCCTTCTTTGAACCTTTTCTTGCAATATCTTTTTAAAGATATGATGACCAGAATTGCACACAATACTCACGGTGTGGTTGCATCATGGAGCGATAGAGATGCATTATAATATTCTTTGACTAATTTTCTATCCGTTTTCTAATAATTCCTAGCATTCTATTTGCTTTTAGATCACCGTCACATACTGGGAAGATTTTAGCGCATTGTGTATAATGACACCTAGATTTTTTTTTTCTTGTGCACTCACTCCTAAGGTGGATCTTAGCACCAAATAACATATGATTTGGATTATTCTTCCCAATGTGCATCACTTTGCATTCATCCACATTAAATTTCATCTGCCATTTGGATGCCCAGTCTTCTAACTTCCTAAGGTCTTCCTGCAATTTCTCACAATCTGCATGTGTTCTAACAACTCTGTTACCGTCTGCAAATTTAATCACTTCACTCATTGTTCCCATTTCCAGATCATTAATAAATATGTTAAACCGCATTAGTCCCAGTAGAGATCCTCGAGGCATTCCACTATTTAACCCTCCTCCACTGAGAGAACTGGCCATTTAACCCTACCCCATGTTTTTTTATCCAACAACCGATTCCTAATCCACAACAGAACATTGTCTCCTATCCCAGGACTCTTTAATTTACTCAGGAGTCTCTCATGAGGGACTTTGTTAAACGCCTTCTGAAAATCTAGATAGTAAAAGGATATTAGATCTTCAGAAAATTCCTTTATTTTAATTACTCAATCTATAAATAAAAAAACCTTACTTCACTGTTGGCCTAAAAATCAAATAAAGATTGACAACTTTCAGATAAAGAATGGCAATTTTTAGTTTTCACTTAGGGAAAGTGATTCACATATATCTTGATGTGACTAGACAGACTCAGCAGAGATGTGGATCCTTTTGAAAATTGTAAAGTAGGCCTTAAGGATCAGAAATATTTGTTTTATGATCCAGCAATGTTAGAAATTTTCAAGGCCAACAGACGCAAGCTGTAGGTAAAGAGATAGTTTTGATGGAAAGGATGATTCATTTCTTTTCTAGTTCACCTCCACTTCTGCTGCTGCTTCTATTCATGTTTATATTTTTTCTGTCAATATATTCCTCCCCTTTCTTGCTTGATGTATAAGAAACATGGAATGAATTGCCAAGATATCTCAAAACCGAACGACATGTACTGACATTTAAACGCCAGTTATGCCTGGCATATTATACATCTAATGATAAGTATATAAGTAATGCCACACTGGGAAAAGACCAAGGGTCCATCGAGCCCAGCATCCTGTCCACGACAGCGGCCAATCCAGGCCAAGGGCACTTGGCAAGCTTCCCAAACATACAAACATTCTATACATGTTATTCCCGGAATTGTGGATTTTTCCCAAGTCCATTTAGTAGCGGTTTATGGACTTCTCCTTTAGGAAACCGTCTAACCCCCTTTTAAACTATGCCAAGCTAACCGCCTTCACCACGTTCTCCGGCAACGAATTCCAGAGTTTAATTATGTGTTGGGTGAAGAAATATTTTCTCCGATTTGTTTTAAATTTACTACACTGTAGTTTCATCGCATGCCCCCTAGTCCTAGTATTTTTGGAAAGTGTGAACAGATGCTTCACATCCACCTGTTCCACTCCACTCATTATTTTAAACACCTCTATCATGTCTCCCCTCAGCAGTCTCTTCTCCAAGCTGAAAAGCCCTAGCCTCCTTAGTCTTTCTTCATTACTTAAATGGCCTGGATGTTACTTTCTGGTATGTTCTGCTTGGCATTTGCTGATACTACTACTTTGGATTACTTAAAGCAGTGTTTCCCAGATCAGTCCTGGAGTACCCCTTTGCCAGTCATGTTTTCAGGATATCCACAATGAATATGCATGAAAAAGATTAGCATATAATGGAGGCAGTGTATGCAAATCAATTTCATGCATATTCAATTGTGGACATCCTGAAAACCTGACTGGCAAGGGGGTACTCCAGGACCGACTTGAGAAACACTGACCTAAAGGGCCTGGATGTTATTGTTTGGCATAGTTGTGTGTTATGTTATTTACAGTATTTTATGTATTTTTGTAAGTTGCCTTGGTCAAAGACAGATTAAAAATAATAAGTCCACAATGTAAAGGTTGGATCAAGGGGGGTTGCACGATGGCTAAGAATATATGGGATGGTCAGAGAGGGAGGGGAAGCAGAAGGACATATATAAAGACATATATCAGGATGTACAATACTAGTTTTTCGTATGCATATAGTAGGGCAAATACAGATCTGCAACTGGAAAGATGCAGACGAGGTTAATGTTTTAGTTCTGTTTCTTATATATGCCCTGTAAAACCAATAACAATAATGGAAGTATTTGTTGAACATGTAGGGTTGGGTGGGAGGTTTTGGGGTAGACATGAAAATTGTTAAAAATATTGAACTATACATGTTTCTGTTAGCATGATGGTGTTTTGTTTTCTTTATTCAATTGTTCAATAAAAAAAACTGTTTAAACTAAAAATAATAAATCCAATCCACTTAAATATTTATTTATTTATGGGTTACTTATATCCCACATTTTCCCACTCATGCAGGCGCAATGTGGCTTAAAGAGAAAGCGAATGCTACATACCTGTAGAAGGTATTCTCCGAGGACAGCAGGCTGATTGTTCTCACTGATGGGTGACGTCCACGGCAGCCCCTCCAATCGGAACACTTTCTAGCAAAGTCCTTTGCTAGTCCTCGCGCGCCGATGCGCACTGCGCATGCGTGGCCGTCTTCCCGCCCGAACCGGCTCGTGCCGGCCAGTCTCATATGTAGCAAGACAAGAGAAGGGAAGACACAACTCCAAAGGGGAGGCGGGCGGGTTTGTGAGAACAATCAGCCTGCTGTCCTCGGAGAATACCTTCTACAGGTATGTAGCATTCGCTTTCTCCGAGGACAAGCAGGCTGCTTGTTCTCACTGATGGGGTATCCCTAGCCCCCAGGCTCACTCAAAACAACAACCATGGTCAATTGGGCCTCGCAACGGCGAGGACATAACTGAGATTGACCTAAAAAATTTACCAGCTAACTGAGAGTGCAGCCTGGAACAGAACAAACATGGGCCTAGGGGGCTGGAGTTGGATTCTAAACCCCGAACAGATTCTGAAGCACTGACTGCCCGAACCGACTGTCGCGTCGGGTATCCTGCTGCAGGCAGTAATGAGATGTGAATGTGTGGACAGATGACCACGTCGCAGCTTTGCAAATCTCTTCAATAGTGGCTGACTTCAAGTGGGCTACCGACGCTGCCATGGCTCTAACATTATGAGCCGTGACATGACCCTCAAGAGCCAGCCCAGCCTGGGCGTAAGTGAAGGAAATGCAATCTGCTAGCCAATTGGATATGGTGCGTTTTCCCACAGCCACTCCCCTCCTGTTGGGATCAAAAGAAACAAACAATTGGGCGGACTGTCTGTTGGGCTGTGTCCGCTCCAGATAGAAGGCCAATGCTCTCTTGCAGTCCAATGTGTGCAGCTGACGTTCAGCAGGGCAGGAATGAGGACGGGGAAAGAATGTTGGCAAGACAATTGACTGGTTCAGATGGAACTCCGACACAACCTTTGGCAAGAACTTGAAATTTGGTGTAAGGGGCCTGGGCTACCAGGGCCTGAAGCTCACTGACTCTACGAGCTGAAGTAACTGCCACCAAGAAAATGACCTTCCAGGTCAAGTACCTCAGATGGCAGGAATTCAGTGGCTCAAAAGGAGGTTTCATCAGCTGGGTGAGAACGACATTGAGATCCCATGACACTGTAGGAGGCTTGACAGGGGGCTTTGACAAAAGCAAACCTCTCATGAAGCGAACAACTAAAGGCTGTCCTGAGATCGGCTTACCTTCCACACGGTAATGGTATGCACTGATTGCACTAAGGTGAACCCTTACAGAGTTGGTCTTGAGACCAGACTCAGACAAGTGCAGAAGGTATTCAAGCAGGGTCTGTGTAGGACAAGAGCGAGGATCTAGGGCCTTGCTGTCGCACCAGACGGCAAACCTCCTCCACAGAAAGAAGTAACTCCTCTTAGTGGAATCTTTCCTGGAAGCAAGCAAGATGCGGGAGACACCCTCTGACAGACCCAAAGAGGCAAAGTCTACGCTCTCAACATCCAGGCCGTGAGAGCCAGGGACCGGAGGTTGGGATGCAGAAGCGCCCCTTTGTCCTGTGTGATGAGGGTCGGAAAACACTCCAATCTCCACGGTTCTTCGGAGGACAACTCCAGAAGAAGAGGGTACCAGATCTGACGTGGCCAAAAAGGAGCAATCAGAATCATGGTGCCTCGGTCTTGCTTGAGTTTCAACAAAGTCTTCCCCACCAGAGGTATGGGAGAATAAGCATACAGCAGACCCTCCCCCCAGTCCAGGAGGAAGGCATCCGATGCCAGTCTGCCGTGGGCCTGAAGCCTGGAACAGAACAGAGGGACTTTGTGGTTGGCTCGAGATGCGAAGAGATCTACCAAGGGGGTGCCCCACACCTGGAAGATCTGTCGCACTACACGGGAATTGAGTGACCACTCGTGAGGTTGCATAATCCTGCTCAACCTGTCGGCCAGACTGTTGTTTACGCCTGCCAGATATATGGCTTGGAGCACCATGCCGTGACGGCGAGCCCAGAGCCACATGCTGACGGCTTCCTGACACAGGGGGCGAGATCCGGTGCCCCCCTGCTTGTTGATGTAATACATGGCAACCTGGTTGTCTGTCTGAATTTGGATAATTTGGTGGGACAGCCGATCTCTGAAAGCCTTCAGAGCGTTCCAGACCGCTCGTAACTCCAGGAGATTGATCTGTAGATCGCGTTCCTGGAGGGACCAGCTTCCTTGGGTGTGAAGTCCATCGACATGAGCTCCCCACCCCAGGAGAGACACATCCGTAGTCAGCACTTTTTGTGGCTGAGGAATTTGGAAAGGACGTCCCAGAGTCAAATTGGACCAAATCGTCCACCAATACAGGGATTTGAGAAAACTCGTGGACAGGTGGATCACGTCTTCTAGATCCCCAGCAGCCTGAAACCACTGGGAAGCTAGGGTCCATTGAGCAGATCTCATGTGACGGCGGGCCATGGGAGTCACATGAACTGTGGAGGCTATGTGGCCCAGCAATCTCAACATCTGCCGAGCTGTGATCTGCTGGGACGCTCGCACCCGCGAGACGAGGGACAACAAGTTGTTGGCTCTTGTCTCTGGGAGATAGGCGCGAGCCGTCCGAGAATCCAGCACAGCTCCTATGAATTCGAGTCTCTGTACTGGGAGAAGATGGGACTTTGGATAATTTATCACAAACCCCAGTAGCTCCAGGAGGCGAATAGTCATCTGCATGGACTGCAGGGCTCCTGCCTCGGATGTGTTCTTCACCAGCCAATCGTCGAGATATGGGAACACGTGTACCCCCAGTCTGCGAAGTGTCGCTGCTACCACAGCCAAGCACTTCGTGAACACTCTGGGCGCAGAGGCGAACCCAAAGGGTAGCACACAGTACTGGAAGTGACGTGTGCCCAGCTGAAATCGCAGATACTGTCTGTGAGCTGGCAGTATCGGGATGTGTGTGTAGGCGTCCTTCAAGTCCAGAGAGCATAGCCAATCGTTTTCCTGAATCATGGGGAGAAGGGTGCCCCGGGAAAGCATCCTGAACTTTTCTTTGACCAGATATTTGTTCAGGGCCCTTAGGTCTAGGATGGGACGCATCCCCCCTGTTTTCTTTTCCACAAGGAAGTACCTGGAATAGAATCCCAGCCCTTCTTGCCCGGATTGCACGGGCTCGACCGCATTGGCGCTGAGAAGGGTGGAGAGTTCCTCTGCAAGTACCTGCTTGTGCTGGAAGTAAGACTGAGCTCCCGGTGGACAATTTGGAGGTTTTGAGGCCAAATTGAGGGTGTATCCTTGCCGGACTATTTGGAGAACCCACTGATCGGAGGTTATGAGAGGCCACATTTGGTGAAAAGCTTTCAACCTCCCTCCGACTGGCAGGTCGCCCGGCACTGACACTTGGATGTCGGCTATGCTCTGCTGGAGCCAGTCAAAAGCTCGTCCCTTGCTTTTGCTGGGGAGCCGAGGGGCCTTGCTGAGTCGCACGCTGCTGACGAGAGCGAGCGCGCTGGGGCTTAGCCTGGGCTGCAGGCTGTCGAGAAGGAGGATTGTACCTACGCTTACCAGAAGAGTAGGGAACAGTCTTCCTTCCCCCAAAAAATCTTCTACCTGTAGAGGTAGAGGCTGAAGGCTGCCGGCGGGAGAACTTGTTGAAAGCGGTGTCCCGCTGGTGGAGCTGCTCTACCACCTGCTCGACTTTCTCTCCAAAAATATTATCCGCACGGCAAGGCGAGTCCGCAATCCGCTGCTGGATTCTATTCTCCAGGTCGGAGGCACGCAGCCATGAGAGTCTGCGCATCACCACACCTTGAGCAGCGGCCCTGGACGCAACATCAAAGGTGTCATACACCCCTCTGGCCAGGAATTTTCTGCACGCCTTCAGCTGCCTGACCACCTCCTGAAATGGCTTGGCTTGCTCAGGGGGGAGCTTGTCCACCAAGCCCGCCAACTGCCGCACATTGTTCCGCATGTGAATGCTCGTGTAGAGCTGGTAGGACTGAATTTTGGCCACGAGCATAGAAGAATGGTAGGCCTTCCTCTCAAAGGAGTCCAAGGTTCTAGAGTCCTTGCCCGGGGGCGCCAAAGCATGCTCCCTAGAACTCTTGGCCTTCTTTAGGGCCAAATCCACAACTCCAGAGTCATGAGGCAACTGAGTGCGCATCAGCTCTGGGTCCCCATGGATCCGGTACTGGGACTCGATCTTCTTGGGAATGTGGGGATTACTTAGAGGCTTGGTCCAGTTCGCCAGCAATGTCTTTTTGAGGACATGATGCATGGGTACTGTGGACGCTTCCTTAGGTGGAGAAGGATAGTCCAGAAGCTCAAACATTTCAGCCCTGGGCTCGTCCTCCACAACCACCGGGAAGGGGATGGCCGTAGACATCTCCCGGACAAAGGAAGCGAAAGACAGGCTCTCAGGAGGAGAAAGCTGTCTTTCAGGAGAGGGAGTGGGATCAGAAGGAAGACCCTCAGACTCCTCGTCAGAGAAATATCTGATGTCCTCTTCCTCTTCCCACGAGGCCTCACCATCGGTGTCAGACACAAGTTCACGGACCTGTGTCTGCAACCGTGCCCGGCTCGACTCCGTGGAACCACGGCCACGGTGGGAGCGTCGAGAGGTAGACTCCCTCGCCCGCACCGGCGAAACTCCCTCCGCCGACGTAGTCGGGGAGCCTTCCTGGGAGGCTACCGCACTCGGTACCGCAAGCGGCACCGATGTCGGAGACCTCACCCCGGGCAATGGGCCAGCCGGCGCCTCGCTCGACGGTACCGGGGGTGCTTCCCCGGTACCGGAGGGGTAGGGCGCAACAGCTCTCCCAGGATCTCTGGGAGAATGGCCCGAAGGCTCTCGTGCAGAGCGGCTGTGGAAAAAGACATGGAAGCCGATGCAGGAGTCGATGTCAGAACCTGTTCCGGGCGTGGAGGCTGTTCCGGGCTGTCCAAAGGGGAGTGCACCGACACCTCTTGAACAGAGGGCGAGCGGTCCTCTTGGTGCCGAGGCCTACTGGGTGCCGACGCTTCTTCGATTTTTTGGGACGAAGCATGTCACCGGAGCTTCCCGACACCTGACGAGGAGGACGTAGAATCCAGCCGTCTCTTCCTCGGGGCCGAGGCCGAAGGAGGTCGGTCTCGGGGGGGCTGTACCGCAGGAGCCCTCAGGGTAGGGGGAGACCCACCCGAAGGCTCACCGCCACCAGCAGGGGAATGGACAGCCCTCACCTGCACTCCAGACGAAGCACCACCGTCCGACGAGATCAGCAAACGAGGAGGTCTCGATACCACCGACGCCGCCCTCCGATGTCGCCCCGATGCAGAGGGCCGATGCCTCGATGCAATCGGGGGCGAGGATGAAGGTCCGGGCGCCGACGACGTCGAAGCAGTCGATACTCCCGGTGCCGATGAAGAGCCCGAGAACAAAACGTTCCACTGGGCTAATCTCGCTACCTGAGTCCGCTTTTGCAAAAGAGAACACAGACTACAGGCCTGAGGGCGGTGCCCAGCCCCCAGACACTGAAGACACGACGCGTGCCTGTCAGTGAGCGAGATTACCCGGGCGCACTGGGTGCACTTCTTGAAGCCGCTGGAAGACTTCGATGTCATGGGCGGAAAAATCGCGCCGGCGAGATCAAAACTCGAAATGGCGAAAATGGCACCACAAAAATAGGGGGAAGAAAACTTCGAACTGAGGCCTAAATAGGGCCTACCCCGACGACGAAAGAAAACTTACCGGGGCAAAACTAGAAGTACGGGAAGGGAGAAAACCATAAAGGTCCCCTTCCGACACCTTTTTTTTTTTTTTTTTTTTAGAACGAAGTCGATAAACGACGCGCGAGGTCAACTTTCGGGGCGCGAATGGCGAAACACGACCGTACCGAGCGCAGACAAAAGAAGACTGGCCGGCACGAGCCGGTTCGGGCGGGAAGACGGCCGCGCATGTGCGGTGCGCATCGGCGCGCGAGGACTAGCAAAGGACTTTGCTAGAAAGTGTTCCGATTGGAGGGGCTGCCGTGGACGTCACCCATCAGTGAGAACAAGCAGCCTGCTTGTCCTCGGAGAATTAAATATATATAAGTACATAAGTATTGCCACACTGGGACACACCAAAGGTCCATCAAACCCAGCATCCTGTTTCCAACAGTGGCCAATCCAGGTCACAAATACCTGGCAAGATCCCAGAAAACTCAATACATATTATGCTGCTTATCCTAGAAATATGCACATCAGATGAAGATTATAAGGCGTACTCAGAACATTTTGGCGCTAGATTAGTACAAAGGAATAATCCACATAAAATTGTGAAGCGTGCATATACAACAACAGGGATCTGTTGTTACAGGAGAGACAATGACAAGAACAAGATGACCACATCATGACGTTTGTGACGATATATACACCTGGAGGAGAAGCTATAACGGGGATTATAGAACATCACTGGGACATAATAAGATCGCATCTCCTGTTTAGTAATTACAATGTAAGAACTGCCTTCTCGCGTTCCAGAAATTTGAAAGAAATACTCAGCCCAGCCCTATTACCTGAAATTGCAGATAGGGCTATGGAAGGACAAGTGACAACCCGATTGGGTCACTACAAATGCATGAAAATGCACTGTAAGACATGCCCAATAACAATAGAAGGAACAAGTTTCCTGAATGAAGGCAAGACACAAGCTGAGAGGTAACACCACTTGCCAGTCCATCGGTGTCATATATTACATCAGATGCCCCTGTGGTAAACTTTATATAGGAAAGTCTACGAGATCCCTGCATGAGAGAATGATTGAACACCGGTCGCGTATATCAGCCCAGAATTTTAGAGCTCCTCTGGTACAACATTGTGTGGTGTACAAGCATACGGTAGACGACCTTAAATGTATGGTAATTGAGCAGGTTTTACCTTCCACCAGAGGAGGTGATTTCAATAGAAGAATGTTACAACGTAAAACCTTTTGGATCTTTCAATTGGATACAACTGAGCCCAAAGGGCTGAATACGTATGTTCATTGGGGCCAGTGGTGTGCTGGAGCCGGCTCGCACCGGCTCGCAAGAGCCGCTTGTTAAATTTTGACAGCTCTTGCGAGCCGGTTGTTGTTGGGGGCGAGCCGGCTCCATTGCTGGCTTCCTCGGTAAAAGCCCTTTGATGCATGCAACGGACCAAATTTTCCTCGTTGGAGAGTCATTAAAGGCTCATTTAGCTTTAGTGCATCTGCCTCCAAGCAGGGGAAGCCTGGAGACGGCCAGCCAGCACGCAGCAGGGCTTTAAATGGCGGCGCTTCGACGGAGGTAATTCAAAAAAGACGGAGGGGAGGGTGGGAGCGAAGGAGCGGCAGGGGAGGGAGGATAATCGCTGGATGGGTAGAGGGGGGCAGGGAAGAGACTTGCTGGGCATGGATGGGCAGAGGGGGGCAGGGGAGAGAACAGCTGGCCATGGATGGGCAGAGGGAGGCAGGGGAGAGAATTGCTGGGCATGGATGGGCAGAGGGAGGCAGGGGAGAGATTTGCTGGCCATGGTTGGGCAGAGGGGGGCAGGGGAGAGAACAGCTGGCCATGGATGGGCAGAGGGAGGCAGGGGAGAGAATTGCTGGGCATGGATGGGCAGAGGGAGGCAGGGGAGAGATTTGCTGGCCATGGATGGGCAGGGGAGAGAATTGCTGGGCATGGATGGGCAGAGGGGGGCATGGGAGAGAATTGCTGGGCATGGATGGGCAGAGGGAGGCAGGGGAAAAAACTGCTGGGCATGGATGGGCAGAGGGAGGCAGGGGAGAGAATTGCTGGGCACGGATGGGCAGGGGAGAGAATTGCTGGGCATGGATGGGCAGAGGGGGGCAGGGGAGAGAACTGCTGGCCATGGATGGGCAGAGGGAGGCAGGGGAGAGATTTGCTGGCCATGGATGGGCAGGGGAGAGAATTGCTGGGCATGGATGGGCAGAGGGGGGCATGGGAGAAAACTGCTGGGCATGGATGGGCAGAGGGAGGCAGGGGAGAAAACTGCTGGGCATGGATGGGCAGAGGGAGGCAGGGGAGAGAATTGCTGGGCACGGATGGGCAGAGGGAGGCAGGGGAGAAAACTGCTGGGCATGGATGGGCAGAGGGAGGCAGGGGAGAGAATTGCTGGCCATGGATGGGCAGAAGGAGGCAGGGGAGAGATTTGCTGGCCATGGATGGGCAGAGGGAAGCAGGGGAGAGAATTGCTGGGCATGAATGGGCAGAGGAGAGAATTGCTGGGCAGAGGGGGCAGGGGAGAGAAGAGAATTGCTGGGTATGGATGGATAGAGAGGGGCAGGGGAGAGAGGAGAGTTTCAGGACATGGATGGCAGGGAGAGCAAGAGAAATTCTGGACATGGATGGAGGGAAGGGAAGGGAAGGGAGAGAGAAGAAATGCTGGACATGGAGGGAAGATAGAGGAAGGAGATTAGATGAGGGAAAAGGAAGTGAGGAGAGAAACTGCACATGGATGGAGAAAATAGGCAGAAGCTGGATCCACTGTACAGTCAAGTATGCGGAGGACCAGAAATGAAGAAGAAAGGAGGAAAGAAAAGAAATAAATGGAAAGGAAGCCCTGGAAACGGAGTCAAGGGAACAGATAGAGAGCAGCAGAATCAGATACTGGACCAGCATGATCAGAGAAACAAAGTCACCAGACAACAAAGGTAGAAAAAAAAATAATTTTATTTTCATTATAGTGTTTGGAATATGTCCACTTTGAGAATCAGGTGCTGAACGTTAAAAGTTTATGTTTATTTACTTATTTATGGCATTTTATCCCATATTAAACATGAATTAGATTGGAACCTGGGATCATTTAATTTTTTTTCCTGGAGAGAGTAATGTGTTGGCCGCTGCCCCCCCCCCCCCCCCCCCCCGGGTATAGCCAGCTCTGCAATTGTTTTTTTTGGGGGGCACAGAGGTGGATGGGGGGCGCAGGGGTGGACGGGGGGCGCCGAGGTGGACCGGGGAGAGAGCCTGTTGTTAAAAGTTTACCAGCACACCACTGATTGGGGCTGTTTCTTCTGACAGGTGGGTTAGAGCGGAAATATTGGTCAGTTGTTTCCGGGTTATGTAGGGGTTCAAAAGAACGCCATCACCATTTTGCAGGGTAAGAGAGAAGGCACACACAGACACTGTGGCTAGTAAGCTGGTAAGCCAGGAGCATTTTTTGAAATAAGATGAATGAAGAAGCATAGTTGTGACACAAGAGGTTGACTCCTTTCTTTTTTTCTTTAACAGATTTGGTGATACTCCCCCTTGACAAAGCATAGCGAAACAGGCACCTGTCGGGGTGCATGAGCTCACCAATGAGTACAGATAAGTGCTGTGTGCTTAGTAAACTGTTATGAAAGGAACTAGGAAGTTGCAATTAGATATATGTTTAAAAACTATTAAAAAAAAGAAAAAAAAGATATAGGTAGGTGGGGGACGAGTCTATGATTAAAATATATACACGAGCAAAGATTCACCGGAGAGTGAGATATAAAACAGCTGTGTTAGTCATATGAGACTCCACCCCGCATAGTCAATTCACCAAGCTGACTCGTCTAAAATCCTCTGCTATTGTATGTTTGTTTGGACTATCCCAGAAATAAGAAGTGGATTATCCCCAAGTCATTTTAATAATGGTCTATGGACTTATCCTTTAGGAAGCCACCCAGACCCTTTTAACCCCCCCCCCCCCCCCCCCCCAAGCTAACTGCCTTTATCACATTCGCTGGAAACGAATTCGAGTTTAATTACACACTGAGTGAAGAAACTTTTTCTCCAATTCGTATTAAATTTACTACTTTGTAACTTCATCGCATGCCCCCTAGTCCTAGTATTTTTGGAAAGAGTAAACAAATGATTCACGTCTACCCGTTCCACTCCACTCATTATTTTATAGATCTCTATCATATCTCCCCTCAGCCGTCTCTTCTCCAAGCTGAAGAGCCCTAGATACTTCAGCCTTTCCTCATATGGAAGTCGTCCCATCCCCTTTATCATTTTCGTCACCCTTCTCTGTACCTTTTCTAATTCCACTATATCTTTCTTGAGATGTGGCGACCAGAATTGAGCACAATATTCGAGGTGCAGTAACACCATGGACTGATACAAAGGCATTATAACATCCTCACGTTTGTTTTCCATTCCTTTCCTAATAATACCTAAATTCTATTTGCTTTCTTAGCCGCCGCAGCACACTGAGCAGAGGATTTCAATGTATCATCAACAATGACACAGAGATCCCTTAATTCCTAAATTTCAAATTGGCTCCCCTTGGACAACCAGGTTTGTAAAGTGCAGCACTTACAGATGTAGATTATAAATATCATCGTTTACAGATGTAAACACTCAAGTGATGCAGGTTTTTTTCTGTTCTTTTCTAAAATGGCTGTTCCCGCTCGATGTACTGCTAACTGCATGAAATTTCAAGCATATTTATAGGTGCACCTTTTGTAAAATATTGTGTAAATTGTAACTGTCTAGACTTGGACATCCCTTTGTCTATTTACATAATCCATAATCAATTTACTTATCCATTAACCCCATTAATATTACGTTTACCACAAATTGTATATTCTTCTCATGACTTGTAATTTTTTTATATTGTTACTATGTAAGCCGCATTGAGCCTGCCATGTGTGGGAAAGCACAGGGTACAAATGTAATAAATAAATAAATAAATAATCTGTGAAAAATTGTAGAGGGGTTAAACATGTTGATGCCATTTGACTCATGCATCTGATTGTGCAGCATATTTTTACATGAGCTATGCATTCCCAAGGCACAGAGTGCTCTCATTTCTAGTGTGACACTTCTCACCCGTAGAGATTTATGTAGCTCTTGCTTCTGTGATGTTCTGGTTGACTCTGGAATCTCTTTCTGCTTACGAGCTTCGTCTAACCGTCTCAGTGCTCTGTGCCACAGCAGAGAGAAAAACAATCCAATCCACGTGTTTTAGTACACATTGCCCCAAGATACAGAGGTGATAAAGCATTCTAGAGATAGTTATAATAGGATAGTACAACAGCGATGCCATGTAATCAATATGCCACTGCTCTGTGTCACTTTAACATGCTCAGGATCCCGTTTACTAACCCACGCTGTAGGCGCGCTAACTTTTTAGTGTGTGCTAATGATAGAGATACCCATTATATTCCTACGGATGTCTCTAGGGTTAGTGCATACTAAAAAGTTTTGCACGCCTACAGCACAGCTTAGTAAGCAGGGCCCTCAGTGTTAATTTAATCTAGTGTTTCTTATCTTTATGTGTTCATCAGTAGACATCTTTCTTGACCCAATAGTGCATTCTTTAAAATCCATTCAAATGGATCCATTGCTGGGGTTCTGTCACTATGAGTCTTAATTTGCAACTACCCAGGGATTTTGTCTCTATTTATCAACAGACCTAACCTCTGAAGTCTGGTCATTGTAGTAATGGTCCTGAGGCTGGGGGATAGGCATCAAAGCTCTTCATGAAACCCTAAATGTGGTCTAAATCTGGCCCCCAGGTACTGGTGACTATGACTTTCTCCTTTCCAGGAGCTAACACCACCACTTTGCAAAACTCTCAGCTGAGCCAGGGTGCAGAAAACCTGACCGAGGATTCGAGCCAGGGACCTTACACACAGCAACACACAGCACTGCCACTAAGACATAAAGCTGAACTACCAAAACTAGTATTGATATAGCGTATCATTAATTCCCTGTATAGTGGCCAGAAAAGCTTTTTCTCTGTACTGATGTCATTAGGGACCATCTGACAGATCTTTAACTGTTCTTTGCTAGCTAACACCAGCTTGATGGCATCAGTTACACAAACCACACACAGTGAATACTGGATTACATTTTATTTTGTGCTGTAACTGTGTTTAGCTAGTAAACAGGGTACATGTGAAATGGAAAACAGAAATCAGTCAGATATACAACTCCAACGCTTTATTTTTATATAAGGACTTATTTGAAAAAGGCTTAGAATAGATCGCCATAAAATAATTAGAACCAGATTAATCACAGACATGCAAATAGAAGAGGCTAAATAATAACTAGAATTGCATAGACAGGTGCTACTGGTGCTAGTCTCGTGGTCCCAGGGGTGACGGAGGGCATTTTAGAAGAAGCTGGGTCTGTTACTTGGGCAGACTAGATGGACCTTATTTACTATCTTTCACGCCAAGGGCCAGTGATGCCAGCTGTCACTAGGACTGATTGAGTCTACAATTTGGCAAAATCTGGGTTAAAATGCTTTAGCTAAAACATGAATTCTCTATTTTGCTATGTGACCCCCCCCCCCCCTTCACTACTTGAAATTTCTCACCGAGGTAATGAATAGCGAGCAATCCAGAGTCTGGCTGTTTTCAGGCTGTTTGGCCCCTCATGATACCAGGTTTGTTGATACTGAAAGAAGTTTGAAAACAGAGAGAAATGTGAAAATTAACAGTGCAAATCTGAAGTATATGCAAGATTTCCTTTAAATTAATGGATTTTTTTATTGTTAATTTAATGCTTTTATTTTTCTGCATCTTGAGGCAAAACAATAAATCGTACATATGAAAAAAACCCAGCAGAAACAATATAAAAGCAAAACTGCAAACTGCCCAAGACTACTCCTTTGCTGATTCATTAGCACTGGCTTCCCATTAGCACCAGGATTGCATTCAACTCTGTGTTCTCATATTTCAGATTTTGTATGGTTTTGCCCCAGACTATATGTTGCCCCTTATTACTTTGCCTTCTAGCAATTCAGTCTTTAGTGCAAGAAACTACCTGCGTCTTCATTTTCCTACTTGTAAGAAAGTAGTTTAAAAATCTATATATTCAGCTACTTTTTCATACAAGGTACTAAATGGTGGAATTGCTTCCTGAAAGAAATATAAGATCCCAACATGATTATTTGTTTTTTCATGTTTTTGAAATCTTTCCCTTGTGTCACTAGCTAGCGCTCTGCGCGTTGCATCAGCTCCAGTCCTTTCGAGGACCCCTCAATGTTCATTTCCATTCCATAGTGTATCACTCGGTTACAGTTCAGCTGTGAGGCCCGTATGCTTGGACTCTGTACGAGTGGGTTCTGGATCGACCGTGAGGCCCGCCTGAGTGGTCTATCTCCCTTTTCTGCTGGTGCTGGTTGATTGTTCTGAGTGTACGGGGCTTTGTGGCCGTGGTATTGCTTAGCGACTGTTTAGTCTACCCTAGGCCTTGGCCAAGGTCCTTCCTACATCTCGGCCTAGGCACAAGCGCTCATGACCAGATTAACATCCTAGCATTCAGGATCACCCAAAACAATAAACATTGGTGAATTGGGCCTCATAACGGCAAGGACATAACGTAGATTAACATGAAACTATATACAGCTAGCTGAGAGTGCAGCCTGAAACAGAATAAAACAGGCCTAGGTGGGTGGAGTTGGATTCTAAACCTCAAACAGATTCTGCAGACCACGTTGCAGCTTTGCAAATCTCTTAAATGGAGGCTGACTTTAAGTGAGCCACTGACGCAACCATGGCTCTGACATTATGAGCCATTACATGGCCCTCCAGAGTCAGCCCAGCTTGGGCATAAGTGAAGGATATGCAATCTGCTAGCCAATTAAAGATTGTGCGTTTTCCGATGGCTACTCCTCTCATGTTGGGATCAAAAGCAACAAACAACTGGGTGGACTGTCTGAAGGGCTTCGTCTGCTCCACGTAAAAGGCCAATGCTCTCTTGCAGTTAAGGTGTGTAAGCTGCTTTTGCCAGGATGGGCATGAGGATGAGGAAAAAAATGCTGCCAAGACAACAGACTGTTTCAGATGGAACTCCGACACCACCTTCAGCAGGAACTAAGGGTGCATGCGGAGGACTACTCTGTTGTGATGAAACTTAGTATAAGGTGAATCCACTACTAGGGCCTGAAGCTCACTGACCCTACGAGCTGAAGGCGACCCTCAGGGGGAGGAATGCTGGCTTTGGCCTAACCCCTGGTAAGCCTTTCCTCAGCTGAGAGGTGCCCAGCTCTATCACCGGCTGCCTTTCAGGTGCTGTGGAGGACTTGCAGCTCATCTGCATATCCTTACAGCCTTCTCCGGGGTGACACCCAGGTCCACCCCGAGCTTCCCAGGGCCCTCGCTCCATATGCACAGAGTCTCCAGGTGCTTTTTGGCTAGGATTCCTTTAAACACCATGACTCCCTATGCCTTAGCTGCTGCCTGCTGTCCCTGTCCTAGCCTTCCTGCCTTCCTCCTCTACTCCTATCACCTTAGCCACTTCACATCTACCCGCATCCACCTTAGCCCCTATATATGGCCCCTATACACATTCTCTTCATCGTCCTGTCCCTTCTTAACCTCTTCCCCCCTCCCCTTCCACTGTCTACCTCAGGAACTCACTGCCCACCCTTGTCCCCTCCCGTCCTGCCCCTACCTCCCCCCACCACTTCCCAGCTCTCCTGCCCCCCTCGTCATTCCTAGCTCTCAACCTTCTACACTTCCTCCCCACCATTAACCCATCCCCATTCCTCAACACATCCCGTCTTCGTCATCTTCGTTGACCCTCCTCCCCCACCCTCCTCCGCACTCTCTTACACCTTCTCCTACTTTCCGCAGGTGACATCAATCCCAATCCAGGTCCCCCCCATCTCTTCTCTCCATATCCACGTAACCGATCCCAGAATTCCTCCAATCTCATCTCTATTCCCCTTCTCCCCCCCCCCCCCCCCGCTTCCCTCCCCTTCTCGTGTGCCCTATGGAATGCCCACTCAGTATGCAACAAACTCTCCTTCACCCACGATTTGTTCATCTCCCGGTCCCTTCAACTGCTCGCTTTAACTGAAACTTGGATAACCCCTAACGACACTGCCTCAATCGCAGCCCTATGCCATGGAGGATATCTTTTCTCCCACACTCCCCGCCCAGACGCACGTGGTGGAGGCGTTGGGTTTCTTCTCTCACCCTCTTGTAGTTTCCAACCCTCCCCCTGCCACAGTCTCACTGCTTCTCATCCTTCGAAACTCATGCCATCCGGCTATTCTACCCGACACCACTCAGAGTTGCAGTCATCTACCGCCCCCCTGATAAGCCCCTCTCTTCCTTCCTTACTGACTTTGACGCTTGGCTCACCGTCTTTCTTGATCCCTCATTCTTGGTGATTTTAATATTCACGTTGACGACCCATCCAACTCCTACGCTTCTAAATAACTCACTCTGACATCCTCCTTTAATCTCCAACTATGCTCTACCACCCCTACTCACCGTAATGGCCATTGTCTCGACCTTGTTCTCTTCTCTTCCTGCTCACCTTCCAATTTCTGCACCTCAGTCCTTCCTATCTCAGATCATCACCTAATCACCCTCACACTTCATCACCCTCCCCCTCAACCTCGCCCAACTATAGCCACTGCCTTCAGGAATCTCCAGGCCGTCGACCCCCCTACCCTATCCTCTCACATCTCCAATCTCTTCCTTTTCATCTCGTCTTCCGAATCTGTCGACACGGCTGTCTCTGCCTACAATGAAATTCTCTCCACTGCTCTGGATACCCTAGCACCATCTGTCTCTCGACCCACTAAGCGCACTAATCCTCGGCCCTGGTTAACCCCTTGCATCCGTTACCTTCGCTCCTGCACCCGATCTGCTGAACGACTCTGGAGGAAATCTCGCACCCTGTCAGACTTCACCCATTACAAATTCATGCTATCCTCCTTCCAGTCCTCCCTATTCCTTGCCAAACAGGAATATTATTCTCAATTAACTAATTCTCTTGGCTCCAACCCTCGTCGCCTCTTCGCCACCCTCAACTCCCTACTTAAAGTGCCCTCCGCTCCCACCCCCCCCCCCCCCCACTCTCTCCTCAAACACTAGCTGACTACTTCCGCGATAAGGTGCAGAAGATAAACCTTGAATTCACTTCCAAGCCTTCTCCTCCCTGCGACTTCTTAACCCACTTCCCCAACCAACCTAGCCTGGCCTCCTCCTCCTTCCCTGAGATCACCGAAGAGGAAACTGCTCGCCTTCTCTCTTCCTCTAAGTGCACCACCTGTTCCTCTGATCCCATTCCCACCAATCTGCTTAACAACATCTCTCCTACAGTCAACCCCTCAATCTGTCACATCCTACTACTACTACTATTTAGCATTTCTATAGTGCTACTAGGTGTATGCAGCGCTGCACAAACATAGAAGAAAGACAGTCCCTGCTCAAAGAGCTTACAATCCTCAATCTCTCTCTCTCCACTGCTACTGTCCCTGACACCTTCAAGCACGCAGTAGTCACACCACTTCTCAAAAAACCACCACTAGACCCCACCTGTCCCTCCAGCTACCGCCCCATCTCTCTCCTACCCTTCCTCTCCAAATTACTTGAACGCGCTGTCCACAGCCGCTGCCTTGATTTCCTCTCCTCTCAGGCCATCCTCGATCCGCTCCAATCCAGCTTTTGCCCACTACACTCGATAGAAACAGCACTCTAAAGTCTGTAATGACTTGTTCCTTGCCAAATCCAAAGGTCACTATTCCATCCTCATCCTCCTCGACCTATCTGCCGCCTTTGACACTGTCAATCATAATTTACTTCTTGACACACTGTCCTCATTCGGGTTCCAGGGCTCCGTCTCTCCTGGTTCTCTTCGTATCTTTCCCAACGCACCTTCAGAATATATTCTAATGGCTCTTCTTCCACCCCCATCCCGCTCTCTGTTGGGGTTCCTCAAGGTTCTGTCCTTGGACCGCTTCTTTTCTCGATCTACACCTCTTCCCTGGGCTCGCTGATCTCATCACATGGTTTCCAGTACCATCTATGCTGATGACACCCAGCTTTATCTCTCCACTCCCGACATCACGGTCGAAACCCAGGCCAAAGTTTCGGCCTGCCTTTCAGACATCGCTGCCTGGATGTCCAACCGGCATCTGAAACTGAACATGGCAAAGACTGAGCTCCTTGTCTTTCCACCCAAACCCTCTTCTCCTCTTCCCCCACTTTCCGTCTCTGTTGACAACGCCCTCATCCTCCCCGTCGTTTCAACCCGTAATCTCGGAGTCATCTTCGACTCCTCCCTCTCCTTCTCTGCCCATATCCAGCAGACAGCTAAAACCTGTCGCTTCTTCCTCTATAATATTAGCAAAATTCGCCCATTCCTCTCTGAACAGACCACCCGAACCCTCGTCCACTCGCTCGTCACCTCTCGTCTTGACTATTGCAACCTTCTTCTCACTGGCCTCCCGCTTAACCAAAATTCTGCCGCACGTCTTATCTACCGCGTGAACCGATACTCTATCACCCCTCTCCTCAAGTCACTTCACTGGCTCCCAATCCGCTACAGTATACAGTTCAAGCTTCTCCTTTTAACCTTCAAATGCACTCAATCTGCAGCCCCCCAGTACCTCTCTACACTCCTCTCCCCGTATGTTCCCACCCGTAACCTCCGCTCTCAGGACAAATCACTCCTATTTGTACCCTTCTCCACCACCGCTAACTCCAGACTCCGCCCCTTCTGCCTCGCATCACCATATGCCTGGAACAGCCTTCCCGAGCCCATACGTCATGCGCCCTCCCTGCCCATCTTCAAGTCCTTACTCAAAGCCCATCTCTTCTCCCTTGCTTTTGGCGCATAACCACCTTCCCCACTCATGATACCTACACTGACTACATAGTTTGTAACCTTTAGATTGTAAGCTCTTTTGAGCAGGGACGGTCCTTCCCCATGCTAAACTTGTACAGCGCTGCGTAACCCTGGCAGCGCTATAGAAATGCTAAGTAGTAGTAGTAGTAGTAGTGAAGTAACAGCCACCAAGAAAATGACCTTCCAGGTCAAGTACTTCAGACGACCAGGAATTCAGTGGATCAAAAGGAGCTTTAATCAGCTGGGTGAGAACGACATTGAGACCCCATGAGACTGGTGGAGGTTTGACAGGGAGATTTCACAAAAGCAATCCTCTCATGAAGCAAACTACATAGTAACATAATAACATAGTAACATAGTAGATGACGGCAGAAAAAGACCTGCATGGTCCATCCAGTCTGCCCAACAAGATAAACTCATATGTGTATACCTTACCTTGATTTGTACCTGCCTTTTTCAGGGCACAGACCGTACAAGTCTGCCCAGCAGTATTTCCCGCCTCCCAACCACCAGTCCCGCCTCCCATCACCGGCTCTGGCACAGACCGTATAAGTCTGCCCTCTACTATCCTCGCCTCCCAACCACCAACCTCTCATCCCCCACCTGTTCCGCCACCCAATTTCGGCTAAGCTTCTGAGGATCCCTTCCTACTGCATAGGATTCCTTTATGCATATCCCACGCATGTTTGAATTCCGTTACCGTTTTCATCTCCACCACCTCCCGCGGGAGGGCATTTCAAGCATCCACCACCCTCTCCGTGAAAAAATACTTCCTGACATCTTTTTTGAGTCTGCCCCCCTTCAATCTCATTTCATGTCCTCTCGTTCTACCGCCTTCCCATCTCCGGAAAAGATTTGTTTGCGGATTAATAGCTTTCAAGTATTTGAACGTCTGTATCATATCACCCCTGTTCCTCCTTTCCTCCAGAGTATACATGTTCAGGTCAGCAAGTCTCTGCTCATACGTCTTGGAACGCAAATCCCATACCATTCTCGTAGCTTTTCTTTGCACCGCTTACATTTTTTTAACATCCTTCGCAAGGTACGGCCTCCAAAACTGAACACAATACTCCAGGTGGGGCCTCACAAATGACTTGTACAGAGGCATCAACACTTCCTTTCTTCTGCTGATCACACCTCTCTCTATACAGCCTAGCAACCTTCTCACTACAGCCACCGCCTTGTCACACTGTTTCATCGCCTTCAGATCCTCGGATAATATCACCCCAAGATCCCTCTCCCCCTCAGTACCTATCAGGCTCTCACCGCCTAACACATAAGTCTCTCGTGGGTTTCCACTCCCTAAATGCATCACTTTGCATTTCTTCGCATTGAATTTTAATTGCCAAACCTTAGACCATTCTTCTAACTTCCTCACATCCTTTTTCATGCTTTCCACTCCCTCCCAGGTGTCCACTCTGTTGCAAATCTTAGTATCATCTGCAAATAGGCAAACCTTACCTTCTAACCCTTCGGCAATGTCACTCACAAATATACTGAACAGAATCAGTCCCAGCACCGATCCCTGAGGCACTCCACTACTCATCTTTCCCTCCTCCGAACGAACTCCATTTACCACCACCCTCTGTCGTCTGTCGTCTGTCCGTCAACCAGTTCCTAATCCAGTTCACCACTTCGGGACCTATCTTCAGCCTATCTAGTTTATTTAAGAGCCTCCTGTGGGGAACCGTGTCAAAAGCTTTGCTAAAATCTAAGTAGATTACGTCTATAGCACGTCGATGATTCAATTCTCCAGTTAACCAATCAAAGAATTCAATGAGATTCGTTTGGCACGATTTCCCTCTGGTAAAACCATGTTGTCTCGGATCTTGCAACTTATTGGCTTCCAGGAAATTCACTATCCTTTCCTTCAGCATGGCTTCCATTACTTTTCCAATAACCGAAGTGAGGCTTACCGGCCTGTAGTTTCCAGCTTCTTCCCTATCACCACTTTTGTGAAGAGGGACCACCTCCGCCGTTCTCCAGTCCCTCGGAACCTCTCTGAGCTCCCTCAATATTCTGGGGTGGATCCCGTCCGGTCCCATGGCTTTCCAAGTTGTTGATACACACTCTCTGTATCCACTCCATTCTCAGGTGTACTTTTGCCAGTCCCTCGCGGTCCTTCTCCAGGATTTTCTTCAGTAAAAATAGAACAAAAGTACCTATTTAGCAAATTGGCTTTTTCTTCATCATTATCTACATAGCGGTTCTCTGTATCTTTTAGTCTCACAATTCCCTTTTTAGTCATTCTCCTTTCACTAATATACCTGAAGAAATTTTTGTCGCCCCTCCTTACATTTCTAGCCATTTGTTCTTCCGCTTGCGCCTTCGCCAGACGTACCTCTCTCTTGGCTTCTTTCAGTTTCATCCGGTATTCTTCCCCGTGTTCCTCTTCTTGAGATTTTCTATATTTCTGGAACGCCAACTCTTTAGCCTTTATTTTCTCAGCCACTTGCTTGGAGAACCATATCGGTTTCCTTTTTCTCTTGCTTTTATTTACTCTCCTTACATAAAGGTCTGTGGCCCTATTTATTACTTCTTTCAGCCTGGACCACTGCCCTTCCACTTTATGTACGTCCTCCCAGCCCATCATCTCCTTCCTCAGGTATTCCCCCATTTTACTAAAGTCAGCACGCTTGAAATCCAGGACTTTGAGTTTAGAGTGGCCGCCCTCCACTTCAGCCGTCATATCAAACCAAACCGTTTGATGGTCACTGCTTCCCAGGTGTGCACCCACTCGGACATTTGACACACTATCCCCATTTGTGAGCCCCAGATCCAGCATCGCTCCCTCCCTCGTGGGTTCCGTCACCATCTATCTGAGCAGAGCACTTTGGAAAGCATCCACGATCTCTCTACTTCTTTCTGATTTGGCAGACGGAACCTTCCAATCTACATCTGGCACACTGAAATCTCCCATCAACAGAACCTCTTTTTTCTTTCCTAATTTTTGAATATCTGCGATCAGATCTTTATCTAGTTTCTCTAATTGTGTCTGGGGTCTGTAGACAACATCCACGTGGACAGAGGTTCTATCATCTCTTTTTAAGGTGATCCATATCGCTTCTTCCTTTCCCCAGGTCCCTGTCATTTCAGTCGCCGTGATATCATTCCTCACATACAGAGCTACTCCTCCACCTTTACGACCCTCTCTATCCTTCCTAAATAGATTATAGCCTGGTATGCTTGCATCCCATTCGTGGGAACCGTTGAGCCACGTCTCTGTGATTGCAACATCTAAGTCTGCTTCCAACATCAGGGCTTGAAGGTCGTGAACTTTATTGCTTAGACTACGAGCATTTGTGGCCATCGCTTTCCATCTATATTTCCTGTTATGTGTTCCAACATTAGTGATTTGGGGGTGTGTTTTTACTTTGGGTACCTTCGTGTCTTTTTGTTCCAACTTTATTGCTTTTTCCTCTGCCTCAGTTCTATTTTCAGGGGCATCACAGTATTGTAATGGAGCAAAAGAATTCTCTAGTGGCAACACTTGTGCGGGTGGATGCTTCTGTGTCACCTGACGAAGTCTGCCTGAGCCTACTGTGAACCATCTGTTCTTATGTGGTTTTATTCTTTGAGGCAGTGGTGAGAAGTTATTTTTCTGTGTAGTTTTAGAAGCTGCTTTAATTGCATACAATTCTTGCAATACTTTACTGACCTCTTGTTGTAAACTAGATAGCTGAAGACAGATAGGACAAGCTTTAAGTCTCCAGATGATTGGCCTTGAAACTAAAGCACCACAATTATTACAGAGAATTAAAGTCATCCTGATTGGTTGAAATGGGTATGAACAGGTGTACTATGTTGGGTTAACAGTCTGCAAGACTGCTTGTGTATGATTGAGGAGTAAAGGTAATGAGGTTTGGTTTGTCTATATATGAGTGGAAAACCCTGGGGTGGGTGGGATTATAAGTCCCAAAGTGTCAGCTAACTACTGTTGTTATCAAGGCAATTCTCTAGATGGGGACCAGAAATGGTAGTCTGATCAAAGAATTTTCAATTGATTTAACTTTTAAAATTGTCTTAGAATATAACTTTCCTCTTGTGATATAAATCTAAATATTCCCACTAATTCTAGCAGTTTCAGCAGAGTAAAATGTAACTTTTGAGTCTCAATTGAATGCAATGCTGTTTAAACAGGCTGTCCAGAGATAGGCTTACCCTCTAAACACCGAAGATAAGCACTAATTGCACTAAGGTGAACCCTTACGGAGTTGGTCTTCAGACCAGACTCTGACAAGTGTAGAAGATCTGTGTAGGACAAGAGAGAGGATCTATGGCGTTGCTGTCACACCAAACGGAAAACCTCCTCCATTTAAAAAGAGTAACACCTCTTCATGGAATCTTTCCTGGAAGCAAGCAAGACCCGGGAGAAATCCTCCGAAAAACCCAAGGAAGCAAACTCTACACTCTCAACCTCCAGGCTATGAGAGACAGAGACTGGAGGTTAGGATGCAGAAGCGACCCCTCGTTCTGAGTGATGAGGGTTGGAAAACACTCCAATCTCCATGGTTCTTCTGAGGACAACTTCAGAAGAAGAGGGAACCAAATCTGACGCACCAGTAGGGAGCAATCAGCATCATGGTTCCTCTGTCTTGCTTGAGTTTCAGCAAAGTCTTCCCTATTAGAGGTATGAGAGGATACACATACAGAAGGCCTGTTCCCCAATGTAGAGCCAAAAAACAATCCTTCAGAAAGTGGAGAAGAGAACCAACTGAAAGTAACAGGATAGATCATAAGGAATGCCAAGCCAAATGCAAAGCGGAGATAAGGAGGGCAAAAAAGGACTTTGAGAAGAAATTAGCGTTGGAAGCAAAAATACATAGTAAAAATTTTTTTAGATACATTAAAAGCAGGAAACTGGCCAAAGAGTCGGTTGGGCCGCTGGACGAAAATGGTGTTAAAGGGGCAATCAAGGACAAAGCCGTAGCGGAGAAATTAAATGAATTCTTTGCTTCGGTCTTCACCGAGGAGGATTTGGGGGGGACACCGGTGCCGGAAAGAATATTTGAAGCGGGGGAGTCGGAGAAACTAAACAAATTCTCTGTAACCTTGGAGGATGTAATGGGTCAGTTCAGCAAGCTGAAGAGTAGTAAATCACCGGGACCTGATGGTATTCATCCCAGAGTATTAATAGAACTAAAAAATGAACTTGCGGAGCTACTGTTAGAAATATGCAATCTGTCCCTAAAATCGAGTGTAGTACCGGAAGACTGGAGGGTAGCCAATGTTACTCCGATTTTTAAGAAGGATTCCAGAGGAGATCCGGGAAATTATAGACCGGTGAGTCTGACGTCGGTGCCGGGCAAGATGGTGGAGGCTATTATTAAGAATAAAATTGCAGAGCATATACAAAAACATGGACTGATGAGACAAAGTCAGCACGGATTTAGTGAAGGGAAGTCTTGCCTCACCAATCTAATGCATTTTTTTGAGGGGGTAAGCAAACATGTGGACAATGGGGAGCCGGTTGATATTGTATATCTGGATTTTCAGAAGGCGTTTGACAAAGTGCCGCACGAAAGACTCCTGAAGAAATTGCAGAGCCATGGAATCGGAGGTAGGGTATTATTATGGATTAAGAACTGGTTGAAAGATAGGAAGCAGAGAGTAGGATTGCGTGGCCAGTATTCTCAGTGGAGGAGGGTAGTTAGTGGGGTCCCGCAGGGGTCTGTGCTGGGTCCGTTGCTTTTTAATGTATTTATAAATGACCTAGAGATGGGAATAACTAGTGAGGTAATTAAATTCGCCGATGACACAAAATTATTCAGGGTCGTCAAGTCACAGGAGGAATGTGAACGATTACAGGAGGACCTTGCGAGACTGGGAGAATGGGCGTGCAAGTGGCAGATGAAGTTCAATGTTGACAAGTGCAAAGTGATGCATGTGGGTAAGAGGAACCCGAATTATAGCTACGTCTTGCAAGGTTCCGCGTTAGGAGTTACGGATCAAGAAAGGGATCTGGGTGTCGTCGTCGATGATACGCTGAAACCTTCTGCTCAGTGTGCTGCTGCGGCTAGGAAAGCGAATAGAATGTTGGGTGTTATTAGGAAGGGTATGGAGTCCAGGTGTGCGGATGTTATAATGCCGTTGTATCGCTCCATGGTGCGACCGCACCTGGAGTATTGTGTTCAGTACTGGTCTCCGTATCTCAAAAAAGATATAGTAGAATTGGAAAAGGTACAGCGAAGGGCGACGAAAATGATAGTGGGGATGGGACGACTTTCCTATGAAGAGAGGCTGAGAAGGCTAGGGCTTTTCAGCTTGGAGAAGAGACGGCTGAGGGGAGATATGATAGAAGTGTATAAAATAATGAGTGGAATGGATCGGGTGGATGTGAAGCGACTGTTCACGCTATCCAAAAATACTAGGACTAGAGGGCATGAGTTGAAGCTACAGTGTGGTAAATTTAAAACGAATCGGAGAAAATTTTTCTTCACCCAACGTGTAATTAGACTCTGGAATTCGTTGCCGGAGAACGTGGTACGGGCGGTTAACTTGACGGAGTTTAAAAAGGGGTTAGATAGATTCCTAAAGGACAAGTCCATAGACCGCTATTAAATGGACTTGGAAAAATTCCGCATTTTTAGGTATAACTTGTCTGGAATGTTTTTACGTTTGGGGAGCGTACCAGGTGCCCTTGACCTGGATTGGCCACTGTCGGTGACAGGATGCTGGGCTAGATGGACCTTTGGTCTTTCCCAGTATGGCACTACTTATGTACTTATGTACTAATCTGTCGTGGGTCTGAAGCGTGGAACAGAACGGAGGGGTCTTGTAATTGATTTGAGTGGCAAAAAGATCCACTGAGGGGGTGCCCCACGCTCGGAAGATCTTGCCGGCAACGCCCATATTCAGCGACCACTCGTGAGGTTGCATTACCCCGCTCAGCCTGTCGGCCAGACTGTTGGTTTACACCCGCCAGATAAGTGGCTTGGAGATAAATGACTTGACGGCGTGCCCAAAGCCACATCTGGACGGCTTCCTGACACAGAGGATGAAATCCGGTACCCCCCTGCTTGTTGGAGTAGTATAACGTAACATGATTGTCTGTTTGAATCCAGACAATTTGGTTGGACAGCCAATCTCTGAAAGCCTTCAGAGCGTTCCAGGTCACTCATAGCTCCAGGAGGTTGATTTGAAGACCTGTTTCCTGGGAGGACCAGGCTCCCTTAGTGTGAAGACCATCTACATGAGTTTCCCACCCCAGTAGGGGATGAAGGATTTGGATTTGGTCGTCCCTTTGTCAAATTGGGCCAGACTGTCCACCACTGAAGAGAGTTGCGAAAGTCTGTAGACAGATGGATAACATCCTTCAGATTCCCTGCAGCTTGATACCACTGGGAAACTATTGAGCTGATCTCATGGTTGTTACATGAACCGTGGAGGTCATGTGTTCCAAGAGTCTCAATATCTGCTGAGTTGTGACCTGCTGAGATGCTCGAACTGCGGACACCAGGGACAGCAGGTTGTCTGCCTGCATCTCGGGAAGATAAGCCCAAGCTGTCTGTGTCCAGCAGTGCTCCAATGAACTCCAATTTTTGAACAGGAGTGAGATGGGACTTGGTGTAATTTATTAAGAACCCTAGTAGCTCTAGCAGATGAATAGTCATTCGCATGGACTCCAAAGCACCGTCCTCCGAGGTGCTCTTAACCAGCCAATCATTGAGATAAGAGAACACATGCACCCCCAGCCTGCGTAGCGAAGCTGCGACTACTGCTAGGCACTTTGCAAACACTCTGGGCGCAGATGCCAGGCCAAAGGGCAGTACGCAGTACTGAAAGTGCTGTATTCCCAGCTGAAATTGAAGATACTTCCTGTGAGCTGGAAGTATCGATATGTGTGTGTAAGCATCCTTTAAATCCAGAGAGCACAACCAATCATTTTCCTGAATCATGGGAAGAAGGGTGCCCAGGGAAAACATCCTGAACTTTTCTCAGACTAGTAACTTCTTCAGGGCCCTTTGGTCTAGGATGGGACGCATCTCCCGTTTTCTTTTGCACAAGGAAGTACCTGAATTAGAATCCCAGCCCTTCTTCCCCTGGTGGAACGGGATCGACCGCATGGGCCTTTAGAAGGACGGAGAGTTCCTCTGCAAGTACCTACCTGTGCTGGGAGCTGTATGAATGAACTCCCGGAGGGCAATTTGGAGGTCTGGATTTCAGACTGAGGATGTATCCTAACCGAACTATTTGAAGAACCCACCGGTCGGAGGTTACAAGAGGCCACCTTTGGTGAAAAAACAAAGGTAAGATTAAATTAACCTCCCTCCAACTGGCAAGTCGTCCGGTACAGACACATTTACTGTGGCTATGCTTTGCTGGAGCCAGTTAAAAGCCCATCCCTTGCTTTTGCTGGGGAGCAGCAGTGGCCTTAGGTGCACACTGTTGATGAGAATGAGCGTGCTAGGGCTGAGCCTGACTAGGCTGTTGGGATGCCAGAGTGTACCTACACCTGTTAGATCCAACTTTCTTTGTAAACAATTCACAAACACATAGTAGAGAAAAAGATTTATTTCAACGACCCTCCCTTGGGCTGAGGCTGTATAAGAACGTTATACAGGAAGCAAAGTGAATACTTACAATAAAGAAGAATACAAATCAAGATAAAAGTGAGGCTTTGCTTGCTTTTCAGTTTCTTATATACATCTTATATACTAGTTTCTGTGTCTAATTTCTTGAATCAATCATTGCCACATTCGCATTAACCCCGTGAATGGTTTCATTGTTTGCACATGTGTATGACTTATAATCGGTCACAGCTGTTGCCAACTGGTACTTTTCCAGCACTAAATATACACGCCTAGAATAGGCGTCCCCCCAAAAAACCTCCTGGTTGAGGAGGCTATAGCAGAAGGCGCCTGGCAGGTGAGAAAAGCCATTGCATCATTGTGCACCTTGATCTGGTCGACCAAGTCTTCCACCTTCTCTCCGAAAAGATTATCTCCCCGGCAAGGTACATCAGACATCCTATGCTGGACTGAATGATCCAGGTCAGAGACATGCAGCCATGAGAGCCTGTGCATTGCTATACCTTGAGCAGAGATTCTGGATGCCACATCAAAAGTGTCGTAAGCGCTCCTGGCCAGGAATTTACGACACGCCTTTTGCTGCTTGACCAACTGGCGAAAAAGCTCTGCCTGCTCTGGAGGGAGGGCATTAACCAAAGTAGACAGCTTCTCTTTCTGGGGGCGCCGAGGCATATTCTCTACTACTCTTGGCTCTCTTGAGGGCGGAGTCCACCACCATGGAGTTGTGGGGTAACTGAGACCTCATCAACCCAGGTTCACCATGGATCTGATACTGGAAATCAGTTTTCTTAGGGATCACGGGAGCAGAGAGAACAACCAGTTTCACGTAAAGACTTCCTTGAGTACCTTATGCAAAGAAGCCATCACTGCCTCCTTAGGTGGAGAGGTGTAGTCCAGGGCCTCAAGCATCTCAGTCCTGGGCTCATCCTCCACTTCCATAGGGAATGGAATGGCCTCAGCTATTTCCCGCACAAACAATGAAAAGGAGAGGCTCTCAGGAGGAGACAATCTCCTCTCAGGTGGAGGTGAAGGTTCAGAGGAAATCCCAAAAGACTCATCGGAGAAAAAGTACCTGGGATCTTCCTCTGACTCCCATGAGTGCTCCTCCTCAGTATCGGAAAGCACTTCCCTAAGGGAGCTTCGACTTGAGCCTGCCTTGACGCCGAGGACCAACGTCCTTGATGGCGATGTCAAGAAGCTGACGCCCATATGGACTGCAGTGAAGCTTCCTCCACTGACGTCGATGGGAAGTTGACCTGGGTGGCAGCCGACAGCGGAGCCGCAAGCAGCACCAAGGACGGGGACCATACTGCAGGTGAAGGGCCAGACCCAGCTGCAGCAGATGCACAGCAGGCTCAAGCACCCCCAACACTGAAGCAGGCTGGCGCAGCAGTCCTTCCAGAAGTTCTGTAAGTAGGGCCCGGATGCGCTCGTTGAGAGCCGCCATCAGAGAAAGCTGGGGGGGGGGGCTGATGGAGCAGCCAGTGGCAGAATCGGTTGAGACTCAGGAGCAGGAACTGGACTGCTAAGAGGCTGATGCATCGGCTCCTCCTGTATGGAGGGGGAGTAGTCCTCCCAGCACCAATGATTCTTGGGTGGCGAATGCTTCGATGCCCCGGAGCTCCCAGCATTGTGTGTCGAAGGAGAACGGTGACGGTGCTTCTTTGCTTTTGCTTGATGCCCTTCACCGAGGCTCCTCGGTGACGACAAGGACGACGTCGAATCCTCACGTTGCCTCGGGGTCCAGTCTGACGATGGCCGGTACCGGGGGGCCTGCACAGCAGGAGGCCTCGAGATAGGTGGAGACCCACTCGATGCCTCACTGCTCCCAGCGTGGGTTGGCCTCTCAGTAGTCATGTGTACCTCGATGCCGACGACTTCGGTACCAATGTCGAAGGACCAGACTGAGCACCAAAAAGTTTCTCACTTCGGTCCTCTCGAGCAAGTTGTGTATTTTTCTTCATACGAAGACACAGGGCACAATGAGCTAGGCTATGGTGAGACCCAAGCAACTGAATATACCAAGAATTGGTTACTGTACCTGAGATGGTCCGGTTGAATTGAGTACAATGTTTGAAGTTGCTGTATGTCTACTACTACTACTTATCATTTCTAAAGTGCTACTAGACGTACGCAGCGCTGTACACTTGAACATGAAGAGACAGTCCCTGCTCGACAGAGCTTACAATCTAATTAGGACAGACAAACAGGACAAACAAGAGATAAGGGAATATTAAAGTGAGGATGATAAAATAAGGGTTCTGAACAAGTGAATAAGGGTTAGGAGTTAAAAGCTGCATCAAAAAGGTGGGCTTTTAGCTTAGATTTGAAGACGGCCAGAGATAGAGCTTGACGTAATGGCTCAGGAAGTCTATTCCGGGCATATGGTGCAGCAAGATAAAAGGAACGGAGTCTGGAGTTAGCAGTGGAGGAGAAAGGTGCAGATAGAGATTTACCCAGTGAACGGAGTTCCCGGGGAGGAATGTAGGGAGAGATGAGAGTGGAGAGGTACTGAGGAGCTGCAGAGTGAATGCACTTATAAGTCAATAAGAGGAGTTTGAACTGTATGCGGAAACGGATAGGAAGCCAGTGAAGTGACTTGAGGAGAGGGCTAATATGAGCATAACGACACTGGCGGAATATTAGTCGTGCAGCAGAAATTTGAACAGATTGAAGAGGAGAGAGAAGTGGCAGACCTGTGAGAAGCAAGTTGCAATAGTCTAAGCGAGAGGTGATAAGAGTGAGGATGACATGTCTTCGATGACATGGAAGAAAAAATGGCACTGGCGAAATCAAAAGACTCGATTGTGTCTAGTAAAAAGGGAACAAAAAAGGGTAGAAACCCAACCGCGCGGCCTAAAACCGGCCACCGTTAAAAAGGAAAGGCAACAAACAAGGGAAAAAAGGAACTTGGGAAAATAAAGAACTCTTTTTAAAAAGAAAATAATTAAATAAAGAAGGGAAAAACACACGACTAAAAGTAGAGTATGAAAGAGAGAAGGCTTTTTTTCCGGCCACTGCAAGGAGCACAGAAAAAACCTGCCACACCTTGTCGTGGAAAAAAGAAAACTGAGGTACGAGCTTGCATGGCGGGTGGGAAGTTAATCCGTGCATGCGCAGTACATGCTGCACATGCGCCAGAAGGTGCTAGCAAAGTTTTTCTTTTTGCTATGGCAAATGCCGGTTCCTGGGCTGACGCGGACGTTGACCCACTTGTGAGTATGATCCAGCCTGTTTGTCCTCGGAGAATCTCTTTCATTCCCACCTTTGGCCCACACAGACCCGACCCTGCCACACAACATCGCACCTCGCCCCCCTCCCCCTCCCCCCACAAGAAAGCCAGATTCTATAAATGCTGGTGAAAGTAACATAAATGGATTCTCTTTTACACTCTGCTAAATAAAAAATTTTAAATGATGCACATTGCCTAAAAAGCAAACATCCAGAGCATTACACCCTTTCTTTTTCCTTCTATCCATGAGCAGCGTGTCCCCTTGTCCTCTCCATCCCCTTCTATCCCATGTGTTCTATTTCCCCTTCTACCTTCCCCCTCTTCATGTACCAAAATTATTTCCAGGCCCCTCCCTCATTTTTTACAGCCCCCTCGTTCCCTCCCACCCACACCCCCCCATGCATGACTCCACCTATCCACCTTCCCATCAGCCCTGAGTGGAAGTCCTCCCCGAACGAACCTCAGTACATCTTGATGGACTAGTGACCTCTTATGGGCAGGAAAGATCCCCACTCTTTCCTTCCCACTGCCGCTGATCCTCTTGCTGCCACTGTTTCTTTAAAACGGCTGCGGAGACTTCAAGTGGTGGCCTCGCAAGGCTGTTGGCTCCTCATTGACTCACCAAATCTGATCATGTGACATATGAATTTTATGCTGGTTCCCCGAATCTTACTGCTATACTAAGAACATAAGAGTAGCCATAGTGGGTCAGAGCAATGGTCCATCTAGCCCAGTATTCCGTTTCCAAACAGTGGCCAAACTAGGTCACAAGTAGCTGGCAGAAACCCAATTATTAGCAACATTCCATGCTACCAATCCCGGGGCAAGCAGCTGCCTCCCCATGTCTGTGTCAATAGCAAACTATAGACTTTTCCTCCAGAAATTAGTCCAAACCTTTTTTAAACCCAGATTACATCCACAGCTTAACTATTCATTGAGTGAAAAAAATATTTAGAAGTATTTCTGTGTAAATTCCTTGAGTATCCCCTAGTCTCTGTACTTACTTTTGCAACAAGTAAAAAATTGATTCACTTCTACTGATTCTACACCACTCAGGATTTTGTAGACCTCAATCACAACTCCCCTCCATCTGTCTCTTTTCCAAGCTGAAGAGCAATAACCTATTTAGCCTTTCCTCATATAGGAGGAGTTCCATCCCCTTTATCATTTTGGTTGCTCTTCTTTGAACCTTTTCTAGTTCTGCTATATCTTTTTTGAGATACGGCGACCACAACTGGATGCAATACTCAAGGTACGGATGCACCATGGAACAATACAGAGGCATTATAGTATTTTCCTTCTTATTCACCATCCCTTTCTTAATAATTCCTAGCATCCTGTTTGCCTTTTTGGCTGCCACTGCACACTGAGAAGATTTCAACGTATTATTTACAACGACACCCAGATCTTTTTCTTGAGCGCTGACCCCCAAGGTGGACCCTAACTATGATTCGGATTGTTCTTTCCAATGTGCATCAACTTGCATTTGTCCACATTAGATTTCATCTGCCATTTGGATGCCCAACCTTCCAATTTCCTAAGGTCTTCCTACAATATTTCATAGTCCGCAGGTGTTTTAACAACCTTGAATAGTTTTGTATCATCTGCAAATATGATCACCTCACTCGTCATTCCAATTTCCATATCATTTATAAATATGTTAAATAGTACCCGTCCCAGTGCAGATCCCTGCGGCACTCCACTATTCACCCTCTTCCATTGAAAGAAATGACCATTTAACCTTACCCTCTGTTTTCTGACCAATAACCAATTCCTAATCCACACCAGAACTTGCTTCCTATCCCATGACTCTCTAATTTTCACAGGAGTCTCTCATGAGGAACCTTATCAAAAGCTTTCTGAAAGTCTAGACACATTACATCAACCGGCTCACATGCTTATTCACACCTTCAAAGAAATGAAGCAAATTGGTGGGGCAAGATTCCCCTCAGCTGAAACCATGCTGACTCTGTCCCATTAAACCATGTTTGTCTATGTGTTCCCTAATTTTATTCTATACTAGTAAAACAGGCCCGTTTCTGACACAAATGAAACGGGCGCTAGCAAGGTTTTCCTCGGAGTGTGTATGTTTGAGAGAGAAAGTGTGTGTGAGTGAGAGAGAATGAGTGAGAGAGACAGACAGACAGAGTGTGTGTGTGTGTTTGTGTCAGAGAGAGAGAGAGAGTGTGTGAGAGACAGAGTGTATGTGTGTGAGAGAGAGTGTATGTATGTGAGAGACAGAGAGTGAGTGTGTGTGTGTGTGGGGGGGGGGCTCCAAGTTCCATGACACCCTCCCTCTCCTCCCCTCCGAGTACCAGGCCCCCCTTCCGTCTGAGGTGCAGGCCCCCCTCCCTCCCTCTCCTTTCCCTCCTCTCCTCCCTCCCTCCCTCTCTCTCCTTCCCTCCGAGTTCTTGGCCCCCCCTTCCCTCCGAGTTCCATACCCCCTCCCTCTCCTCCCCAGCGTGTTCCATGCCCCCCTTTCCTCGGAGTGCGTATGTTTGAAATAGAGTGTGTGGGTGAGAGATGGAGTGTGTATGTGAGAGAGAATGAGTGAGACAGACAGAGTGTGTGTGTGTGTTTGTGTCAGAGAGTGTGTGAGAGAGAGTGTTTGTTACAGAAAGAGTGAGTATGTGTGTGTGTGTGTGTGTGTGTGTGTGTGTGTGTGTGTGTGAGAAAGTGAAGCCTATCAAGCCTTACAGCATTCGTGTACTCTGTAAGGCTCCATGTCCTCAATTGACGACACGTAGTTCCGGAACGTTGCAGGAATGCTTCAAGGCTTGAAGGCTTCACAATGTTGGAGGTGCGTTTTATTATATAAGATAATAATTTCCACTATTTTGCCCGGCACCGACGTCAAGCTTACCTGTCTATAATTTCCCGGATCACCCTTAGAACCCTTTTTAAAAATCGGCACCACATTGTCCACCCTCCAATCTTCAGGTACTGCAGACAATTTTAATGACAGGTTACATATTACTAACAGCAGATCAGCAAGCTCATGCTTGATTTCTTTTAGTACCCTTGGATGTATGCCATCCAGTCCACGTGATTTACTATTCTTTAATTTGTCAATTTGGCTCAGTACATCTTCCAGGTTCACCGAGATTTTTTTCAATTCCTCCGCATTATCATCCTTGAAAAGCATTTCCGGTACAGGCAGATCTCTTACATCTTTTTCCGTAAAGACAGAAGCAAAGAATTCATTCAGTTTCTCCGCTATGGTCTTGTCCTCCCTGCATGCCCCTTTTGCTCCTTCGTGATCTAACAGTCCCATAGATTCCCTTGAGGGCTTTCTAATTCTAATGTACCTGAAAAAATTGTTACTGTGAGTTTTAGTCTCTGCGGCAAGTTTCTCTTCATATTCTCTTTTAGTCTTCTTTATTAATGCTTTGCAACTGACTTGCCAGTGCTTATGTTGCTTCTTGTTTTCTTCATTTGAGTCCTTTTTCTATTCTTTGAAGGACAATCTTTTGGCTGTAAAATGAAGATACATACATGTAGCAGGTATTCTCCGAGGACAGCAGGCTCAATATTCTGACTGATGGGTTGTCGTCTGCGACAGCCCAGGAGACCAGAAGAAACTTCTAAAGTACAAGAAACTTCTTGAACGTTCCGTCGCGCGGGCTGACTCACCATGCATGCACGAGCGGCTTCCCGCCTGCGCCGTGAACGTGCAGTGTTGTTTAATAAAAAGCAAAACAATATAAGTGGAACAACTCCAACGGGAAGGAGGGAGGGTTGTCGGAATATTGAGCCTGCTGTCCTCGGAGAACACCTGCTACAGGTATGTATCTTCATTTTCTCCGAGGACAAGCAGGCTCAATATTCTGACTGATAGGGTATCCCTAGCCCCCAGGCTCACTCAAAACAAAGAACATTGGTCAATTGGGCATCGCAACGGCAAGGACGTAACAGAGATTGACCTGAAAATAAATTCAACTAGGTGAGAGTGCAGCCTGGAACAAAACAGAAATGGGCCTAGGAGGGTGAAGTTGGATTCTAAACCCCGAACAGATTCTGCAGCACCGACTGCCCAAACCGACTGTCGTGTCGGGTATCCTGCTGAAGGCAGTAGTGAGATGTGAATGTGTGGACCGATGACCACGTTGCATCCTTGCAAATCTCTTCAATGGAGGCTGACTTTAAATGAGCCACTGACGCAGCCATGGCTCTAACATTGTGAGCCGTGACATGGCCCTCCAAAGTCAGCCCAGATTGGGCATAAGTGAAGGAAACGCAATGTGCTAGCCAACTGGAGATGGTGCGTTTTCCGATGGCCATTCCCATCCTGTTGGGATTAAAAGAAACAAACAGCTGGGTGGACTATTGATAGGGCTTTGTCCACTCCACGTAAAAGGCCAATGCTCTCTTATAGTCCAAGGTGTGCAACTTGACTGGTTCAGATGGAACTCCACCACCACCTTCGGCAAAAACTTAGGGTGAGTGCAGAGGACTACTCTGTTATAGTGAAATTTGATATAAGGTGCATGCACTATCAGGGCTTGGAGCTCACTGACTCTACGAGCCGAAGTAACAGCCACCAAGAAAATGACCTTCCAGGTCAAGTACTTCAGATGGCAGGAATTCAGTGGCTCAAAAGGAGCTTTCATTAGCTGGGTGAGAACAATGTTGAGATCCCATGACACTGGTGGAGGTTTAACAGGGGGCTTTGACAAAAGTA
Organism: Microcaecilia unicolor; assembly: GCF_901765095.1. NCBI lineage: Eukaryota > Metazoa > Chordata > Amphibia > Gymnophiona > Siphonopidae > Microcaecilia > Microcaecilia unicolor. The sequence goes on from NC_044036.1 coordinate 225,380,879, forward strand.
AACCTCTCATGAAACGAACAACTTAAGGCTATCCAGAGATAGGCTGACCTTCTACACGTTGATGGTAAGCACTGATTGCACTAAGGCGAACTCTTACGGAGTTGGTCTTGAGATCAGACTCTGATAAGTGCATAAGGTATTCAAGCAGGGTCTGTGTAGGACAAGAAAAAGGATCTAGGGCCTTGCTGTCACACCAGATGGCAAACCTCCTCTATTTGAAAGAATAACACTTTTTCGTGGAATCTTTCCTGGAAGCAAGCAAGACTCGAGAAACACCCTCCGAAAGACCTCATGAGGCTACCTCTATGTCCTCAACATCCAGGCCATGACAGCCAGAGACTGGAGATTGGGATGTAGAAGTGACCCCTCGTTCTGGGTGATGAGGGTCGGAAAACACTCCAATCTCCACGGTTCTTTGGAGGACAACTCCAGAAGAAGAGGGATCCAAATCTGACGGGGCCAAAAAGGTGCAATCGGAATCATGGTTCCACCGTCTTGCTTGAGTTTCAGCAAAGTCTTCCCTACTAGAGGTATGGGAGGATATGCATACAGAAGGCCTGTCCCCCAATGCAGGAGAAAAGCATCTGACGCTAGCCTGCCGTGGGTCTGAAGTCTGGAACAGAATTGAGGGACCCTGTGATTGGTTTGAGTGGCAAAAAGATCCACCGAGGGGGTGCCCCACGCCCGGAAGATCTTGTGGACAACGTTCATGTCCAGTGACCACTCGTGAGGTTGCATTATCCTGCTCAACCTGTTGGCCAGACTGTTGTTTACGCCTGCCAGGTATGTGGCCTGGAGAAACATGCCATGGTGTTGAGCCCAAAGCCACATCTGGACGGCCTCCTGACACAGAGGGCGAGATCCGGTGCTTGTTGGTGTAGTACATAGCAACCTGATTGTCTGTCTGAATTAAAATAATTTGATTGGACAGCTGATCTCTGAAATCCTTGAGAGCGTTCCAGATTGCTAGTAATTCCAAGAAGTAGGTGTGAAGATCCTTTTCCTGAAAAGACCAAGCTCCCTGAGTGTGCCCATCTACATGAGCTCCCCACCCTAGGAGGGTCAGATTGGATCGAATGGTCCACCACTGAAGGGAACTGCAGAAGTCGGTGGAGAGATGGATTACATCCTCTAGATCCCCTGTGGCCTGACAACACTAAGAAGCTATGGTCCACTGAGCTGATCTCATATGTAGGTGTGCCATGGGAGTCACATGAACTGTGGAAGCCGTGTGCACTAAAAGTCTCAACATCTGACAGGCTGTGATCTGTTGAGACGCTCGAGCCGAGGACACTAGAGCCAGGAGATTGTCTGCCCTCACCTGGGGAAGATAAGCTCAAGACGTCCTTGTGTCCAACAGAGCCCCTATGAACTCCAATTTCTGTACTGGGACAAGGTGGGACTTGGGATAATTGATTACAAACCCCAGTAGCTCCAGCAGTCGAATAGTCATCCGCATGGACTGTAGAGCCCCTGCCTCCGAGGTGCTCTTCACCAGCCAATCATCGAGATAAGGGAACACATGCACTCCCAGACTGCATAGCGATGCTGCGACAACCGCCAAGCATTTTGTGAAGACCCTGGGTGCAGATGCTAGGCCAAAGGGCAGCACACAGTACTGAAAGTGCTGAGTTCCCAATCGAAATCGAAGATATTTCCTGTGAGCTGGGAGTATCGAGATGTGGGCATCCTTTAAGTTCAGAGAGCATAGCCAATCGTTTTCCTGAATCATGGGAAGAAGGGTGCCCAAGGAAACCATCCTGAACTTTTCTCGGAGAAGGAATTTGTTCAGGGCCCTTAGGTCTAGGAAGGGATGCATCTCCCCTGTTTTCTTTTGCAAAAGGAAGTACCTGGAATAGAATCCCAGCCGTTTTTCCCCTGGTGGAACGGGTTCGACCGCATTGGCCTTTAGAAGGGCGGAAAGTTCCTCTGCAAGTACCTGCTTGTGCTGGGAGCTGAAGGATTGAGCTCCTGGTGGGCAATCTGGAGGCTTGGATACCAGATTGAGTGTGTATCCTAACCGGACTATCTGACGAACCCACCGGTCGAAGGTTATAAGAGGCCACCTTTGGTGAAAAAATATCAACCTCCCCCCGACACACAAGCCGCCCGGTACGGACACTTTTACTGCGACTATGCGGCACTGGAGCCCGGCGAGAACGCGCATGCTGGGACTGAGCCCGAACCGGTTGTCAAGAAGCAGGAGTGTACCTACGCCTATTATAGGAATAGGGAGCACTTCTCGTCCCTCCAAAAAAAACCTCCTAGAAGAGGAGGAAGTAGCAGAAGACGTTCAGCAGGAGAGAGAATCCATGGCGTCATGATGCTTTTTTATCTGATCGACCATGACCTCTACTTTTTCACTAAAAAGTTTATCCCCCCAGCAAGGAACACCCGCCATTCGCTGCTGGGTCTTCTGATCCAGGTCAGAGACACGCAGCCATGAGAGTCTGGGCATCACTATACCTTGAGCAGCTACTCGGGATGCTACATCAAAAGTGTCGTAAGACCCCCTGGCTAGGAATTTGCTACACGCCTTCTGCTGCCTGACCACCTGGTGAAAAGGTTCAGCAAGCTCCGGAGGAAGTACTTCCACTAAACTGGACAGTTGCCTCACCGAGTTCCGCAAGTGGATGTTCGTGTAGAGCTGGTATGTTTGGATCTTGGTGGTGAGCATAGCGGCCTGATACGTTCTCCTCCCAAAAGAATCCAAGGTCCTAGACTCTCTGCCTGGGGGCGCTGAGGCATAGTCTCTAGTACTCTTGGCTCTTCTGAGAGCACAGTCCACCACCATGAAATCGTGAGGAAGTTGGGCCTTTACCATTACAGGCTCTCCATGGACTCTGTACAGGGACTCAGACTTCTTGGGGAACACTGGATTAGAAAGAGGGCAAGACCAATTCAGCATCAGCACTTCCCTGAGTGTATTATGCAGAGGAGCCATTGCAACCTCAGCAGGTGGAGAAGGATAATCCAGGACCTTGAGCATCTCAGCCCTGGGCTCATCCACAACCTCCATAGGGAAAGGAATGTCCTTAGACATTTCCTGCACAAAGGATGAGAAAGAAAGACTCTCAAGTGGGGACATCCTAGTTTCTACTGGTGGAGTAGGATCAGAGGGAAGCTCACACGACTCTTCCTCCAAAAGGTATCTGGGGTCCTCCACCTCTTCCCACGAGCGCTCCTCATCGGTGTTGGATCGACGACCTCGTGGGGGGTGTCGAGAAGCCGACCCCTGCCTAGACTCTGGCGAAGCTTCCTCCACCGATGTCGAGGGTGAATCGACCCGGGTGGCAGCCGACACCAGCACCGCAAGCGGTACCAAGGACGGAGACCTCCTCACAGGTGATGGCCCAGATGCCGCCTCAGCAGTCGGTACGGAAGGCGCAAGCACCCCCGATACAGAGGCAGACTAGTGAAGCAACCCCTCCAGGAGCTCTGGAAGAAGGGCCCGGATGCGCTCGTCGAGAGCTTGCATCGGAAAAGGCCGTGGGGTCGGTGCAGAAGTCTGTGTCAGAAGCTGAGGGGGTTCAGGAGCCCGTACCAGGCTGCCAGACGACCGACGCATCAACACCTCTTGTATGGAGGATGAGCGGTCCTCCCGGCGTCGACGCTTCTTGGGTGCCGACGCCCTTGGCATGGAAGGAGATCAATAACAGTGCTTCCTCGCCTTCGCTCGACGCCCGTCATCGAGACTCCTCAGTACAGACGAAGAGGACATGGAACCCTCACGTCTCCTCAGGGCTGGGTCCGACGAAGGTCGGTCCCGGGGGACCTGCATAGCAATAGGCCCCGAGACAGGTGGAGACCTGCTCGATGCCTCGCTGCTCCAGTGCGTTGTGGTCTTTTGGCAGCCATTACCTGAACTCCCAATGTCGACGACGCCGACCTCGGTACCAATGTCGATGCCGACATCAAAGGACCGGACAGATCCGAAAAAAGTTTTTCACGCTGAGCCTCTCAAGCCACTTGGGTCCGTTTTTTCATCAATTTGCACAGCTTATAAGAAGCTGGCAGGTGGTCGGGCCCAAGACACTGGAGACACCATGTGTGAGGGTCGGTACCTCAAATGGTCCGGTTGCACCGAGTACAACGCCTGAAGCTGCTGGGTGTCCTTGATGACATGGAGGGAAAAACGGCCGTCGCAAAATCAAAGGGCTTGATGGTGCCAAGAAAAAAGGGCACAAAAGAAGGAAGAACAGCCCAACCAAGCAGCCTAAAGGCGGCCGTGTCGAAAATAAAGGAAACTTCAAAGGGGAAGAAGAGAAATAGGAAAAAGGGTTGTTGTTTTTTTAAATGACTAAGCGTAGAATGAAAAGATGAAGAAAAAAGGGTCAAACAAAAGAGGGCAAAAAACGCCAAAATGGATCTCCTGAGCCAAAACATAGGGGAACTTCGAAACAACAACTTTCCCGATCGTGGAAAGAAAGGAACTGAACACTGCACGTTCGCGTTGCGGGCAGGAAGCCGCTCGCACATGCGTGGTGAGTCGGTCCGCGCAATGGAACGTTCAAGAAGTTTCTTGTACTTTAGAAGTTTCTTCCAGTCTGGGCCGTCGCAGATGACGACCCATCAGTCAGAATATTGAGCCTGCTTGTCCACGGAGAATGGCCTCTTTTATTTCACCTTGTAACCATGCATTCTGGCATTTTCTCTTCTTTCCACCTTTGCAAATACGTGGAATATGTCTGGACAGGGCTTCCAAGATGGTATTTCTGAATAACGACCACACCTGATTTAGTGTCCTAATCTTTACAGCCGATCCTTTTAGTTTCTTTTTAACCATTTTCCTCATTTTATTATAGTCTCCCTTTCGAAAATTAAATGCAGCTACAGTAGATTTCCTTTGCGGGTTCATCCCAGATAGTAGCTCAGACTTGATTGTGTTATGATCACTGTTCATTCCGTAAGACTGCCCAAGACACGCCTTTAACATGCCCCCTCTGGAGACGTTCTAAACTGGACAAACTAGCAATTTGTTTGATTATACCACTTGGATGTTTCCCGCTAAGAAAAACATCTCACTTTTAGAACACTTTTTAGATATATTTCTCTATCGAAAATGAGCCTAGTGGTTTTAACATTTTAGTTTTTATGCCTCTAATAAGATTTTTAAGTGTTTTCCATGAACATTTGCTGCTGGCCTTTGGTGAGGGAAGGTTTACAGTGCACAGACACACTGCATATGCTTTTTACAGTGTATTATCAGAGCTTTCAATTGAAAGCTGGTAAGTTGTTTGTTATTTGTTTTTGTTACATTTGTACCCCGCGCTTTCCCACTCGTGGCAGGCTCAATGCGGCTTACAGGTACTTATGGAGGGTTAAGTGACTTGCCCAGAGTCACAAGGAGCTGCCTGTGCCTGAAGTGGGAATCGAACTCAGTCCCCCAGGAACAAAGTCCACCACCCTAACCACTAGGCCCACCCACTCCTCCAAATTTAAAATTTGGTTTATTGAGAAGTTTTATTTCAAGTTCTGAGATATAGTGAAGTTAGTCAGGTCAGCAGGCCACTTATTCTCACAGATGGGGGTGACAGCATCTGATGGAGCCCAGTGCGGATGCTGACTAGCTATGAGTAGAACTTTCTAGTAGCTTCCCCACCAGGGCCGGGCCAAGATAACATGCCCCCCCCCCCCCCCCCACCTTGATGCCATCCCCTTTCGTGGCGTTTTTACCTCACGGTGACATTCGAAACCCAGCAGCAATTCCCATATGACTCTTCCCTTTACTGTGGCTGCCTAAGCCTCTGACAAAACAGGAAGTAACATCAGAGAGGGACTCCACATTCAGGTAACCATGGGGGTGATCTGTCCGCGTTCATTGTTACTTGGTATGATCTTGTGGTCAGGAATCCTTTGAACCATTTAAGAACTGTGCCTCCTATTCCGAAGTATTCTAGTATATGTAATAGTATTTCATGATTAACCATGTCAAAGGCACTGGACAAGTTGAATTGTAGGAGGAGTATGTTGTTTCCAGTTGCAATTGTTTGTTTAAATGAGTTCATTGCGGATACTAGAACAGTTTCAGTACTGTGATTTGACTGGAATCCTGATTGAGACTCGTGCAGGATTGAGTGTTTATTTAGGTATTCAGTAAGTTGTTTCGTCACTATGCCTTCCATGAGTTTAGTTATAAGTGGAATAGAAGCTACTGGGCGATAGTTGGTTAGGTCCATTGTGTTTTTCTTAGCATCTTTTGGTAGCGGAGTCAGTAAGATATTTCCTTTTTCCGTGGGAAAGAGACCATTTTGAAGTCTGTGGTTTACATGATTCATGAGGTCTTTTTTGAATTGTTTAGGGGCAGATCTTATTAGGCTGTTAGGGCAAATGTCTAATTTGCATTGTGACTTGGCATATTTACTGAGCCAATGTGAGGTTTCTTCTGACGATATTGTGTCGAAGTTGGTCCATGATCGATCTGCTGGGCATTCTCCAGGTTTTGGGTCTAGACATTCAAGGATGCTTGTGTACTCAGTGGTGTTGGTAGGTATCTTGAGTCTGAACTTTTTAATTTTTTCATTGAAGTAGTTCGCAAGGTTGTTTGCGGATGGGGTGTCTGTATTATTAGATGTAACCGATGTAGTGTTTAGGAGTTTGTTTACGAGTGAGAAGAGTTTGTGTGTGTCCTTGTAATTTGGTTCTATTATGGTTTTGTAGTACACTCTTTTAGTTTGTCCGATAGTGTATTTGTATTTTCTTTGTAATTGTTTCCAGCCTTTGAGTGTATGTTCGTCTTTTTTCTTGTTCCATGCTCTTTCTGATCTTCTAACTTGAGTTTTTAGTTCTTTCAATTCTTCATTAAACCATGGTGATGATTTTTTTCTATGTGAGGTTCTGGTTTGAAGTGGTGCTATGTTGTCTAGTATTGTTCTGCATCTGTTGTCCCATTCTTGGAGAAATTGGGGTGAGTCTGTAGGTGTTATCCATTTGTCGGTATAAAATAGTTGCCAGAATGTTAGTGGGTCTATTTTGCCTCTCGTAGTGTAGGTTTTTTTTCTTTGTTTTTGTTCTGTCTTTTTTGTTCTTCAGTGGAGGGAGAGGTTTGCTTTGTAGTGGTCGGACCATGGTGTGGCTGTCCATTTTGTATCTGTAAGTGTGAGGTAAGTTTCTGATGCAAATTTGTGGCTGAAAATATCTAGTGTGTGACCTTTGTTGTGGGTGGGTTGCGTATTTGGCCAGTGGAACTCCCATAGTTGGAGAAAGTCCTTGCATTCAGGTGTATTACTTGAGCTAGTATCTTCAAGGTGCAGATTGATGTCTCCTGCTAAGAGGAGATCCTGGCTGGAAACGCAGGTATTCGATATGAAATCCATAAAGTGTGTTTGTGAATCTTGCCAGTTGCCTGGGGGTCTGTAAAATAGGATTAGGTTTAGGTGATCACGTAAGTTGGGGTGGTTGATTCTGTCTGAGGCTATTTCAAGTTGGGGAAGCATAGATTCTGCTGTTGTTTATGCTCATTCAGACGTATTCTAATAGGTCTAGCACTCCTACCAATACAGATTAAACCACAGGGGCATGTAATAGCATATACAACATTACTGCTCTCACAATTGGTTTCAGACAGGCTTCTCATAGTCCTATCTCTACCTGGTACTGACCACCTTTCCCCTACAATCGGTAGTGGACACCATTGACAGTGTCCACAGATAGTTTGGCACCCATGAGTATTATTCATAACATCTCTATTTGAAAATTTCTTCTTACTCAGGCGTTCTCCCAGTGTTTTGCCCTTCTATAAGAGGTAAGTCTTCAAAGCACGGATATAGTTGAATAATGTGCCAATGATCCTTAATAGCTCTATCAATTTTCTGGCTGACATCAGTATAGGGCAAAACACATGTCAAACATTCCCCTTCCATTTTCTCCATTTCTTGTATTAGGAGTTTAAAATGCTTTAAAAGAGTCTTCTGAATGCTCTGATTGCCTTATATGCTTTATGGGATGCTTTGTTAGGCTATTGAGTGCCTTGTATGCTTTTTGGTCTGTTAGGCAACTTCCTCCAACTATCTAAATGCTCTGCATGCCTCAAACTGCTTTGCCCATGCCTGATATCATACTAAGAAAGTCCTTAAAATACTTAAAAGCTTGATATTATTGTCTATGTTCCAGTAAGCTGGAAGAACGGTGAGCGGAGTGGAGGAGGTGGGTTTTTTTTTTTCTTCCACCCTGCGATGAACTGGGAGACTCAGTCCCACTACAACTTTGGTATTATTTTGCCTGTTTTATGCGCTTTATCTGCTTTGCTTTGCTGGGATGAAATCCAATAAACTTATCCTAACTATTTACTATTTCACCCTAATCAAACACGCACTCATAATCACGAACATAGACAACAACAGACCCACACCTCACACACCATCCACACAACCCACGCACAATATGCCTATCCAAAAAAAAAAAAAAAAAACCATGAGAAACTTGCCATCTATGAATACCATCAACAGAAAGGACAAAAAGAATTCAACAAAATCAAATACCAAGAAGATAGACAACTGATAGAAATTCCCATCAACCCGAACCCACACGAACATCACCATCTAATACAAATAGGCTACATCAATGCCAGATCGGTAGTAAATAAAACCACTACCATAACCAACTGGGTTACGGATGAACACCTCGATTTCCTACTTATTACTGAGACGTGGATCCATGACTCTAAAGATCCAATAATCCTAGAGTTCTGTCCTCCAGGCTACAAAATAACCCATTGGACAAGAGAAGGAAAGAGGAGGAGGAGGCATAGCAATCATTTATAAATCTCAATTCACAGTTACAACAACAGCAGAATCCATGCTGCCCCATCTCGAAATAGCCTCAGTTAGAATTAATCACCCCAAACTGTGCGACCACCTAAACCTAATCCTATTCTACAGACCCCCGGGCAAATGGCAAGACTTACAAACACACTTTATGGACTTCATTTTGAACACTTGCGTTTCCACCCAGAACCATCTTATAGCAAGAGACATCAATCTCCATCTGGAGGACACCAACTCAAGTAAAGTAATGGAATGCAAGGAATTCCTCCAACTATGGGAACTCCACTGGCCAGACATGCAACCCACCCACAAAAAAGGACATACCTTAGATATTATCACCTACAAATTCCCATCAGAATCCAACCTCACACTTCCAGATACAAAATGGACAGCCACGCCATGGACCGATCACTACAAAGCAAACCTCTCCTTACATTGGAAAACAAAAAAAACAAGTGATTAAAACATATAGTACGAGAGGTAAAATTGACCCGCAAACATTCTGGCAACAATTCTTTACAGACAAATGGACAACTCCCACAGAACCCCCCCCCCCCCCCCCAATTTCTCCAAGAGTGGGACAACAGATGCAAAACAGTACTAGACAGCATAGCACCAATACAAACCAGAACCTCACATAGAATAAATTCCATACCATGGTTCAATGAAGAATTAAAAGAACTAAAAACACAAGTCAGAAGATTAGAACGAGCATGGAACAAGAAAAAAGACGAACATACACTCGACTGGAAAAAACTACAAAGGAAATACAAATAAACTATCAGACAAACTAAAATAACATACTACAAAACCACAATAGGACCAAATTACAAGGACACACACAAACTCTTCACACTTGTAAACAAACTCCTAAACACCACACCGGTCACCTCTAACAACACAGACACCCCATCTGCAACCAATCTTGCAAAGTACTTCAACGAAAAAAAAATCACAAAGCTACAATTCATGATACCTACTAATAAAACTGAGTACACAAGCATCCTTGAATGCCTAGACTCAAAACTAGGGGAATGACCAGCAGATCGATCATGGACCAAGTTTGACACGATATCTTCTGATGAATTCTCAAAATGGTTCGGAAAATACGCTAAGTCACAATGCAAATTGGATGTCTGCCCCAATAGCCTAATAAAATCAGCCCCCAAACAATTCCAAAAAGACCTTACGAAGCACATAAACTACAGGCTTCAAAACGGCCTCTTTCCCACGGAGAAAGGAAACATCCTACTTACCCCACTGCCAAAAGATGCGAAGAAAAGCACAACGGACCCAACTATCGCCCAGTAGCATCTATCCCACTTATAACTAAACTCATGGAGGGCATAGTGACGAAACAACTCTCTGAGTACCCCCCTGATATATCCCTCCCATCCTCCCCCTGATAAATCCCTCCCATCCTTCCTTACCGACTTCGATGCCTGGCTCTCCGTCTTTCTTGAGCCCTCATCCCCATCCCTCATTCTCGGTGACTTCAACATCCACACTGATAACCCTTCTGATTCATATGTTGCTCAGTTCCTCACTCTTACCTCCTCCTTCAACCTCCAACTGAGCCCCACCACCCCTACTCACAAATCTGGCCACTGTCTTGATCTCGTCCTCTCTTCTACTTGCTCACCCTCCACTTTCCGCGTCTCACCTCTTCCTCTCTCCGACCACCACCTTATCACATTCACACTTCAGCACCCTCCCCCTCACTCTCGCCCAACACTAACTACTACGTCCAGAAATCTCCAGGCTGTTAACCCCTCCACCTTATCCTCTACTATCTCTGATCTCCTCCATTCCATCTTGTCCTCCACATCCGTTGACAAAGCTGTCTCCACCTACAATGCCACTCTTTCCTCTGCTCTAGACACCCTTGCACCGTCCACCTCCCGGTCCACAAGACGTACCAATCCCCAGCCCTGGCTGACCCCGTGCACCCGATACCTTCGCTCCTGCGCCCGTTCGGCTGAACGCCTCTGGAGGAAATCTCGCACCCTTACTGACTTCATTCACTTCAAATTCATGCTATCCTCCTTCCAATCCTCCCTATTCCTCGCTAAGCAGGACTATTATATCCAATTGACCAATTCCCTTAGCTCTAACCCTCGTCGTCTATTCGCCACCCTCAACTCCCTCCTCAAAGTGCCCTCTGCTCCCACCCCCCCTTCACTCTCTCCACAATCTCTGGCCCACTACTTCCGTGACAAGGTCCAGAAGATCAACCTCGAATTCACCACTACTCCCTCTCCTCCTCTTTAGCATATATCTCACTCTCTCATCCAACCTACCCAGGCCTCCTTCTCCTCCTTTCCTGCTATCACCGAAGAGGAAATCGTCCATCTCCTCTCCTCCTCGAAAGCCACCACTTGTTCCTCTGACCCCATCCCCACTAACCTACTCAACACCAACACTCCTACCATCACCCCCACCATCTGTCATATACTTAACCTCTCTCTCTCCACTGCATCTGTCCCGGACACCTTCAAGCATGCTGTGGTCACTCCACTCCTCAAAAAACCATCACGACCCTACCTGTCCCTCCAACTACCGACCCATTTCCCTCCTACCCTTCCTCTCCAAGATACTTGAACGCGCCATTCACAGCCGCTGTATTGAGTTTCTCTCTTCTCATGCCATCCTCGATCCGCTCCAATCCGGCTTTCGCCCCCTACACTCGACAGAAACGGCACTATCTAAAGTCTGCAATGACCTATTCCTCGCCAAATCCAAAGGTCACTACTCCATCCTCATCCTCCTCGACCTCTCCGCCGCTTTTGACACTGTCAATCACAACCTACTTCTTGACACACTGTCCTCCCTTGGGTTCCAGGGCTTTGTCCTCTCCTGGTTCTCCTCTTATCTCTCCCATCGTACCTTCAGAGTACACTCTCATGGTTCGTCCTCCTCCCCTATCCCGCTCTCTGTTGGAGTTCCTCAGGGATCTGTCCTTGGGCCCCTTCTTTTTTCGATCTACACCTCTTCCTTAGGCTCCCTGATTTCTTCTCATGGTTTCCACTATCATCTTTATGCCGAAGACACCCAGCTTTATCTCTCCACACCAGAAATCACTGCGGATACCCAGGCCAAAGTCTCGGCCTGCTTATCAGACATTGCTGCCTGGATGTCCAACCGCCACCTGAAACTGAATATGTCTGACTGAACTTATTGTCTTCCCACCCAAACCCACTTCCCCTCTCCCTTCACTCTCTATCTCAGTTGAGAACACCCTCATCGTCCCCGTCTCATCTGCCCGCAACCTCGGTGTCATCTTCGACTCCTCCCTCTCCTTTTCTGCGCACATCCAGCAGATAGCCAAAACCTGTCGCTTCTTCCTCTATAACATCAGCAAATTCGCCCCTTCCTCTCCGAGCACACCACCCGAACTATCATCCACTCTCTCATTACCTCTCGCCTTGACTACTGCAACCTACTCCTGACCGGCCTCCCACGTAGCCATCTACTCCCCCTTCAGTCCATCCAGAACTCTGCCGCACGTCTTATCTTCCGCCTTAACCGATATACTCATATCACCCCTCTCCTCAAGTCACTTCACTGGCTCCCAATTAGATACCGCATACAGTTCAAGCTTCTCTTACTCACCTACAAATGCACTCGATCTGCGGCCCCTCCGTACCTCTCTACCCTCATCTCCCCTTACGTCCCTACCCGTAATCTCCGCTCTCAAGACAAATCCCTCCTTTCAGTACCCTTCTCCACCACCTCCAACTCCAGGCTCCGTCCCTTCTATCTCGCCTCACCCCATGCCTGGAACACACTCCCTGAGCCCATACGCCGTGCCCCCTCCCTACCCATCTTCAAATCAATGCTCAAAGCCCACCTCTTCAATGTCACCTTCGGCTCCTAATCACTACACCACCTCAGGAAACTTATCTACCCCAACTTGACATTTCGTCCATTAGATTGTAAGCTCTTCCGAGCAGGGACCGTCCTTAATTGTTAATTTGTACAGCGCTGCGTACCCTAGTAGCGCTCTAGAAATGTTAAGTAGTAGTAGCAGTAGTACCTAACCGAACATTCAATTCTGCACAAATCGCAGTCAGGATTCCGGACAAATCACAGTACCGAAACGGTACTAACATAGGAACATAGTAAATGACGGCAGAAAAAGACCTGCACGGTCCATCCAGTCTGCCCAACAAGAAACTCATATGTGCTACTTTTTGTGTATACCCTACCTTGATTTGTACCTGTCCTCTTCAGGGCACAGACCGTATAAGTCTGCCCAGCACTATCCCCGCCTCCCAGCACCGGCTCTGGCACAGACCGTATAAGTCTGCCCACCATTATCCCTGCCTCCCAATCACCAGCCCCGGCACAGACCATATATAATCTGCCCAGCACTATCCCCGCCTCTCAACCACCAGCCCCTCCTCCCACCACCGGCTCTGCCACCCAATCTCGGCTAAGCTCCTGAGGATCCATTTCTTCTGAACAGGATTCCTTTATATTTATCCCACACACGTTTGAATTCCGTTAACGCTTTCATTTCCACCACCTCCCGCGGGACGGCCTAGCATTCTATACATTTAACTGTATGCTTGGGCACATAAATGGCAAGGTGACCAATCACTATAATTATAAATGGCTTAGTAAGGGGGAGCATGGGTGGGGCTGACATTTACACAGAACTTATAGAATACTATAAAATTACATGCATAAAAATATCACACTTAGGCACTAACATTTACACCTGCACCTCAATTTAAGCATGTGGGTGCCGACTTAAGCTAGTATTCTGTAATGGCAATTATGCATGCAAGTACTGCTCTAGAAAACGTTCACAGACCATGTCAAATGGGTGCCTAAATAGTCACATCCAGCTATAGAATTGACCCCTAAATGTCAAGGGTGAAACTCCTTCTCAAGGCTGCAAAGAAAGCGAATGCTACATACGTGTAGAACGTATTCTCCGAGGACAGCAGGCTGATTGTTCTCACTGATGGGTGACGTCCACGGCAGCCCCTCCAATCGGAAACTTCACTAGCAAAAGCCTTTGCTAGTCCTCGCGCGCCCATGCGCACCACGCATGCGCGGCCGTCTTCCCGCCCGAACCGGCTCGTGTTCGTCAGTCCCATATGTAGCAAGACAAAGACAAGGGAAGACACAACTCCAAAGGGGAGGCGGGCGGGTTTGTGAGAACAATCAGCCTGCTGTCCTCGGAGAATACCTTCTACAGGTATGTAGCATTTGCTTTCTCCGAGGACAAGCAGGCTGCTTGTTCTCACTGATGGGGTATCCCTAGCCCCCAGGCTCACTCAAAACAACAAACATGGTCAACTGGGCCTTGCAACGGCGAGGACATAACTGACATTGACCTAACAATTTATCCAACTAACTGAGAGTGTAGCCTGGAACAGAATAAACATGGGCCTAGGGGGGTGGAGTTGGATTCTAAACCCCGAACAGATTCTGAAGCACTGACTGCCCGAATCGACTGTCGCGTCGGGTATCCTGCTGCAGGCAGTAATGAGATGTGAATGTGTGGACAGATAACCACGTCGCAGCTTTGCAGATCTCTTCAATAGTGGCTGACTTCAAGTGGGCCACTGACGCAGCCATGGCTCTAACATTGTGAGCCGTGACATGACCCTCAAGAGCCAGCCCAGCCTGGGCGTAAGTGAAGGAAATGCAATCTGCTAGCCAATTGGATATGGTGCGTTTCCCCACAGCCACTCCCCTCCTGTTGGGATCAAAAGAAACAAACAATTGGGCGGACTGTCTGTTGGGCTGTGTCCGCTCCACATAGAAGGCCAATGCTCTTTTGCAGTCCAATGTGTGCAGCTGACGTTCAGCAGGGCAGGAATGAGGACGGGGAAAGAATGTTGGCAAGACAATTGACTGGTTCAGATGGAACTCCGACACTACCTTTGGCAAGAACTTAGGGTGAGTGCGGAGGACTACTCTGTTATGATGAAATTTGGTGTAAGGGGCATGGGCTACCAGGGCCTGAAGCTCACTGACTCTACGAGCTGAAGTAACTGCCACCAAGAAAATGACCTTCCAGGTCAAGCACTTCAGATGGCAGGAGTTCAGTGGCTTAAAAGGAGGTTTCATCAGCTGGGTGAGAACGACATTGAGATCCCATGACACTGTAGGAGGTTTGACAGGGGGCTTTGACAAAAGCAAACCTCTTATGAAGCGAACAACTAAAGGCTGTCCTGAGATCGGCTTACCTTCCACACGGTAATGGTATGCACTGATAGCACTAAGGTGAACCCTTACAGAGTTGGTCTTGAGACCAGACTCAGACAAGTGCAGAAGATAGTCAAGCAGGGTCTGTGTAGGACAAGAGCGAGGATCTAGGGCCTTGCTGTCAAACCAGACGGCAAACCTCCTCCATAAAAAGAAGTAACTCCTCTTAGTGGAATCTTTCCTGGAAGCAAGCAAGACGCGGGAGACACCCTCTGACAGACCCAAAGAGGCAAAGTCTATGCTCTCAACATCCAGGCCGTGAGAGCCAGAGACCGGAGGTTGGGATGCAGAAGCGCCCCTTCGTCCTGTGTGATGAGGGTCGGAAAACACTCTAATCTCCATGGTTCTTCGGAGGACAACTCCAGAAGAAGAGGGAACCAGATCTGACGCGGCCAAAAGGGAGCAATCAGAATCATGGTGCCTCGGTCTTGCTTGAGTTTCAACAAAGTCTTCCCCACCAGAGGTATGGGAGGATAAGCATACAGCAGACCTTCCCCCAGTCCAGGAGGAAGGCATCCGATGCCAGTCTGCCGTGGGCCTGAAGCCTGGAACAGAACTGAGGGACTTTGTGGTTGCCTCGAGATGCAAAGAGATCTACCAAGGGGGTGCCCCACACCTGGAAGATCTGGCGCACTACTCTGGAGTTGAGCGACCACTCGTGAGGTTGCATAATCCTGCTCAACCTGTCGGCCAGACTGTTGTTTACGCCTGCCAGATATGTGGCTTGGAGCAACATGCCGTGACGACGAGCCCAGAGCCACATGCTGACGGCTTCCTGACACAGGGGGCGAGATCCGGTGCCCCCCTGCTTGTTGATGTAATACATGGCAACCTGGTTGTCTGTCTGAATTTGGATAATTTGGTGGGACAGCCGATCTCTGAAAGCCTTCAGAGCGTTCCAGACCGCTCGTAACTCCAGGAGATAGATCTGCAGATCGCGTTCCTGGAGGGACCAGCTTCCTTGGGTGTGAAGCCCATCGACATGAGCTCCCCACCCCAGGAGAGACGCATCCGTGGTCAGCACTTTTTGTGGCTGAGGAATTTGGAAAGGATGTCCCAGAGTCAAATTGGACCAAATCGTCCACCAATACAGGGATTTGAGAAAACTCGTGGACAGGTGGATCACGTCTTCTAGATCCCCAGCAGCTTGAAACCACTGGAAGGCTAGGGTCCATTGAGCAGATCGCATGTGAAGGCGGGCCATGGGAGTCACATGAACTGTGGAGGCCATGTGGCCCAACAATCTCAACATCTGCCGAGCTGTGATCTGCTGGGACGCTCGCACCCGAGAGACGAGGGACAACAAGTTGTTGGCTCTCATCTCTGGGAGATAGGCACGAGCCGTCCGAGAATCCAGCAGAGCTCCTATGAATTCGAGTCTCTGTACTGGGAGAAGATGGGACTTTGGATAATTTATCACAAACCCCAGTAGCTCCAGGAGGCGAATAGTCCTCTGCATGGACTGCAGAGCTCCTGCCTCGGATGTGTTCTTCACCAGCCAATCGCCGAGATAGGGGAACACGTGCACTCCAAGCCTGCGAAGCGCCGCTGCTACTACAGCTAGGCACTTGGTGAATACTCTGGGCGCAGAGGCGAGCCCAAAGGGTAGCACACAGTATTGGAAGTGACGTGTGCCCAGCTGAAATCACAGATACTGCCTGTGAGCTGGCAGTATCGGGATGTGTGTGTAGGCGTCCTTCAAGTCCAGAGAGCATAGCCAGTCGTTTTCCTGAATCATGGGAAGAAGGGTACCCAGGGAAAGCATCCTGAACTTTTCCTTGACCAGATATTTGTTCAGGGCCCTTAGGTCTAGGATGGGACGCATCCCCCCTGTTTTCTTTTCCACAAGGAAGTACATGGAATAGAATCCCAGCCCTTCTTGCCCGGATGGCACGGGCTCGACCGCATTGGCGCTGAGAAGGGCGGAGAGTTCCTCTGCAAGTACCTGCTTGTCCTGGAAGCTGTAGGATTGAGCTCCCGGTGGGCAATTTGGAGGTTTGGAGGCCAAATTGAGGGTGTATCCTTGCCGGACTATTTGAAGAACCCAACGGTCGGAGGTTATAAGAGGCCACCTTTGGTGAAAAGCTTTCAACCTCCCCCCGACCGGCAGATCGCCCGGCATTGACACGTTGATGTCGGCTATGCTCTGCCGGAGCCAGTCAAAAGCTCGCCCCCTGCTTTTGCTGGGGAGCCGTGGGGCCTTGCTGAGGCGCACGCTGCTGACGAGAGCGAGCACGCTGGGGCTTAGCCTGGGCAACAGGCTGTCGAGAAGGAGGATTGTACCTACGCTTACCAGAAGAGTAGGGAACAGTCTTCCTTCCCCCATAAAAACATCTACCTGAGGAGGTAGATGCTGAAGGCTGCCGGCAGGAGAACTTGTCGAAAGCGGTATCCCGCTGGTGGAGCTGCTCTACCACCTGTTCGACTTTCTCTCCAAAAATATTGTCCGCTCGGCAAGGGGAGTCCGCAATCCGCTGCTGGATCCTATTCTCCAGGTCGGAGGCACGCAGCCATGAGAATCTGCGCATCACCACACCTTGAGCAGCGGCCCTGGACGCAACATCAAAGGTATCATATACCCCTCTGGCCAGGAATTTTCTGCACGCCTTCAGCTGCCTGACCACCTCCTGAAATGGCTTGGCTTGCTCAGGAGGGAGCTTGTCCACCAAGCTTGCCAACTGCCGCACATTGTTCCGCATATGTATGCTCGTGTAGAACAGGTAAGACTGGATTTTGGCCACGAGCATAGAAGAATGGTAGGCCTTCCTCCCAATGGAGTCTAAGGTTCTAGAGTCTTTGCCCGGGGGCGCCGAAGCATGCTCCCTAGAACTCTTAGCCTTCTTTAGGGCCAGATCCACCACACCAGAGTCGTGAGGCAACTGAGTGCGCATCAGCTCTGGGTCCCCATGGATCCGGTACTGGGACTCGATCTTCTTGGGAATGTGGGGATTACTTAGAGGCTTGGTCCAGTTCGCCAGCAATGTCTTTTTTAGGACATGATGCATGGGTACTGTGGACGCTTCCTTAGGTGGAGAAGGATAGTCCAAGAGCTCAAACATTTCAGCCCTGGGCTCATCCTCCACAACCACCAGGAAGGGGATGGCCGTAGACTTCTCCCGGACAAAGGCCGCAAGAGACAGACTCTCGGGAGGAGAAAGCTGTCTTTCAGGGGAGGGAGTGGGATCAGAAGGAAGGCCATCAGACTCCTCGTCAGAGAAATACCTGATGTCCTCCTCCTCCCATGAGGCCTCACCATCGGTATCAGACACAAGTTCATGAACCTGTGTCTGAAGCCGTGCCCGGCTCGACTCCGTGGAAACACGGCCATGGCGGGAGCGTCGAGAGGTAGACTCCCTCACCAGCACAGGCGAAGCTCCCTCCGCCGACGGGGAGCCTTCCTGGGAGGCGGCCGTAGTCGGTACCGCAAGCGGCACCGATGTCAGAGACCTCACCCCGGGCAAGGGGCCAGCCGGCGCCTCGCTCAACGGTACCGGAGGCGCAAGCACCCCCGGTACCGGAGGGGAAGGGAGCAACAGCTCTCCCAGGATCTCTGGGAGAACGGCCCGGAGACTCTCGTGCAGAGCGGCTGTGGAGAAAGACATGGAAGCCGATGCAGGCGTCGAGGTCAGAGTCTGTTCCGGGCGTGAAGGCTGTTCCGGGCTGTCCAAGGTGGAGCGCATCGACACCTCCTGAACAGAGGGTGAGCGGTCCTCCCGGTGCCGATGCCTACTGGGTGCCGACTCCCTCGGCGAGACCCAGAGCTCTCGGTACCGATGCGGGAAGGAGACCGGTGTCGATGCTTCCTTGATTTTTTCAAACGAAGCATGTCACCGGAGCTTCCCGGTACCGACGAGGAGGACGTAGAATCCAGCCGTCGCTTCCTCGGGGCCAAGGCCGAAGAAGGTCGGTCTCGGGGGGACTATACCGCAGGAGCCCTCAGGGTAGGGGGAGACCCACCCGAAGGCTCACCGCCACCAGCAGGGGAATGGACAGCCCTCACCTGCACTCCAGTCGAAGCACCACCATCCGACGACATCAGCAACAGTGGAGGTCCCGGTACCACCGACGCCGACGCAGCCTTTCGATGTCTCAGTACCGACGATGCAGAGGGTTGATACCTCGATGCAGTCGATGCCGAGGTCGAAGGTCTTGATGCTGCCGACGTCGATGCACTCGATGACTCCGGTTGTCGACGAAGAGCCCGAGAACAGGACGTTCCACTGGGCCAATCTCGCTACCTGAGTCCTCTTCTGTAAAAGGGCGCAAAGACTACAGGCCTGCGGGCGGTGCCCAGCCCCCAGACACTGAAGACACGACGCGTGCCTATCAGTGAGCGAGATTACCCGGGCGCACTGGGTGCACTTCTTGAAGCCGCTGGGAGACTTCGATGACATGGGCGGAAAAATCACGCCGGCGAAATCAAAATTCGTAATGGCGACTAAGGGCACCAAAAATAGGGAGAGAAAAAACCCATACCGAGGCCTCAAAAAAGGCCTACCCCGAAAGCGAAAGGAAACTTACGTCGGGGAAAACAAACTGGACACACAGGAAAGGGACAAGACCGAAAGGTCTATCTTTTTTTTTTTTAACAAAATCGCGAAGACGCGCGAGGGGTCAACTTTGAGGGGCGTGAAACGGCGCAAAACACGACCGTCCCGAGCGCGGACAAAAGAAGACTGACGAACACGAGCCAGTTCGGGCGGGAAGACGGCCGCGCATGCGCGCGCGAGGACTAGCAAAGGCTTTTGCTAGTGAAGTTTCCGATTGGAGGGGCTGCCGTGGACGTCACCCATCAGTGAGAACAAGCAGCCTGCTTGTCCTCGGAGAACAAACTATTAAAAAACTCCAAACAGCCCAGAATACAGTCGCCAGACTCATATTTGGAAAAAATAAATATGAAAGTGCTAAACTCTTAAGAAAGAAACTCCATTGGCTCCCACTCAAAGAACATGTTGAGTTCAAGATCTGCACGATAGTACACAAAATTATATACGCAGACGCCCCGATCTACATGGTAAACCTTGTGGACCTGCCTCCCAGAAATGCTGTAAGATCATCCCGCAAATATCTCAATCTGCACTTCTCCAGCTGCAAAGGACTGAAATACAAACTGACACACGCCACCACCTTCTCTTACTTGAGCACGCAGCTGTGGAATGATCTAGTATTCTCACCACACTCATACCTTTACTCACAGAAAATGTATACCAAATGTTTTCCTGTTATTATAGATTGCCCCTTTTTGTTTCCGTTACTTCCTTCCAATGTTTCAGTGCTCTTTTCCATTATTATATTCCTTATCGATACTTTGACTCTGTCTCGCATAACTCATCACAATGTAATTCATAACCGAGTTGTAACAAATTGTATTTCCATGATTCATAATATATTGTAAGCCACACTGGACCCGCAAAAAGGTGGGAAAATGTGGGATACAAATGCAATAAATAAATAAATAAATCTACCTACAGACCTGAAAGCTATTGACGAATTAACTAACTTCCGCAAATCTCTGAAAACTCATCTCTTCCAAAAGGCCTACAAGGAAAATACATAGCCTACAAACTACTTCAACAAATCACACAATTATCACAGCTCACCTCTAACTTACCTAACACTTCCCGTCTATCCTCCCCTACCCAATCTTTAAACAGCAAGAATTGTACTTGTCATCATGAAACGACTATGCTTATCTTCTCTTACCAACATTCAAACTATAAGAAATGTACCTGTTAACACGAAATGATTATGTCATAACCACACTCTGTAAGCTACTTTGAGCCTACAAATAGGTGGGAAAAGGTGGGATACAAATGCAATAAATAAATAAAATAAATGTTATGAATAATACTCATGGGTGCCAAACTACCTGTGGACACTGTCAATGGTGTCCGCTAGCGATTGTAGGGGAAAGTTGGTCAGTACCAGGTAGAGATAGGACTATGAGAAGCCTGTCTGAAACCAATTGTGAGAGCAGTAATGTTGTATATGCTATTACATGCCCCTGTGGTTTAATCTGTATTGGTAGGAGTGCTAGACCTATTAGAATACGTCTGAATGAGCATAAATCAAGGATTCAGACTCAAAATATGCAAGCCCCACTAGTAAGTCATTGGCTTCTAAAACAACATAAATGGGAAGACTTGAGATGGAGGATTGTCAAATGTATTGATAATCGGGAGGAGGGCGGGTCAGTAAAGAAACTTTTGAATTTTAGGGAGCAATTTAACATCTTTATGCTTCAAACAGTTTCACCGAAGGGCTTGAATGCTGAGATTGAATGGACATATCTCATTTGAATAGATTTTCCTCCCTACCACCGGCAGTAATGCAGGATAGGTTATTTGCTGTCAGTGGAACGCCCTGGGGGGCTATAAAACGTCATCTTGTAGTTGGTATTTAACAGATCTAAAAAAAATGCCAGCGCCATCTTGGCTGATAACTTTTGCTGAGCTGGCGCTGTAAAGAAACACAGGGTGAGTTAATTTAGGTTTATTATCTAAAGTAGAATATCTTCTGGATATAGGTTTAATACCGAAGTCGGGGGAGATTATTAATATTATGATTTGTATGTTGCAGGGGAATGTGCTTGAGACAGCCCATGTTGGGCAAAACGTGCATGTCGGGCAGATGATCCCCTGGGTCCGACAAGTGCAATAAGTTGAAAAGTTTGAAAAGAAAAGAAAAGATAAGTGGAGTTAATATATATTTCTCTAAAATATGAGAGGAGGCTTTATGTATGAAAAAAGAACCGGTGAAGAGCTTGATGTTGTTTAAATCGCTTTAACCTTAAAGGGATAGCGATTAACATCACTGAGGTTCTTGGGTAACGTTTGGATATGATCCTGAAATGTATATGATATAATTTCAAGATAAAAACTTTGTATGTTGTGAGCTAAATGCTTTGGAAAAAAAATTTGAAATAATCAATTATCCAAGGAAATTGAATCTGGATTGGACAGTTGGAATCTTCATTTCCCAAAGTTAACATATTCCACTTAAAACATTCAAAGTAAAATGATTTTCCTACCTTTATTATCTGGACATTTTATTTTTCCATCATGTTGGTTCCAATTTCTCTTTCCCGCTTTCCTGTCTGTCTTCTGCTAATTCTTCAAGCAGTTGTCCATTTGTCTTTTTTCTCCTGTCGTTTCATTTCCTCACTACACCTACCTCTGAAATATTGATCCTTCCATTTTAGCTCTTTCCTTTCTTTCTTTTTTTTTTCTTTTCTGCCTCTGTACACTCAAATTTCATCCATCTTTTCCTTCTTTTTACTTTTCAGATATCTATCACATTTCCATCTCCTTTCACCCACTAGCTCTCCCATTCCCCATCTCTCTCCTTCTCAGCCTTCCATTCCCTTCCATCTTCGATCTACACGCCATTACCATATTTCTACCCCCCGTGATCACTATTCTCTCATTTTTTTCCTTGCCATCTCCACTCCCTGGGCCTCTCCCCCATGCTTTCCACCATTCCCAGTGTCTCCCTCCCTCCACCCTTCCAGCCCAGCATCTGTTCCCTCTTTCTACCCTCCTCACCCTCATAGCCTGATATTTCCCTATCCCTTTTACCTCCCACCACCAGCATCTTCCTGTCCCATCTCTCTCCCCTCCCCCATTGTCCAGCATTTTTCCCTTTCTCTTCCCTACCCATCCATTGTCTATCTTCTCTCCCTGGATCCAACTTCCCTTTTTCTCCCCTCCCCCGCTTGTGCATCTCTCCTTTCCTCTCCTCTTCTCCACCTTCATGTCCAACTTTTCTCCCTCTCCCTGCCTTGAGCCCCTGGTTTAACATCTCTCTCAACGCCCCCCCCCAACCCACCACCTCACCTCAATGCCATGTTCAACATTTCCCCTCTCATCTCTCCCTCCCTTCCACTTCCATGTCCAACACGCTTTTTTTTCTTATGCCCTTTCCCTCCCTCTGCCCATCCCACCCATATCCAACAATTCTCCCTCTCTTTCCCCTTGCAGCATCTCTCCGTCCCTCCCCCCACCTAGCTCTACCCTGTCTCACTCCCTCATCCCAACAGTGCTCCTGTCTCACCCCCTCCCCCCAAACCACCCGCCAGCATGCTGCAGATTTTTTTCTCTCCCTTACCCCAGCCACCACTGGCACGCTGGCTGCAGGCCTTCTTTCCCCTCCCTCCCCTTCGGGCAGCGCCGCAGTAACTCTACAGCTGAGCAAAGCTGCAAGGCACCGGGTCCGTCCTGCCCTCCATTGTCATCTTTGTCTGGCAGAGGTGGAATGGATCGGGTGGATGTGAAGCGACTGTTCACGCTATCCAAAAATACTAGGACTAGAGGGCATGAGTTGAAGCTACAGTGTGGTAAATTTAAAACGAATCGGAGAAAATTTTTCTTCACCCAACGTGTAATTAGACTCTGGAATTCATTGCCGGAGAACGTGGTACGGGCGGTTAGCTTGACGGAGTTTAAAAAGGGGTTAGATAGATTCCTAAAGGACAAGTCCATAGACCGCTATTAAATGGACTGGAAAAATTCATTCCTCATTTTTAGGTACAACTTGTCTGGAATGTTTTTACGTTTGGGGAGCGTGCCAGGTGCCCTTGACCTGGATTGGCCACTGTCGGTGACAGGATGCTGGGCTAGATGGACCTTTGGTCTTTCCCAGTATGGCACTACTTATGTACTTATGTCCTGATTTAGATTGTAAGCTCTTTTGAGCAGGGACTGTCTTCTTCATGTTCAATTGTAAAGCGCTACGTACAACTGGTAGCGCTATAGAAGTGATTTATAGTAGTAGTAGTGGTAGTAGTACCTAACCCTAGCTCAAACCTTTCTGTCAAGGCATACAGCATATAACTAAAATGGTATGGGGCACATATTTGAGTCTCTTGCTGCAAGTCAAGTCAAACAGCCTTATATTTAGTAGAACTAAGCCATCCTTTTCCTGAGGCAGGGTAAGCTAGCCAGGGAAAGACAGGCCTGTTTCCCATTCCATAAATATCAAATTACTAGCTTAGAGAAGCTTTTATCTGTAGCAGATTAGAACATACAGGGAGATAAAAGTCCTTACTCCTCAAACTAAGTCGCAATAGGACTTCCGGTTTGGAGATAATGGTGTTTTTCAACTCCCTAGGTGGAGAGTTCTCTAAACTGGTTGGTGATCCTGTGCTGGACATTGCGGTAGTGAATATGCCGAAATAGGTGAAACCTCGGACAAATCCCTCGATTAAAGCTGTTTCCCTGGCAGCCATGCAGAGATCGAGCCCTCGATTTAGCATCGCAGGTACAGGCGGAAGATCAAGTCTTAGGACAGATCTTGCAGAGTTTTGGAAGGCAAAAGCCAAGCAGGTGGTTTTCCAGCTCCAAGAGCAAATGGTATTGTTTACTGAAAGGTTGGAGGCAGTAGAAGCCCAACTGATGGACATGGAGGAGGATCTGGCGGGAGATAAAGACGAGCAGCTGCGCATTTGGCAGAGGTTAGAAATTCTACAGGATCAACTCGAAGAGAATGAAAATTAGAGCTGAAGGTTCAATATGAGAATAGTTGGCCTGCCAGAGGGTGCAGAGGGAGCTGCCTCGGTGGTTTATGCTCTGTGGCTCTTTCAGCATCGTTTTCCATCCTCTCTAGCCACCCCTGCCTTTGAGGTAGAGCGGGCGCATCAAGAACTGTAACCCAAGCTGGATCGTTCTGTGCCTCCAAGTGCTCTCATAGTGAAGCTGCTGCGTTTTCCTGAAGCAGAATATATACTTCGGCAGGCTCTGCGGGACAATCTTGCAAAGTATGACAGTGTGGAGCTGAGGATATTTATGGACCTCAGCCTGGCCACAGTATGGAAGCACAAGGAATCTGGCCTTATAGAAAGGCATTTATGGAGCAGGGTATCAGGGTATCTAGCGCACCGGGTGGTAACTCAGGGGGGGAAACGGACATTTTTAAACTGCCTTGGAGAAGCTAAAGTGCTCCTTGAGTCTCTACTGGGCGGAAACTCTGGGCAGTCTGCAGCAGAGAATTTCAGGCCTTACAAGCCCAGAGTGGGTACAGGGTGGCCTCCCCTGCTCGCATCGGTACTGAAGTCACCTGCCCGACGATGCCACCCTTTAGGAGTTGCATCTCCTTGAGTGACCCGAGAGGAGCAGTTGAAACCAGACGGACATCGACTTTCTGCACATGCGTTGCAGACGGCTGTTGAATCCTCTGGGGTAAGTTCATCCTCAGATGAAGAGCTCCAAGGTCGAGGGCTGGAGACTGTTGTGCTAGCCGGAGGCTCAGAGAGTTAAAGGAAGAGTGATCTGTTGGGACCTTTGATAATGTTGAACTGCCACTTGAGAGTTAGATGGGAACTCAATCTGCCAATTCTTTGGTAAATGAATATAATAAGGTTGTTTCAAGGGGAGACGTGGAGGGTTGGATGGGGTTGGGAATGCTTTGATTCAGTTTCTTAGTTTGAATGTTTCACATGACAGAGTGGGTGGTCTGAGAGTGTTGGTTTTATAAGAGCATATGGGCAATCTATTAGGTACAGTGGGACAGTGTGAGTGTGATGGGGAGGGGGGTTTTTCTTTCAATGGAGAGTTGGGCTGGGGGGGGAGATAAGACGGGGGAGGAGGCATTTAGTTTGGTTGGAGAGTGTGTGGGAAGTATATGAGATACATAGTGAAGTATTTTAGTATTGGATTCAGACCTTGAAAAAGAGGAATTTCTCTGGGTGGACCTGGAGCCGCTTGCAGAGTTATGGTAAGGGTAAGCTGGTGGCTAGACTGGAGGTGATTTTGTTATTTGGTTCACAATGGCAGTAGGACTGCAAATTGCCTCCTAGAATGGCCAGAAGGATGCTAGGCTGCACAGAGAGGGGTATAACCCTGCAGAAGAAAGGAGGTGTTGATGCCCCTCTACAAGTCATCGGTGAGGCCCCACTTGGAGTATTGTGTTCAGTTTTGGAGGCCGTATCTTGCTAAAGATGCAAAAAGACGAAGCGGTGCAAAGAAAAGCTACAAAAATGGTATGGGATTTGTGTTGCAAACCGTACGAGGAGAGACTTGCCGAGCTGAACATGAATGCCTTAGAGGAAAGGAGAAACAGGGGTGACATGATACAGACATTCAAATATTTGAACAGTATTAGTCCGCAAACAAACCTTTTCCAGAGACGGGAACGTGGTAGAACTACAGGACATGAATTGAGGTTGAAGGGGGGCAGACTCAGGAGTAACATCAGGAAGTATTTTTTCATGGAAAGGGTGATAGATACATGGAATGCCCTCCCGCAGGAGTTGGTGGAGATGAAAACGGTAATGGAATTCAAACATGCATGGGATAAACACAAAGGAATCAATCTATGGAATCTTAGTGGACACTGGGTGGCAACGCAGGTAATTGGGACGCAAAACCAGACTGGGCAGACTTCTACGGTGTATGCCCTGATTGCAACTGAATAGATATGGATGGGCTGGAGTGTAAATTTAAGGGGCTTCGACCTTAGCTTCAAAACTTTTAATACAAGAACAGTGCTAGGCAGACTTCTATGGTCTGTGTCCTGAGAATGGTAAAGACAAATCAAACTCTGGTATAAAGTATCACATACCATGTAAAATGAGTTTATCTTGTTGGACAGACTGCATGGACTGTTCAGGTCTTTATCTGCCGTCATTTACTATGTTACTATGATTAAGAGGAAAAGAATTTCAAATAATCTTTACGATTATTACAGGAAACCAAATTGACCACTGCTGAGGCGGCTAAAGTGATGTTGGGAAATTAGAGACAGATGTACTGTGCCTCTGCAGGCTCCAAGAAAAGAGGGGTGATCATTCTCATTAAAAAATCTATTCCTTTTGTACTGTATGACACATAGAATGACCCAGAAGGTAGGTGGTCTGAATTACTGGTAGACTGGATGATGGTGAGCTCTCAGTCCTTAACATCTATGCTCCTACTGGGCATAAAATGGACTTCTTTTAGTCTCTACTTCAGGAAATTGTACTTAATTTGTTGGGCACCTGTATTATTAGGGGAGATATGAATTGCTGTTTAAACGATTTAGGGAAAGGGAATGGGACTTGATATACCACATTTCTGTGGTTCTTGCAACTAAAGTGGTTTACAGATTATATACAGGTACTTATTTTGTACCTGGGGCGAAGCGAATGCTACATACCTGTAGAAGGTATTCTCCGAGGACAGCAGGCTGATTGTTTTCACTGATGGGTGACGTCCACGGCAGCCCCTCCAATCGGAACACTTTCTAGCAAAGTCCTTTGCTAGTCCTCGCGCGCCGATGCGCACCGTGCATGCGCGGCCGTCTTCCCGCCCGAACCGGCTCGTGCCGGCCAGTCTCATATGTAGCAAGACAAAGAGAAGGGAAGACACAACTCCAAAGGGGAGGCGGGCGGGTTTGTGAGAACAATCAGCCTGCTGTCCTCGGAGAATACCTTCTACAGGTATGTAGCATTCGCTTTCTCCGAGGACAAGCAGGCTGCTTGTTCTCACTGATGGGGTATCCCTAGCCCCCAGGCTCACTCAAAACAACAACCATGGTCAATTGGGCCTCGCAACGGCGAGGACATAACTGAGGTTGACCTAAAAAATTTACCAACTAACTGAGAGTGCAGCCTGGAACAGAACAAACATGGGCCTAGGGGGGTGGAGTTGGATTCTAAACCCCGAACAGATTCTGAAGCACTGACTGCCCGAACCGACTGTCGCGTCGGGTATCCTGCTGCAGGCAGTAATGAGATGTGAATGTGTGGACAGATGACCACGTCGCAGCTTTGCAAATCTCTTCAATAGTGGCTGACTTCAAGTGGGCTACCGACGCTGCCATGGCTCTAACATTATGAGCCGTGACATGACCCTCAAGAGCCAGCCCAGCCTGGGCGTAAGTGAAGGAAATGCAATCTGCTAGCCAATTGGATATGGTGCGTTTTCCCACAGCCACTTCCCTCCTGTTGGGATCAAAAGAAACAAACAATTGGGCGGACTGTCTGTTGGGCTGTGTCCGCTCCAGATAGAAGGCCAATGCTCTCTTGCAGTCCAATGTGTGCAGCTGACGTTCAGCAGGGCAGGAATGAGGACGGGGAAAGAATGTTGGCAAGACAATTGACTGGTTCAGATGGAACTCCGACACAACCTTTGGCAAGAACTTAGGGTGAGTGCGGAGGACTACTCTGTTATGATGAAATTTGGTGTAAGGGGCCTGGGCTACCAGGGCCTGAAGCTCACTGACTCTACGAGCTGAAGTAACTGCCACCAAGAAAATGACCTTCCAGGTCAAGTACTTCAGATGGCAGGAATTCAGTGGCTCAAAAGGAGGTTTCATCAGCTGGGTGAGAACGACATTGAGATCCCATGACACTGTAGGAGGCTTGACAGGGGGCTTTGACAAAAGCAAACCTCTCATGAAGCGAACAACTAAAGGCTGTCCTGAGATCGGCTTACCTTCCACACGGTAATGTATGCACTGATTGCACTAAGGTGAACCCTTACAGAGTTGGTCTTGAGACCAGACTCAGACAAGTGCAGAAGGTATTCAAGCAGGGTCTGTGTAGGACAAGAGCGAGGATCTAGGGCCTTGCTGTCACACCAGACGGCAAACCTCCTCCACAGAAAGAAGTAACTCCTCTTAGTGGAATCTTTCCTGGAAGCAAGCAAGATGCGGGAGACACCCTCCGACAGACCCAAAGAGGCAAAGTCTACGCTCTCAACATCCAGGCCGTGAGAGCCAGGGACCGGAGGCTGGGATGCAGAAGCGCCCCTTCGTCCTGTGTGATGAGGGTCGGAAAACACTCCAATCTCCACGGTTCTTCGGAGGACAACTCCAGAAGAAGAGGAAACCAGATCTGACGCGGCCAAAAAGGAGCAATCAGAATCATGGTGCCTCGGTCTTGCTTGAGTTTCAACAAAGTCTTCCCCACCAGAGGTATGGGAGGATAAGCATACAGCAGACCCTCCCCCCAGTCCAGGAGGAAGGCATCCGATGCCAGTCTGCCGTGGGCCTGAAGCTTGGAACAGAACTGAGGGACTTTGTGGTTGGCTCGAGATGCGAAGAGATCTACCAAGGGGGTGCCCCACACCTGGAAGATCTGTCGCACTACACGGGAATTGAGCGACCACTCGTGAGGTTGCATAATCCTGCTCAACCTGTCGGCCAGACTGTTGTTTACGCCTGCCAGATATGTGGCTTGGAGCACCATGCCGTGACGGCGAGCCCAGAGCCACATGCTGATGGCTTCCTGACACAGGGGGCGAGATCCGGTGCCCCCCTGCTTGTTGATGTAATACATGGCAACCTGGTTGTCTGTCTGAATTTGGATAATTTGGTGGGACAGCCGATCTCTGAAAGCCTTCAGAGCGTTCCAGACCGCTCGTAACTCCAGAAGCTTGATCTGCAGATCGCGTTCCTGGAGGGACCAGCTTCCTTGGGTGTGAAGCCCATCGACATGAGCTCCCCACCCCAGGAGAGACGCATCCGTGGTCAGCACTTTTTGTGGCTGAGGAATTTGGAAAGGACGTCCCAGAGTCAAATTGGACCAAACAGTCCACAAATACAGGGATTTGAGAAAACTCGTGGACAGGTGGATCACGTCTTCTAGATCCCCAGCAGCCTGAAACCACTGGGAAACTAGGGTCCATTGAGCAGATCTCATGTGAAGGCGGGCTATGGGAGTCACATGAACTGTGGAGGCCATGTGGCCCAGCAATCTCAACATCCGCCGAGCTGTGATCTGCTGGGACACTCGCACCCGCGAGACGAGGGACAACAAGTTGCTGCCTCTCGTCTCTGGGAGATAGGCGCGAGCCGTCCGAGAATTCAGCAGAGCTCCTATGAATTTGAGTTTCTGCACTGGGAGAAGATGGGACTTTGGATAATTTATCACAAACCCCAGTAGCTCCAGGAGGCGAATAGTCATCTGCATGGACTGCAGGGCTCCTGCCTCGGATGTGTTCTTCACCAGCCAATCGTCGAGATATGGGAACACGTGTACCCCCAGTCTGCGAAGTGCCGCTGCTACTACAGCCAAGCACTTCGTGAACACTCTGGTCGCAGAGGCGAGCCCAAAGGGTAGCACACAGTACTGGAAGTGACGTGTGCCCAGCTGAAATCGCAGATACTGTCTGTGAGCTGGCAGTATCGGGATGTGTGTGTAGGCATCCTTCAAGTCCAGAGAGCATAGCCAATCGTTTTCCTGAATCATGGGGAGAAGGGTGCCCAGGGAAACCATCCTGAACTTTTCCTTGACCAGATATTTGTTCAGGGCCCTTAGGTCTAGGATGGGACGCATCCCCCGTTTTCTTTTCCACAAGGAAGTACCTGGAATAGAATCCCAGCCCTTCTTGCCCGGATGGCACGGGCTCAACCGCATTGGCGCTGAGAAGGGCGGAGAGTTCCTCTGCAAGTACCTGCTTGTGCTGGAAGCTGTAAGACTGAGCTCCCGGTGAACAATTTGGAGGTTTGGAGGCCAAATTGAGGGTGTATCCTTGCCGGACTATTTGGAGAACCCACTGATCGGAGGTTATGAGAGGCCACCTTTGGTGAAAAGCTTTCAACCTCCCTCCGACTGGCAGGTCGCCCGGCACTGACACTTGGATGTCGGCTATGCTCTGCTGGAGCCAGTCAAAAGCTCGTCCCTTGCTTTTGCTGGGGAGCCGAGGGGCCTTGCTGAGTCGCAAGCTGCTGACGAGAGCGAGCGCGCTGGGGCTTAGCCTGGGCCGCAGGCTGTCGAGAAGGAGGATTGTACCTACGCTTACCAGAAGAGTAGGGAACAGTCTTCCTTCCCCCAAAAAATCTTCTACCTGTAGAGGTAGAGGCTGAAGGCTGCCGGCGGGAGAGCTTGTCGAATGCGGTGTCCCGCTGGTGGAGCTGCTCTACCACCTGCTCGACTTTCTCTCCAAAAATATTGTCTGCACGGGAAGGCGAGTCCGCAATCCGCTGCTGGATTCTATTCTCCAGGTCGGAGGCACTCAGCCATGAGAGTCTGCGCATCACCACACCTTGAGCAGCGGCCCTGGACGCAACATCAAAGGTGTCATACACCCCTCTGGCCAGGAATTTTCTGCACGCCTTCAGCTGCCTGACCACCTCCTGAAATGGCTTGGCTTGCTCAGGGGGGAGTTTGTCCACCAAGCCCGCCAACTGCCGCACATTGTTCCGCATGTGAATGCTCGTGTAGAGCTGGTAGGACTGAATCTTGGCCACGAGCATAGAAGAATGGTAGGCCTTCCTCCCAAAGGAGTCCAAGGTTCTAGAGTCCTTGCCCGGGGGCGCCGAAGCATGCTCCCTAGAACTCTTGGCCTTCTTTAGGGCCAAATCCACAACTCCAGAGTCATGAGGCAACTGAGTGCGCATCAGCTCTGGGTCTCCATGGATCCGGTACTGGGACTCGATCTTCTTGGGAATGTGGGGATTACTTAGAGGCTTGGTCCAGTTCGCCAGCAATGTCTTTTTGAGGACATGATGCATGGGTACTGTGGACGCTTCCTTAGGTGGAGAAGGATAGTCCAGGAGCTCAAACATTTCAGTCCTGGGCTCGTCCTCCACAACCACCGGGAAGGGGATGGCCGTAGACATCTCCCGGACAAAGGAAGCGAAAGACAGACTCTCAGGAGGAGAAAGCTGTCTTTCAGGAGAGGGAGTGGGATCAGAAGGAAGACCCTCAGACTCCTCGTCAGAGAAATATCTGATGTCTTCTTCCTCTTCCCACGAGGCCTCACCATCGGTGTCAGACACAAGTTCACGGACCTGTGTCTGCAACCGTGCCCGGCTCGACTCCGTGGAACCACGGCCACGGTGGGAGCGTCGAGAGGTAGAGTCCCTCGCCCGCACCGGCGAAGCTCCCTCCGCCGAGGTAGTCAGGGAGCCTTCCTGGGAGGCTACCGCACTCGGTACCGCAAGCGGCACCGATGTCGGAGACCTCACCTCGGACAATGGGCCAGCCGGCGCCTCGCAAGCACCCCCGGTACCGGAGGGGTAGGGCGCAACAGCTCTCCCAGAATCTCTGGGAGAACGGCCCGGAGGCTCTCGTGCAGAGCGGCTGTGGAAAAAGACATGGAAGCCGATGCAGGAGTCGATGTCAGAACCTGTTCCGGGCGTGGAGGCTGTTCCGGGCTGTCCAAAGGGGAGCGCTTCGACACCTCTTGAACAGAGGGCGAGCGGTCCTCTCGGTGCCGATGCTTACTGGGTGCCGACTCCCTCGGCGACCCAGAGCTCTCGGTGCCGACACGGGAAGGGGACCGGTGACGATGCTTCTTCAATTTTTTGGAACGAAGCACGTCACCAGAGCTTCCCGGCACCGACGAGGAGGACGTAGAATCCAGCCGTCTCTTCCTTGGGGCCGAGGCCGAAGAGGGTCGGTCTCGGGGGGGCTGTACTGCAGGAGCCCTCAGGGTAGGGGGAGACCCACCCGAAGGCTCACCACCACCAGCAGGGGAATGGACAGCCCTCACCTGCACTCCAGACGAAGCACCACCGTCCGACGACATCAGCAGACGAGGAGGTCTCGATACCACCGACGCCGACACAGCCCTCCGATGTCGCCCCGATGCAGAGGGCCGATGCCTTGATGCAATCGGGGGCGAGGATGAAGGTCCGGGCGCCGACGACGTAGAAGCAGTCGATACTCCCGGTGCCGATGCCGACGAAGAGCCCGAGAACAAAACATTCCACTGGGCTAATCTCGCTACCTGAGTCCGCTTTTGCAAGAGAGAACACAGACTACAGGCCTGAGGGCGGTGCCCAGCCCCAAGACACTGAAGACACGACGCGTGCCTGTCAGTGAGCGAGATTACCCGGGCGCACTGGGTGCACTTCTTGAAGCCGCTGGAAGACTTCGATGTCATGGGCGGAAAAATCGCGCCGGCGGATCAAAACTCGAAATGGCGAAAATGGCACCGCAAAAATAGGGGGAAGAAAAACTTCGACCGAGGCCTAAATAGGGCCTACCCCGACGACGAAAGAAAACTTACCGGGGCAAAAACTAGAAGTACGGGAAGGGAGAAAACCATAAAGGTCTCCTTCCGACACCTTTTTTTTTTTTTTTTTTTTTTTTTTAATAATGAAGTCGATAAACGACGCGCGAGGTCAACTTTGGGGCGCGAACGGCGAAACACGACCGTACCGAGCGCGGACAAAAGAAGACTGGCCGGCACGAGCCGGTTTGGGCGGGAAAACGGCCGCGCATGCGCGGTGCGCATCGGCGCGCGAGGACTAGCAAAGGAATTTGCTAGAAAGTGTTCCGATTGGAGGGGCTGCCGTGGACGTCACCCATCAGTGAGAACAAGCAGCCTGTTTGTCCTCGGAGAATGAATGGTTTACTGACTTGCCCAGTCACAAGGAGCTGCAGTGGGAATCAAACCTAGTTCCCCAGGATCAATGTCCGCTACCCTGACCACTAGGCTACTCCACTCAGACCTGCTTTGACCTTGTTTAACTAGGAAGGCAAGGATCCGTTAGATGGGATGGATAAATGGGGCTTGCTGGATATTTGGAGGTATTATAATCCAGGTGCTAGGGACTTTACGCATCAATCTGCTCGGTTCCACTCCTATTCGCAGTTAGATTACTTGATTGGGTTGAAAGCCCAGTTTCCACAGTGGAACTCTTTACATATAGCCCCAATACTCAATTCAGACCATACCATGGTGCTGGGCAAGGTGACCTTAAAGGGGATCTCAGAAGGGATGAGGAATTGGAGAGCTAACACTGCCATGCTGCAGAGGGCAGAGGTGCAAATTTGGCTGAGGGAGGTATGGGAGGACTTTTTGAAACTAAATGATACCATAGATACCTTGGTGGGGGTTTTATGGGATTCGGGTAAGGCATATATCAGAGGCCATTTAATACAAAAAGGGGCACAGGAAAAGAAACAGAGGAAGCTACAGCGCACCACCTTGATGGCAGAAATAGTATCCCTACAGAACTCACATATGCATACGGGTAGCCAGATCACATTGTCTCAACTGCAAACTAAGCGCAGAGATCTTAATTTATTGGACACCCAGCATATTGAATATTTGCTTCAATGCACTAAGGCCAAAGTATACGGAGCACGGCAATACAGCAGGGAAGTTGTTGGCATGGCAGTTAAAGAAGTAACATAGTACTAGCTGGATTAGTCACTTCGAATCTCTAATCTGAGGATTGCGGAAGCCTTTCAGACTTTTTATGAGCGATTGTATACAGCAGAGGCCATTTCGACCGTTGAAGAAATATATGCATACTTGGGGCATCCTTGCACTTTCCCAGTTTGTCTAAGGAGGAGCAGGAATGGTTAGGTAGGGAAATTCAGGTCTCGGAAGTAGAAAAGTCCATCAAAGCTATGGCAATTGGAAAGGCTCCTGGGGAGGAAGGGTTTCCACTGGAATAATATAAGGTTCTGCTTTCTCAGGTGACGCCTGTACTAGTTCGGGTGTTCAAGGCACTACTGCGTGGAGAGCCCAATTCCATGTATAAATCTCAGACTGTAGTGTTACCAAAGCCAGGGAAGCCGCCAACCCTGTGTTCTAGCTACAGGCCCATTGCACTGCTTAATGTGGATATGAAAATTCTTGCAAAAATTTTGGCTACCTGGCTGGAGACTCTGTTGCCTAAACTAGTTCGGATGGATTTCTTAAGGGCAGACTTTGGGGAGATAATGTCCACATGGCCATTGATCTGATTGATTTTGTGCAGCGCTTTTGCATCCCAGCAGCTTGTGTTGTGGTAGATGCTGAGAAGGCCTTCGACTGGGTGGAGTGGTAGGTTTGGGTGAGACGTTTGGGCAGTGGGTACATGAACTTTATTACACGCCTAGTAGTAAGATACTGGTCAATGGAACTCAGTCCAAGGAATTTTTCTTACATAGAGGAGTTTAACAAGGTTGTCCGATGGCCCCTTTGTTGTTCGCTATTGCTATAGAGACTCTGGCTCTCGATCTGTGTCACAATTATTAACATTTGTATAACGCTACCAGATGCACGCAGCACTGAACACCTGACACAGAGAGACAGTCCCTGCTCGATAGAGCTTACAATCTAAAAATACAGACAAACAAGACAATTAAGGGTGAGGAAAGTACTGGGTGAGAAGGAACAAGGACAGGGGAATTGAGTAGTGGTTAGGAGCCAAAAGCAGTGGTGAAAAGGTGGGTTTTCAGCATAAATGTGAAAACAGGTAGAGATGGAGCTAGGTGTACAGGCTCAGGAAGTCCATTCCAGGCATAAGGTGCTGCGAGGGAAAAGGAACAAAGCCTGGAATTAGCAGTGGAGGAGAAGGGGGACGACAAGAGAGATTTGTCTAGCGAGCGGAGTTTACGGGGAGGAATGTAGGGAGAGATGAGAGAAAAGAGGTAATGGGGGGCTGCAGAATGGATGCATTTAAAGGTCAGTAAGAGAAGTTTGAACTGTACGCGGAAGCGGACAGGGAGCCAGTGAAGTGACTTGAGGAGTGGGCTAGTGTAGGTAAAACGATTTTGGCGGAAAATAAGTTGTGCTGCAGAATTTTGGACAGACTGGAGAGGTGAGAGATGGCTGAGCGGAAGACCAGTGAGAAGCAAATTGCAATAATCCAAGCGATAGGTGACAAGGGTTTGGATAAGGATTCTGGTAGCGTATTCAGAGAGGAAGGGGCGAATTTTGCTAATGTTGTAGACAAAGAAGCGACAGCTTTTGGCCGTCTGCTGGATGTTAGCGGAAAAGGAGGGAGGAATCAAAGATGACTGCTAGGTTGCGAGCAGATGAGACAGGGA
Source organism: Microcaecilia unicolor (assembly GCF_901765095.1). Lineage (NCBI taxonomy): Eukaryota > Metazoa > Chordata > Amphibia > Gymnophiona > Siphonopidae > Microcaecilia > Microcaecilia unicolor. Next base: position 225,416,561 of record NC_044036.1, read on the forward strand.
GGATAAGGGTGCCATCTACTAAAATAGAGAATGGGGGGAGGTGGGCTTGGGGGGAAAGACAATAAGCTCAGTTTTGGCCATGTTCAGTTTCAGGTGGTGGTGTGATATCCAGGCAGCTATGTCGGTCAAGCAGGCTGAAACTTTGGCCTGGATTTCAGCAGTAATATCAGGTGTGGAGAGGTAGAGCTGAGTGTCATCGGCATAAAGATGGTACTGGAAACCGTGAGATGAGATCAGAGAGCCCAGGGAAGAAGTGTAAATGGAAAAAAGAAGGGGGCTAAGGACAGATCCCTGAGGAACTCCAACTGAGAGTGGGACACGGGTGGAGTGTGATCCACCAGAATATACTCTGAAGGTACGGTGGGAGAGATAAGAGGAGAACCAGGAAAGAACAGAGCCATGAAATCCAAACAAGGACAGTGTGGCAAGAAGAAGACTATGATTGACAGTGTCAAAAGCAGCGGATAGATCGAGCAGGATAAGGATGGAGTAATGGCCTTTGGATTTGGCGAGGAATAGATCATTACAGACTTTAGTGAGCGCTGTTTCAGTCGAATGTAGAGGGCAAAAGCCGGATTGAAGCGGATCAAGGATGGCATGAGAGGAGAAAAAAATCAAGGCAGCGGCTGTGAACGGCACGCTCAAGTAACTTGGAGAGGAAGGGTAAGAGGGAGATGGGACGGTAGTTGGAAGGACAGGAAGGGTCCAATGACAGTTTTTTGAGGAGCAGTGTGACCACAGCATGTTTGAAGGCGTCAGGGACAGTTGCAGTGGAAAGAGTGAGATTGAGGATGTGACAGATAGAGGGGGTGATAGTGGGAGAAATGGAGTTAAGTTGGTGGGAATGGGATCAGAGGGACAGGTAGTGCATTTCGAGGAGGAAAGAAGGTGTGCGATTTCCTCTTTGGTGATATCAGGAAAGGAAGAGGAGGCGGCATTGGTTGGGTGATTAAGGGAGTGGGTAACGGAAGAAGAAGAGGAGGCGGCTTGGCAGAGAATCCAAGGTTGATCTTCTGGACCTTGTCATGAAAGTAATCAGCCAGTGATTGGGGAGAGAGGGGTGGGGGGGTAGGAGCTGAGGGTACTTTAAGCAGGGAGTTCAAGGTAGCGAAGAGGTGACAATGATAACATCCACCTGGAGGATTGGAACATAACAATTTTGCTTTATGTGGATAATACTTTACTAAGAATAGAGAGAGTGAGAAGTGGACCAATGACTCCAGGGAAACGGGATACAGGTCTACAAGGTACCACTTTGCGTGGGAGTCAGTGTTCATCCACCTTTGGTGGATTACTTTCTCCTTGATAATACTTTACTATTCATGGGGAGGCCTCGGGAGTCGATACCACCTCTGCTGGAAGAATTACATCTCTTTTCCCTGCATTCTGGTTTTAAAATTAATGCAGCTAAAACAGAGGAGTTATTGTTTCACATCTCTTAAGCAGAATTAGATTTCCCCTTTCCTTTTCAGCTTGCAGGTAAGGGATTTCGATACTTAGGGATTAATTTGTCTGGAAAGGTTGGGGATTTTGTATGCCCTTAACTACTTCCACCTCCTAGATAAGGTACAGAAAGATTTAGAACATTGGAATGGGCTAACTCTGACATGGTGGGGATGGAGAGCCACCATTAAAATGATGATCCTTCTGAAATTGCTTTTTGAATTTGCTCAATTGCCTATCAAGCTCCCAAACAGATTTTTTGCTCACGGGAACTGTTTAGTTACCTCTTTTGTGTGGTAGGGGAAACAACCTCGCATTAGTCTCAGGCGACTTATGCGATCAGTGGAGTTGGGGGGGTGGGGTTTAGATTCCCTAATTTGCGGCAGTACCATCATGCTGCGGTGATTAAAGTTTTTAAAGACTTCTATGAACAACTGGCTCATAATTATTGAGAGAGCTTCTCTTTCAACATGTAATGTTTTTGAGGTATCTCAGCAGGGGATGGCCCTGGTGGGGGGGGGGGGGGTTGTCTCCGGTGGGGGGGGGGGGGGTGGTCCCACCTCTTTCTTTCCACGCTGGTGTGGCACTGGGAGAAGTGCAAGCAGGAACGGGCCACTTCAGTTATTTGAGAGAATGTCACCCCTTAACTGCTCCAAGCTTTGGCCCTCTTCTAATAACAATTGGCGGGTCTTGGGATCAGGCGCTGTGTAGGTTTGTTTGAGCAGGGGTGCTGGTCTCTCACCAGCAGCTGCAAGATTTACTAGTGTATAGGATCCCTTTTTTCAATATTTCCAATTAAGGGATATGCTTCTTAGTAAGAATGCCAAAGCAAATTTACATAGAACCCTGACCCAGTTGGAGATTACGTTATTTAAAGGAGACCCTCCTACAAAGCTGTTGTCTAGAGTGTTTGTGGCCCTGACTCTGAAAGGCTCCCTGCTCTAATTAGACCATGTTCACCAATGGGAGGTCTGGTTGGGGAGAAACTAAAGGGAAAATTAGGTTCTTACCTTGGTAATTTTCTTTCCTTTAGTCATTGCAGATGAATCCATTACGTATGAGTTGTGTCCAACAACCAGCAGGGGGAGATAGAGAGCACTCAAAAACCATAGTGCCTTATGGCCAGCTAGGTCCACTGCCTCTTCAGTATTTGAAGCTTCCAAAGCAGTAAAACAAACCGCTATGGGAATAACTTTCCTCACAGCGAACGATGGCCCCATGACAGGAGCATTAACTCAAAAGGAGGGTATGAACTCATCCTCCTGGAGGGAATGAACTCATCCTCCTGTAACTCCAAAGGAGGGAATGAACTCATCCTCCTATAACAGAACAGAAATCCTGTTTTCCAACTTTCTCCCAAGGAAGGAATATAACATCAGGATAAAACTGAACATCACACAGAGTCACATCAGTAAACAATCAATCAGAAAGTCAATCAGACAGGGAGGGCTCATGGATTCATCTGCTATGACTAAAGGAAAGAAAATTACCAAGGTAAGAACCTAATTTTCCCTTCCTTGTCATCAAGCAGATGAATCCATTACGTATGGGATGTAACAAAGCAATCCCTAGATAGGGTGGGAACAAGCCACACCACGCGCTAGAACTTGTGCTCCAAACTACGCATCCCTCCTGGCAGCCACATCCAGCCTGTGATGACGGGCAAAAGAGAGCTTAGAAGCCCATGTTGCTGCACTGCAAATCTCATGAAGAGATAGTGCTCCCGTTTCAGCCCAAGAGGCAGAAATCGCTCTTGTAGAATGCGCCTTAAAGGCTACAGGCGGAGACCGGCCGGCCAGCAGATAAGCTGAAAAGATAGCTTCTTTGAGCCAGCGGGCAACAGTAGCTTTAGACACTAGAGACCCTCTGCGAGGACCCGATAGTAAAACAAACAGATGATCAAAGGTCCTGAAAGAATTTGTAATTCGCAGATACTGCAACAGAGTCCTGCGCACATCCAAAAGGTGCAATTGCCCAAAAGAATCTGGGAACTCCTCCCTAGCAAAGGAGGGTAGAAAAACAGGCTGGTTTAGGTGAAACGCTGAAACCACCTTAGGCATGAAGGAAGGCACGGTACGTACCATTACCCCGGACTCTGAGAATTGCAGAAATGGGTCTCGACAGGACAGCATCTAGAGTTCTGACACCCGTCTCGCCGAAGTGATGGCCACCAAAAATACGGCCTTTAGAATCATATCTTTCTCTGAAGCTCGCCGAAGCGGCTCAAAAGGAGAACCCTGAAGAGCCTTCAAAACCAGCCCCAGGTTCCAAGCTGGACAGGGTGCCCGCACAGGAGGACGGAGCCGAAGCACCCCTCTACGAACCCTTGCAACATCTGGATGAGCAGCTAAGGACACGCCTTCAACCTTGCCACGCAGGGAGGCTAAAACTGCCACTTGCACCAGCAGGGAATTGTAGGCCAAGCTTTTTTGTACACCATCCTGCAAAAAGTCCAGAATCGGCGAGACAGGAGCCCACATGGGTGTGATCGCCTTTGAAACACACCAAGCCTCAAACTGGCGCCAGATCCTGGCATAAGCCACGGAAGTGGACCGCTTGCGGGCCTGCAGGAGAGTGGAAATTACATTATTGGAATAGCCTTTGTCTCTCAATTGCGCCCTCTCAATAGCCATGCCGTAAGACCAAAGCGGCAGGCAGCCTCCATGGTCACTGGTCCCTGCGACAACAAGTTCAGTACCAGAGGCAAAGGAAGGGGAGCCTCCACCAGCATCCACCAGAGGTCCGCATTCCAAGGCCTCCTGGGCCAATCTGAAGCGATGAGAACCACTTCTCCTGGATGAAGCCGAATCCGCAGGAGCACTCGCCCTATCAAGGGCCACGGAGGAAACACATACAGAAGGCCCAGAAGCCAGGGTTGAGCCAACGCGTCTAACCCCGCCGAGCGAGGATCTCTCCGTCTGCTGTAAAAGCACAGGACTTTGGCATTTGCGTGTGAGGCCATAAGATCCGCTACGGGCATCCCCCATTTGGCACAGATCTACAGGAATACTTCGTCTGCAAGTTCCCACTCCGCTGGATCGATTTGATGCCTGCTTAGATTATCGGCTGGCACGTTGCTCTGATCTGCAATATGAGCTGCTGACAGAAACTACAGATGAAGCTCGGCCCAGTGGCAAATCTGTTCGGCCTGCGCGGCTAGTGCTCTGCACTGTGTGCCGCCCTGACAATTTATGTAGGCCACTGCTGTCGTGTTCTCCGACAGAACTCTGACAGCCGATTCTACCAGGGTCAATTGAAAGGCCAGAAGCGCCTGAAACACCGCTGTCAACTCTAGGCGGTTGATGGACCACTCCGACTCCTCGGGGGTTCACAGACCCTGGGCATGCTTCCCTTGCAATGTGCGCCCCAGCCCTGCATGCTGGCATCTGTCAACAATAGGCACCAATCGGGGAGCACCAGCGGCATTCCTCGCCGCAGCATGCTGCTGAGAGCCACCACTCCATGCTGAGCCGGGCCGCAGGGAGCCACGTGAGTCTGCATTGATAATCCTGACATACTGGAGACCATCGTTGTAGCAGGGAATACTGCAGAGGTCTCAGGTGCACTCTCGCCCAGGGCACCAAATCCAAGGTGGCCGTCATCGATCCCAACAGCTGGACAATGTCCCAAGCTCGCGGGCGAGGCATCCTCAGGAGCAGACGGACCTGATTCTGAAGCTTGCACCGCCTTTGCTCGGGTAGGAATACATATCCCGAGTCTGTGTCGAACCGTGCCCCCAAATATTCTAGAGATTGCGACGGGGGTCAGGTGACTTTTGGCTACTTTGACAACCCAGCCCAGAGACTGCAGTACTGAGACCACTCTGGCTGTAGCTTGATGGCTCTCTGTTACAGAGTCTGCTCTGATGAGCCAGTCGTCTAGGTACGGGTGAACCCGGATACCTTCTCACCTGAGAAAAGCAGCTACTACCACCATTACCTTGGAAAAGGTTCAGGGAGCTGTGGCGAAGCCAAAAGGCAAGGCCCGAAACTGGAAATGTTTTCCCATCACCGCAAACCTCAGAAACTTCTGGTGCGGGGACCAAATTGGAATGTGCAAGTAAGCTTCTTTCAGGTCCAGAGACATGAGAAACTCTCCTGGCTGTACCGCCGCAATGACGGAGAGCAGGGTCTCCATGTGAAAATGCCGCACTTTTAGGGACTTGTTTAATTCTTTTAAGTCCAGAATAGGGCGAAAAGACCCACCTTTTTGCGGCACCACAAAGTAAATAGAGTAGCGGCCGCAGCCGAATTCGGCGGGAGGCACGGGGGACACCGCCCCTATGTGAATCAAGCCTTGCAAGGTCTCCTCTACTGCCGCCTGTTTGGCGGCAGAACCGCATCGGGACTCCACAAACACGTCTCTTATCGGGGCATTGAATTCTATTCTGTATCCTTCTCGTATCCTTCTCTGATCAGGTCCAAGACCCACTGATCTGAGGTAATCTTGGCCCACTCCTCGAGAAAGAGGGAAAGACGTCCTCCTATCACAGGAATCGAGGAGGGGGCCGGCGCACCATCATTGAAAGGGTCGCCTTGAACTCCAGGTCTTGAGCCTGCTGCTGCGGAACGTTTGTCCGAGCGAAAGGAGTTCCTCTGCTGAAACCGGCCACGAGAAGTGAACCCAGCAGAACGCTCCGGGCGGTACCTTCTAGCTTCACGGAAGCGAGGTCCATAAAAGGAGTGAACCGCCTGACCCTTGGAGGGAGGCCGCGGCCTATCCTCGGATAAGCGCTGGGGTTTAGGATCTCCCAGGCCTTTCACAAGTTTCTCCAACTCCTCACCAAACAGGAGAAGGCCTTGAAAGGGCAACTTCACCAACCTTTGCTTAGAGGCCATGTCCGCTGCCCAATGCCGTAGCCACAGAAGACGGCGAGCCGCCACTGCTACAGCCATCTGTTTAGCCGAAGCTCTGACCATATCATAAAGGGCGTCAGCCAAAAAGGACAAGGCCGACTCTATCCGCGGAGCCACCTCAGACAAGGGCTCCGCTTCATCACCGGGCTGTTCAACTGCCTGTTGCAACCATGCCAGGCAGGCTCTAGCAGCATAGCAGCTGCATGCAGACGCCCGAATCATTAGACCTACAATTTCAAAGGACCGTTTTAGCGCTGATTCCAGCCTTCGGTTTGCATATCCTTCAGGGCCACACCTCCTTCAACAGGAAGGGTAGTTCTCTTTGTCACAGCCGTGACTAGGGCATCCACTTTAGGCATTGCAAAGCGAGCCAAATGCTCCTCACTTAGAGGGTATAATTGCCCCATTGCCCTGGAAACTTTCAAAGGTCCCTCGGGGTCAGCCCATTGAGCAGAAATAAGCTCTTGGATGGAGTCATGCAAAGGAAAGGCTCGAACAGGCTTTTTGGTACTTGCCATCCTCAGATTTCCAGAGGAGGCTACGCTACTCCCAGGATCTTCAATAGAGAGGACCTGTAAGGCATCCGAAATAAGCGCTGGCAGCTCCTCACGGTGGAAAGTCCTCACCGCGGACGGATCATCAGGATCCTGTGGCAACTCTGCACCTTCCTCTGGCTCTTCTGGCCACGAAGGCCTGCCAGACCTCTCAGAATCTGCACCACCCGACCACGGAGGGGAAAAGGGGGGTGCCCCACTGCCTGAAGTCGAATTTACCCTTCTGCATTTCTCTTGCGGCTAGCTATCAGGGAAAAACGCCTTAGAGGGCAGTCCCAGGCCAGAATCCACGGGAGGGGCAGTAATGGGAGCCGTAGAAGACCCCTGTGGCTGAGCTCTTTTAAGCATATATGCCTTATGCAGCAATAATACAAAGTCAGGGGAGAAAAACTCGCCCTGGGCACCCGATTCCATTTCGGGGCTAGTAGCTCTTTGGTCAGCTCAATCTGAGGGCCCCCTCCGGATTCAAGACCCTCCGCTGCAGCGGGGGTCGCGCCATGCGGCGCATTCAAAATGGCGCCCGCTGCCAGCTCCACCGAGCAGGAAGAATCATCGCTCGCCATGCTTGGGCCGGCTCTTACGCCTGAACAGCACGTTTTACAGAGCCCTGCTGCGGATCAGCGCTTGCCACAGTTAGAACAGCGCTTTACAACCTCTGCAGCCATCGCCGAAAACGGCGGTAAAATTCAAAATGGTGGATTCGCGCCAAAACGTCCCGATCGCAGGCCCTCCCCAGAGGAGCTGGAAAACACTCTTACCTCACTGGACCGAGTATCCGGTCGCGCTGTAGAATCTGAAGAAAACCTTTTTCTTAAGGTTGCAGCGCTAAAGCGCGACACGATTTTTTTTTTTTTTAACGCTGTGAGGAAAGTAGAGGCAACAGCAAAAGAGGCAATCAAATCAACTCCGGAGGTTCAGATAAGTGGGAAAGGCAGGGAAAGGCGAACCAACGTGCCTGCATCCACTGAGAGTGGGAAAGGACAGGGAAAAGCAAACTAATGTGTCCACATCCACTGGGGGGATGGGTAAGGCAGGGAAAGGGCTAACCTATGTGCCTTTAAAGTGAAGCTGCAATAGCCTCAACACCCCTGCTAACAACTGGCAAAGCACAGGAGCACCCCCAGGCAGAGTTTTGAAGGAGCTTGAACAAGCTGCAACCACCCTGCTTGGGGAGATAGAGAATACTGAAGAGGCAGTGGAGCTAGCTGGCCATAAGGCACTATGGTTTTTGAGTGCTCTCTATCTCCCCCTGCTGGTTGATGGACACAACCCATACGTAATGGATTCATCTGCTTGATGACAAGGAAGAGGAAGATTACTGGAGGAGAGCTCATATTTATATGTCCATAAATGTTCGGCGGTCACTACCTATAGACAGCTGCAATATCAATTTACAACTAGGTTGTATTAGACCACAGAAACAAGCTAGGCTGATTTCAGGGAAGAGGTTGGGTCAACATGAAAATATGTGGTGGTCCTGTCCGAAGCTGCAAGTTTTTTTGATATGTCTCAATCGTAAGGACTGGAGGCATCTCCTGGGGTTCTATCTTTTGGGGGTATTTGATGAAGATACTGACCTGGCAGATATGGATCAGCTTGTGTTGACCTTACTGCTGGCTGCTAAAATGCCTTTGGCTAGATCCTGGAGGTCTACAAGAGTGCCATCCATACAGCAATGGAGAGCAGTGTATGGACAGCTCAGGTGTTATAAAAAAAATTGTTAGCATTCTGAAAAGTCAGCGGCAACAGCATAAAAACTGATGGGCGGTGGACCCTCTCTAAGTAGGGCAGCGAATGTTGTCGACTTGCCGCTCTCACTCTGCTGGGACTACTACTACTATTTAGCATTTCTATAGCGCTACAAGGCATACGCAGCGCTGCACAAACATAGAAGACAGTCCCTGCTCAAAGAGCTTACAATCTAATAGACAAAAAATAAATAAAGTAAGCAAATCAAATCAATTAATGTGAACGGGAAGGAAGAGAGGAGGGTAGGTGGAGGCGAGTAGTTACAAATGGTTACGAGTCAAAAGCAATGTTAAAGAGGTGGGCTTTCAGTCTAGATTTAAAGGGACCACTCCTTGTTTCATGATCATTGTATGGTTAATGTCTCTGTAATGATTTATTGTTCCTGTCCTGGGATATTTGCCCTGGTTTAGTGGGATTATCTACTACTAATACTACTAATCATTTCTATAGCACTACTAGATGTATGCAGCGCTGTACACATTATATGCAGGTACTTTCTCTGTTCCTAGAGGGCTCACAATCTACGTTTTTGTACCCGAGGCAATGGAGGGTTAAGTGACTTGCCCAAGGTCATAAGCAGCTGCAGTGGGAATCAAACCCAAGTTGCCGGGATAGAAGTCTGCTTAACTATCCATTAGGCCACTCCTCCCTCCCCCCCCCTCCCCCCCCCCATTTTCTAGGGTGGTAGATGCCTTCAGTACTGCTTGTTTAGTTTTGTTGGCTCTAGCTATAGAATGGGAGGGGGATGGGGTGGGAGGGATTGGGAATCTTTTGTTCATATGTTTTCCTGATGTTTATGGGTTTATCTGATGTTGTGCTACATCTTGGTTTATACAGATACATTTTGTAAATCTTCTTATATCTGGAATAAAGATGTAGTTTAAAAAAACACACACACAAAAAAAACGAAGTCATAACAAAAAGATAACACCCATAAAAGTCACTAGTAACTAATTGGACAATATCTGGAAGATGTTTATGAATTAAAACCACCACACCATCCTTTCTAGACAATGTGGATGAGTAAAAAAAAAAAAAAAAAGATCGCGCACCCATCCCTTAGGTAACTTTTGATGCTCATTATCTATCTTCCCTATGAAGAAAGACTAAGGAGGTAAAGCTTTTCAGCTTGGAGAAGAGACAGCTGAGGGGAGAAATGATAGAGGTATATAAAATAATGAGTGGAGTGGAACAGGTGGATGTGAAGCGTCTGTTCATGCTTTCCAAAAATAGTAGGACTAGGGGGCATGCGATGAAACTACATTTAAAACAAATAGGAGAAAAATATTCTTCACCCAACGCGTAATTAAACTCTGGAATTCATTGCCGGAGAACGTGGTGAAGGTGGTTAGCTTGGCAGAGTTTAAAAAGGGTTTGGACGGTTTCCTAGAGGACAAGTCCATAGACAACTACTAAATGGACATGGAAAAATCCACAATTTCGGGAATAACATGTATAGAATGTTTGTACATTTGGGAAGCTGCCAGGTGCCCTTGACCTGGATTGGTCGCTGTCGGGGACAGGATGCTGGGCTTGATGGGCCTTTGGTCTTTTCCCAGTATGGCATTATTTATGTACTTATATACTTATATCAATTTAGTCTCCTTGAGACAGGCAATATAAGCTAATGTTTCAACAGTGTCAAGAATTTACTCCACTTAATCACAGAGGTGATACCTGAGACATTCCAAGAAATAATATGGAGGTTAGTACTAGTCAGCTAAGCACAAACATTATATTTGTCATAAAAATGAAAGGCCTTTGCAAGCACCATGTGTGCCCAGCCCTTGCACAGAACAAAACAGCAATGTGCCCCAAACTCTTTCTAAAAAAGGCTCTCCAATCCCAACCTGAAGCCCTAAAAACCCTCACAACTAAACGGAAAAGAAGAAAAATAAGCAAACCATGAGGTAGCAACCATGGTAAAATTATGTATCATACCTGATAATTTTCTTTCCATTAATCATAGCCGATTAATCCATAGACTGGTGTGACTGGTGGGTTGTGTCCATCTACCAGCAGGTGGAGATAGAGAGCAATCCTTTTGCCTCCCTATATGTGGTCATGTGCTGCTGGAAACTCCTCAGTATGTCGATATCAAAGCTCCATCCGCAGGAGGGAGGGAGTGCAGGCAGAATTTAGGTCTCAATCCAGCCCCGTAAAACAGAGGGGAGAGGAATGCAGCAGCTCACTGTAACACAAAATCGTCGCAACTCCTGAAGAATCCAAGTGAAAAAACTTGAACACGAAGTCCTCCTGAACAGGAACTAAAGACTAAACTTGAACCTGAAATGCAACCAGAATATAAACAGTACAGATATCTGGGAGGGGCTATGGATTGATCGGCTATGATTAATGGAAAGAAAATTATCAGGTATGATACATAATTTTACCTTCCATATCATCATGCCGATCAATCCATAGACTGGTGGGATGTACCGAAGCAGTACTCACCCAGGGCGGGACATAGAAATCCCTGACCGCAACACTGAAGCTCCAAACCGGGCCTCCGCCCGAGCAGCCACAGTCAAGCGGTAATGTCTGGAGAAGGTATGAGCCGATGCCCAAGTTGCCGCCCTACAAATCTCTTCCAAGGAGACGGACTCGGCCTCTGCCATCGAGGCCACCTGTGCTTTAGTGGAGTGAGCCTTCAGCTGGATAGGCGGCACCTTCCCCGCAGCCACATAAGCCGCTGCAATGGTTTCCTTGACCCATCGTGCCACTGTAGGCTTGGCAGCCTGCAGACCCTTACGAGGACCTGCGAACAACATAAACAGATGATCTGACTTCCGGAATCATGGGTCACTTCCAAGTATCTGATGATGACTCGTCTCACATCTAGCTATTTGAGAGCAGAGTACTCCTCTGGGTAGTCCTCCCTAGGAAAGGAGGGTAGACAGAGCTGCTGATTCACATGGAAGCGAGAAAATCTTGGGCAGGAAGGAAGGCACTGTGCGAATAGACACTCCTGCCTCAGTGAACTGCAGAAAGGGCTCCTGACATGATAGCGCCTGGAGCTCGGAAACTCTTCTGGCTGAAGTGATAGCCACCAAAAAGACTGCTTTCAACGTCAGGTCTTTCAGAGATGCCCTCGACAAGGGTTCCAAAGGCGGCTTCTGCAATGCTCTTAGCACCAGGTTGAGATTCCACGCAGGCACCACTGAGTGCAGAGGAGGGTGCAGGTGATTAACTCCCTTGAGAAAGCGAGGCCAGGGAAGCACCCTTCAGGTGACCCCTGAAGCAAGCCAGAGCCGCTATCTGGACCTTAAGGGAACTGAGCGACAGGCCTTTTTCCAGACCTTCTTGCAGGAACGCCAATACTGAAGAAATTGAAGCAGTGAAGGGAGAAAGTGAGCCTGCCTCACACCACGATGCAAAGGTACGCCAAACCCTGGCGTAAGCAGTAGAAGTGGAGCGCTTCCTCGCTCTCAGCATAGTGGCGATGACCTTGTCTGAGAAGCCCTTCTTCCTCAGACGCTGCCGCTCAATAGCCAGGCCGAAAGACTAAAGGGGGAGGGATCCTCCATTACCACGGGACCCTGATGCAACAGGCCCTGCTCCGCTGGCAGCTGCAGAGGGCCGTCCACTGAGAGCCTGATCAAGTCCGCATACCAGGGACATCTGGACTAATCCGGACTCACCAGGATTATCTGGCCCGGATGCTTTGCCACCCGGCCTAGCACCCTGCCCAACATGGGCCAAGGCGGGAACACATAGAGAAGCTCCTGTGTCGACCACTGTTGGAGAAGAGCATCTACTCCCAGAGATCGAGGGCCCCGTCCTCTGCTGAAAAAGCACGGCACTTGGCAATTGGCTGATGAGGCCATCAGATCTAGGCTCGGATGGCCCCAGTGCTTCGTGATGTCCAAGAAGGCCTGAGCAGTATTCATGACTCCCGCAATATGGGCCGCCGACAGCTGTTCCAGGTTTCCTTCCGCCCACAGGCATAGCTTCATGGCCTCCTTGGCTAGAGGGGCGCTCATGGTACCTCCCTGGCGATTGACATAGGCCACAGCCATGGCATCGTCCGACCGGACCCATACTGGCTTCAGCGCCAGGACCGGGAGAAACTCCAAAGGCGCCAACCGAATGGCTCTGAGTTCCAGGAGGTTGATAGACCACTTTGCCTCTGCAGGGGACCACAGCCCCTGCACTGTCCTTCCCAAGTAGTGGGCTCCCCAGCCCGTCAAAGAGGCGTCCGCCGTGACGACAACCCACTCCGGGGTCATAAGAGGCATTCCTGAGGACAGCTTGTCTGGCCTCAGCCACCAGCTCAGCGCCTTGCGCACCGCCGGATCCAAGGGAAGGCGCACAGCGTAATCCTCCGAAGCTGGAGTCCATCGCTGCAGCAGAGAGAGCTGTATAGGTCTCATATGGGCCCTGGCCCAGGGCACTACTTCCATCGTGGCCGTCACAGAGCCCAACAGCTGCACATAGTCCCAAGCCCAAAGAAGAGAGGCTGCTAGGAACTTGTCCACCTGAGCCTGAAGCTTGACAATCCGATTGTCTAGCAGGAACACCCTGCCCACTTGGGAGTCGAATCGAACTCCCAGATACTCTAGGGACTGAGTCGGGCGCAGCTGGCTTTTCTCCCAGTTGATGATTCACCCCAGGGAGCTCAAAAGATCAATCACCCGGTCTGAAGCTCTGCCGCACTCTGCATAAGAGGGGGCTCGGATCAACCAGTCGTCCAGATAAGGATGGACTTGAACTCCTTTCTTGCGAAGGAAGGCCGCGATGACCACCATTACTTTGGAGAAGGTCCGCGGAGCAGTAGCCAACCCGAACGGGAGGGCTCTGAACTGGAAGTGTCGGCTCAGAACTGCAAAATGCAGAAAGCGTTGATGAGGAGGCCAGATGAGAATATGCAAGTAAGCTTCCTTGATGTCCAAGAATGCCAGGAACTACCCTGCCTGCACTGCCGCTATAACAGAGCGGAGAGTCTCCATCCGGAAGTGCCGAACTTACAAGGCCCGATTGACCCCTTTGAGGTCGAGGATAGGCCAGACAGAACCTCCTTTCTTTGAAACCTCAAAGTAAATGGAGTAACGTCCCTTGCCAAGCTGATCTTCTGGCACCGGAACGACCGCACCCAGGCGGATCAGATTGTCCAAAGTCTGCTGCACTGCCACAGCTTTGACCGGAGACTTGCAGGGAGAGTGCACAAACCAGTCTCTTAAGGGTCGGCAGAACTCTAGCTTGTAGCCGTCTCTGATGACTTCCAGCACCCAAGCGACTGAAGTTACCCTGGTCCACTCACCCAGAAACGAGGATAGGCGTCCTCCAATCTGCTCTGGGCCATGGACCAGCGCCCCGTCATTGGGTACGAGACCCTGGGGGAGGACCGGAGGAGGCACCTCCGGGACGGCGGTCTCTGCGAAAGGAATGCTGCTTGGGGGAGAAGCTCCTTATGAAGGAAAAGGGGGCAGAGGAGCCCGACTTGCCCGGGCGATACCGACGGGCTTCCCGAAACCGTCCTTTGGAGGAACCGAGGCGGGCACCACTGGCCCGAGCCCTGACTTCCGGTAACCTCTTGCCCTTAGACGTGCCGAGATCGGACACAATCTTGTCCAGCTCGACCCCAAAGAGCTGCTTGCCTTTAAAAGGCAACTTAGCCAGGCGAGACTTAGAGGTGTGGTCAACAGACCAATGCTTTAGCCAAAGCCACCGCCGTGCAGAAACTGTCTGAGCCATACCTTTAGCCGAGGCTCTCAAGACATCATACAGCAAGACTGCCAAGTAGGCCAAGCCCGATTCCAGGGCTGGCCAATCAGCCCTCAAGGAAGGATCCGAGGGGGAAGCCCGCTGCACCAGCATCAGGCACGCCCTGGCCACATAGGAGCCGCAAATTGAGGCCTGCAAACTTAAAGCAGCCGCCTCGAAGGACGACTTTAAAGCCGCCTCCAATCTCCTGTCTTGGGCGTCCTTTAGGGTCGTGCCACCTTCCACCGGCACGCCGTTTTCTTAGACACCGCAGTGATTAAAGAATCCACGGTAGCCCCAAGAAAGGCCTCCCGTTCACCTTCAGGCAGAGGATAGAGGCGGGACAAAGCCCTAGCCACTTTAAGGCTCGCTTCTGGGAAATCCCAATGAGCCGAAATCAAGGTGTGCATGGCTTCATGCACGTGGAAGGTTCTAGGCGGGCGCTTTGTCCCCAGCATAATGGCAAAGCCAACAGAGGCTGAGGGAGAGACGTCCTCCGGAGAGGAAATCTTCAAAATGCTCATGGCCTGCACTAACAGGTTGGGCAAATCCTCTGAGCGAAAGATCCGTGCTGCAGAGGGGTCATCCGCTCCATCCGAGCGGGAATCTGTCTCCTCCCAGGAATCCCCAAAGGACTGTTGGGAGAACTCAGATACGCTACCCTCATCTACATCAGAGGAGACGAAGTCCTCTAGGGCCTGGAAGTCCACCCGAGGGCGTTTGCTTCCAGAGGCCTCAACCCCTTGATCAGAGGGGGGAGCCGGGGCAGCGTTTAGCATAAGAAAAGCCTGATGCAGCAGCAAAATGAACTCAGGGGAGAACCTCCTAGACTGTGCACTTCTGCCGCCTGGGCCACGGCCCTAGACGCACCCTCAACCGGCGCTCGCAAGAGCGGGGGGGGGGGGGGAACATGTTGCGCATCCAAAATGGCGTCCGGCGCAAAACTCTGAGGAGCCGCGCCGAAAGAACGGCGCTTAACTTTCGCCGCTTTCCTGCCGTCGCCCAAATCAAGGGCGACCATAGCATTAACGTCTCCCACCTCGAGGGCGGCCCAAGAAGAAGCCGTCCGAGCAGAGTGGCCGGCCAAAATGGGGGGGGGGGGGCGAACAGCGGGGGATGGGCGCTTATGGCGGGAAAAAACCGCCGCACCGGAGGAAGAACCGGGACACTGACCGGACTCCAAACTGACGCCCAAACAAAGGCAAGTCGGCTTTGAAACCCCCGCATCCCCGCTAGACGCACACACGTGGTCCGGGGAGCGAATCTTCGCGCCCTTGCCCTCCGACGCCATAAGCCACGTGGAGACCGAACGGGGAACCCCTGCCCGCTATAAAAGGTAAAATTACCTGCTTCTCGCTCCGAGCTGTAACGAACTGGTGTCCCAGTGAGTAGCTGCAATAAACGCTGATATAAACGTTGAAATAAACGCCCTTAAAGGACGTTCAAATTTTTTTTTTTTTTTTTTTACGGAGCCAGCGGGAGGGGGGAGAAAAGGAGGGACCTGGCACCACCAGGTTTGCACTTGCTCAAGAAGAGCCCTCAACCCCAGGTACTCAACAAAACCTAAGAATTAGGCTTGGAGACCTAGCCAGAGCTGCTGCTGTGTGTGACCACCACCTGCTGAGATAGAGAACATACTGAGGAGTTTCCGGCAGCACATGACCACATATAGGGAGGCAAAAGGATTGCTCTCTATCTCCACCTGCTGGTAGGTGGACACAACCCACCAGTCACACCAGTCTATGGATTGATCGGCATGATGATATGGAAGCAGCTTTCTCTTGAATCTCCCCTCCCCGCCCCCCCAACAATATCCCACTTGCATCAGACCTTGGCAGCTGCCCGGAGCTTAACCCGAGAGAAGGCACTATTCACGTATCCCTATGCAAGGTAGAACACCCCCCACCCCCAGCAGAACCATTATCTAATCCTGTAAATAACAGCAAACAGCACCTCTAAAAACAAAGCGTTAATATTAAAATACAACATGAATAAAGCCAACCTAGACCAACTGAAGGACATTCACACTTAACTCATACGAGTCAAAACTGCTGCACCAAACAGCATCACTGACTCAAATCCGCAGGCCCAAGTCAAGTTGCCAAAACAGTGTGATTAATCCAGTCGAACGTTTTTTCAGAATCAAGAGACCCATCTTCCTTCATAATAAATTTTAGTATCGCCGGATATAATAACAAAGCGCAATTTCTTTTTTGCTCAAGGTTGCCCAGAGCGGTGTAAAGTCTTTCCAGCGCTCCATCAAGGATGCTGAGTAATCTTGGAAAATTCACACAGATGTTATCTTCATATTTCACTGCATTCCAGTAATGGCGCAAAAGTTCCACAAAATAGCGCAAAAGTTGTGAAATAACTGGCCTAAGCATTGGGTCACCATCACGACGATGACCCAGCCGATGTGATCTAGACAAACAGGCCCTGCAGCCACTACTGGTTTAAATGTGGTAAAATATCCAGCTTTCTAAAGTCTCCAACAAGCACTGTTCAGGAATCATCTCTGGAAAGCTCACAAAACACAGGTTCTAACTCCTCAAACAATTCTCCTAATCATCTAACTTCTCAGTATGTCACTGTACCAACTTTTGCAATAAAGAAAGCGCCATGGCCCTAGTCTGCGTACCATCTTCTAGGCCCGAGATCCGGCCCTCCAATTCTGCCATACAAGTCGATATATCAATTATTGCATTCCTGCAATCTGAGTTGATAATTGGGTAAAACAAGTCCAAGGTCTTTACCACCAATGCTGTAATCTCCACTGTAAAGAAGCCCACTTGGGAGGCGGCTACGGCTGTCTTGCGCGGAGAAACTATTAGCTTTGCGAGTTACTTAAAAAAAGCAAAAGATAAAGAAATTCTTTGACTGGAGCGCAGGTTGGTACTCCTGCGCCGTCAATATTGTGGGGACTTGGCACCGGAAGTACGGAAAGAACTACAGTTTTTGCAAACGGCACTAAATACTTTGCTCCATGAGAAGTCGGTGAAATCACAAATATATTATTATTAAAATAAAGATACATACCTGTAGCAGGTATTCTCCGAGGACAGGCTGATTGTTCTCACGACTAGGTCGGCGCCCACGGCGACCCAGGAACGGAAATCTTCCTAGCAACAAAAGTTTGCTAGAGCCTTCGAGCACGGGGGGTGCGTGCACCATGCATGCGCGGCCATCTTCCCGCCCACCACGTGAGAGCCCCGATCAGTTCGATAACAAAGCAATAAGAAGGAGAAAGACAACTCCAAAGGGGAGGTGGGCGGGTATGTGAGAACAATCAGTCTGCTGTCCTCGGAGAATACCTACTACAGATATGTATCTTCATTTTCTTGGAGGACAAGCAGGCTCACGACTGGGGTATCCCTAACCCCAGGCTCACTCAAAACAACAGAAAGGTCAACTGGGCCTCGCAAATGCAAGGACAGAACAAGGATTGACCTACGAACTAAAACATCTGAGAGTGCAACCTGGAACAGAACAAAAAGAGGCCTAGGGGGGTGGAGTTGGATTCTAAACCTCAAACAGATTCTGCAGCACCGACTGCCCAAACTGACTGTCGCGTCGGGTATCCTGCTGAAGGCAGTAGTGAGATGTGAATGTGTGGATTGAAGACATAAGTACATAAGTAATGCCACACTGGGAAAAGACCAAAGGTCCATCGAGCCCAGCATCCTGTCCACAACAGCGGCCAATCCAGGCCAAGGGCACCTGGTGAGATTCCTAAACATACAAACATTCTATACATATTATTCCTGGAATTGTGGATTTTTCCCAAGTCCATTTACTAGTGGTTTATGGACTTGTCCTTTAGGAAACCGTCTAACCCCTTTTTAAACTCTGCTAAGCTAACCGCCTCCACCACGTTCTCCGGCAATGAATTCTAGAGTTTAATTATGCATTGGGTGTGTAGTTTCATCGCATGCCCCCTAGTCCTAGTATTTTTGGAAAGCGTGAACAGACGCTTCATATCCACCTGTTCCACTCCACTCAATATTTTATATACCTCTATCATATCTCCCCTCAGCTGTCTCTTCTCCAAGCTGAAAAGCCCTAGCCTCCTTAGTCTTTCTTCATAGGGAAGTCGTCCCATCCCGCTATCATTTTAGTCGCCCTTCGCTGCACCTTTTCCAATTCTACTATATCTTTCTTGAGATGCGGCGAACAGAATTGAACACAGTACTCAAGATGCGGTCGCACCATGGAGCAATACAACGGCATTATAACATCCTCACACCGGTTTTCCATACCTTTCCTAATCATACCCAACATTCTATTCGCTTTCCTAGCCGCAGCAGCACACTGAGCAGAAGGTTTCAGTGTATTATTGACGACGACACCCAGATCTCTTTCTTGGTCCGTAACTCCTAACGTGGAACCTTGCATGACATAGCTATAATTCGGGTGCTTTTTTCCCACATGCATCACCTTGCACTTGCTCACATTAAACGTCCTCTGCCATTTAGCCACCCAGTCTCGTAAGATCCTTCTGTAATTTTTCACAATCCTGTCGCGCGTTAACGACTTTAAATAACTTTGTGACATCAGCAAATTTAATTACCTCGCTAGTTACTCCCATCTCTAAATCATTTATAAATATGTTAAAAAGCAGCGGTCCTAGCACAGACCCCTGATGAACACCACTAACTACCCTTCTCCATTGTGAATACTGCCCATTTAACCCCACTCTGTTTCCTATCCTTCAACCAGTTTTTAATCCACAATAGGACATTTCCTCCTATCCCATGACCCTCCAATTTCCTCTGTAGCCTTTCATGAGGTACCTTGTCAAACGCCTTTTGAAAATCCAGATACACAATATCAACCGGCTCCCCTTTGTCCACATGTTTGTTTACTCCTTCAAAGAATTGAAGTAAATTGGTCAGGCAAGATCTCCCCACACAAGACCACGTTGCAGCCTTGCAAATCTCTTCTATAGTGGCTGACTTCAAGTGGGCCACTGACGCTGCCATGGTTCGAACACTATGAGCCGTGACATGACCCTCAAGAGTCAGCCCAGCTTGGGCATAAGTGAAGGAAATGCCATCTGCTAGCCAATTGGAAATGGTGCATTTCCCGACTGCGACTCCCCTTCTGTTAGGATCAAAAGAAACAAACATTTGGGCGGACTGTCTGAAGGGGCTTGTCCGCTCCACGTAAAAGGCCAATGCTCTCTTGCGGTCCGAGTGCAACTGACGTTCAGCAGGGCGGGTATGAGGATGGGGAAAAAATGTTGGCAAGACAATTGACTGGTTCAGATGGAACTCTGACACCACCTTCGGCAAGAACTTAGGGTGAGTGCGGAGGACTACTCTGTTATGATGAAACTTGAGATAAGGAGCATGCACTACCAGGGCTTGAAGCTCACTGACCCTACGAACTGAAGTAACAGCCACCAAGAAAATCACCTTCCAGGTCAAATACTTCAGATGGCAGGAATTCAGTGGCACAAACGGAGGCTTCATCAGCTGGGTGAGAACAACGTTGAGATTCCATGACACTGGTGGAGGTTTGATGGGGGGGCTTTGACAAAAGCAAACCTCTCATGAAGCAAACTAAAGGCTGTGCAGAGACTGGCTTACATTCCACACGCCAATGAAAAGCACTAATTGTGCTAAGGTGAACTCTTACTGAGTTGGTCTTGAGACCAGACTCTGACAAGTGTAGAAAGTATTCAAGCAGGGTCTGTGTAGGACAAGAGCGAGGATCTAGGGCCTTGCTCTCACACCAGACAGCAAACCTCCTCCATTTGAAAAAGTAACACTGCTTCATGGAATCTTTCCTGGAAGCAAGCAAAACCCAGGAGACATCCTCAGAGAGACCCAAAGAAGCGAATTCTACGCTCTCAACATCCAGGCCGTGAGAGCCAGAGAGTGGAGGTTGGGATGCAGACTCACCCCCTCAATCTGAGTTATGAGGGTTGGAAAACACTCCAATCTCCACGGTTCTTCGGAGGACAACTCCAGAAGAAGAGGGAACCAAATCTGACGCGGCCAGAAGGGAGCAATCAGAATCATGGTTCCGCAGTCTTGCTTGAGTTTCAGCAAAGTCTTCCCTACTAGAGATATGGGAGGATACGCATACAGAAGGTCTGTTCCCCAATGAAGGAGAAAGGCATCTGATGCTAGTCTGTCGTGGGCCTGAAGCCTGGAACAGAACTGAGGGACCTTGTGATTGATCTGAGTGGCAACAAGATCCACTAAGGGGGTGCCCCACTCTCAGATGATCTTGGCACAACGCCCATATTGAGCGACCACTCGTGAGGTTGCATTATCCTGTTCAATCTGTCGGCCACATTGCTGTTTACACCTGCCAGATACGTAGCTTGAAGTAGCATGCCGTGACGGTGAGCCCAAAGCCACATCTGGACGGCTTCCTGACACAGGGGGCGAAATCCGGTGCCCCCCTGCTTGTTGATGTAATACATCGCAACCTGATTGTCTGTCTGAATTTGGATGATTTGATAGGACAGCTGATCTCTGAAAGCCTTTAAAGCGTTCCAGACCACTCGCAACTCCAGAAGCTTCATCTGAAGACCTTTTTCCTGGAGGGACCAAAGTCCTTGAGTGTGGAGCCCATCGACCCCAGGTTGCATTATCCTGTTCAATCTGTCGGCCACATTGCTGTTTACACCTGCCAGATACGTAGCTTGAAGTAGCATGCCGTGACGGTGAGCCCAAAGCCACATCTGGACGGCTTCCTGACACAGGGGGCGAAATCCGGTGCCCCCCTGCTTGTTGATGTAATACATCGCAACCTGATTGTCTGTCTGAATTTGGATGATTTGATAGGACAGCTGATCTCTGAAAGCCTTTAAAGCGTTCCAGACCACTCGCAACTCCAGAAGCTTCATCTGAAGACCTTTTTCCTGGAGGGACCAAAGTCCTTGAGTGTGGAGCCCATCGACATGGGCTCCCCACCCCAGGAGGGCTGCATCCGTTGTCAGCACTTTTTGTGGCTGAGGAATTTGAAAAGGACATCCCAAGGTCAAATTGGATCGAATTGTCCTCCATTGCAGGGAATTGTGCAAATTGGTGGAGAGCTGGATTGCGTCCTATAGATCCCCTGCAGCTTGACACCACTGGGAAGCTAGTGTCCATTGAGCTGATCTCATCTGCAGACGGGCCATGGGTGTCACATGAACTGTGGAGGCCATATGGCCTAGAAGTCTCAACATCTGCCGAACTGTGATCTGCTGAGACACTCTGGCCAGAGAAACTAGAGACAGAAGATTGTCTGCTCTTGCCTCGGGAAGATAGGAATGAGCCATCTGTGAGTCCAGCAGAGCCCCTATAAATTCTAGTTTTTGAACTGGAAGAAGATGGGACTTTGGGTAATTTATAACAAACCCGAGGAGCTCCAGCAGTTGTATAGTCATCTTCATGGACTGTAGAGCCCCTGCCTCCGAAGTGTTCTTCACCAGCCAATCGTTGAGATAAGGGAAAACATGCACTCCCAGTCTGCATAGTGACGCTGCAACTACCGCCAGGCATTTTGTAAAGACCCTGGGCGCAGACGCAAGACCAAAGGGCAGCACACAACACTGGAAGTGCTGCGATCCCAGACAGAATCGAAGATACTTCCTGTGAGCTGGAAGTATCGGGATGTGTGTTTAAGCATCCTTTAAGTCCAGAGAGCATAGCCAAACGTTCTCCTGAATCGGCCTATATGTCAGACCTGATAGACTTACCGACTAGGAATGCCAAAAGATCAGCCCGTACATTCCTCAACCTTCATCTCCCAAGCTGCAAAGGTCTAAAATACAAACTTACGCATGCAGCAAACTTTACCTACCTGAGTGCCAAGCAATGGAATGCACTGCCACACAACCTGAGAAAGATCCATGAGCTAACAAACTTCCGAATATCACTGAAGACCCATCTCTTCAACAAGGCATATCACACAGAACAACAAATATAAATGCACGCGTCTCCTTTTTCCCTTACATAGACCTATTTTTAAAATTGCTGCTTGCTCTAAACTTCTACTATGTTACTCAAAATCTCTATGCAAAATATGTAATTATTTTATAACATCTGCTTGTTTTTAACTTTTACCATGTTACTCTAATTCTCTATAAGCAACTATGTTCTAATCCACTACCACCAAGAACGACACATTGTAAGCCACTTTGAACCTGCAAAAAGGTGGGAAAATGTGGGATACAAATGCAATAAATAAATAAATCATGGGAAGAAGGGTGCCCAGGAAAAGCATCCTTAACTTCTCTCGGACCAGAAATTTGTTCAGGGTCCTTAGGTCTAGGATGGGACGCATCCCCCCTGTTTTCTTTTGCACAAGAACGTACCTGGAATAGAATCCCAGCCCTTCTTGCCCTGGTGGAACGGGCTTGACCGCATTGGCGCTGAGAAGGGCGTTCCTCTGCAAGTACCTGCCTGTGCTGGAAGCTGAAGAACTGAGCTCCCGGTGGGCAATTTGGAGCTGTGGAGATCAAATAAAGGGAGTATCCTAACCGGACTATTTGAAGAACCCACTGATCGGAGGTTATGAGAGGCCACCTTTGGTGAAAAACTTTTTGCCTCCCTCCGACCGGCAGATCGTCCAGCACGGACACTTTTATAGCGGCTATGCTCAACTGGAGCCAGTCAAAAGCCTGTCCCTTGCTTTTGCTGGAGAGCCACAGGGGCCTACTTTGGCGTACGCTGTTGACGTGAACGAGCATGCTGGGGCTGAGCCTGAGAAAGCTGTTGAGAAGGAGGATTGTACCTACGCTTGTTATATGCTTAAGGAGCATTCCTCCTTCCCCGGAAAAAACGTCTACCAGTTGAGGTAGAAGCAGAAGGTGCCCAGCGGGAGAGATTGTCCATAGCGGTTTCCCGCTGCGTGACCTGATCAATCACCTGCTCGACTTTCTCACCAAAAATATTACTCTCCGCAATCCACTGCTGGACACATCCGCAATCCACTGCTGGACTCGATTGTCCAAGTCAAAGGCACGCAGCCATGAGAGTCTGCGCATCACTATACTCTGGGCAGCGATTCTGGATGCAACATCAAAAGAATCGTAAGCACCCCTGCACAGGAATTTACAACACACCTTCTGCTGCCTGACCTCCTCTTGAAAAGGCCTGGCCTGCTCCGTAGGGAGCTTATCGACCAAGTCCGCCAGTTGCTTCACCGTGTTCCTCAAGTGAATATTCATGTAGAGCTGGTAGGACTGAATTTTGGCCACGAGCGTAGAGGACTGATAGGCCTTTCTCCCAAAAGAGTCCAGGGTTCTAGATTCCCTCCCCGGGGGCGCCGAGGCAAAATCTCTAGAACTCTTGGCTCTCTTGAGAGCGGAATCCACAACCATAGAGTCGTGCGGTAACTGCGACTTCATCAACTCAGGTTTTCCGTGAATCTGATAGTGGGACTCAGCTTTTTTGGGGACGGTGGGATTACTTAACGGTTTCATCCAGTTCCTCAGCAATGTCTCCTTAAGGACATTATGCAAAGGGACAGTGGATGACTCCTTAGGTGGCGAAGGGTAGTCAAGAACCTCAAGCATCAGTCCTGGGCTCATCCTCAGATATCACAGGGAAAGGAATAGCCACAGACATTTCTCAGACAAATGAAGAGAAAGACAGACTCAAAAAGACTTTATTGAAGATACCATACATGAAACAAATGCCCATGTACGGTATCTTCAATAAAGTCTTTTTGGATATTATACTGATCTGCTGGCTTGTTTTCCATGTTGGATTTTGCAGATCGGTTGCCTTGTTGTTTTCTGAGAAAGAAAGACTCTCCGGGGGAGAAAGCTTTCTTTCTGGTGAAGGCATAGGATCAGAGGGAAGACCACAAGACTCCTCAGAAGAGAAATATCTGGGATCCTCCTCTTCATCCCACGAGGTATCCTCATTGGTGTTGGATAAGAGTTCCCTGACTGCAGTCCGAAACCGGGTCCGTCTCAACGCCGAGGCGCCACGTCCTTGATGGCAATGTCGAGAAGTCGACTCCCGTGCCAGAGGCAATGAAGCTCTCTCCAGCAATGTCGACAGGGAGTCGACCTAGGTGGCAGCCAAGGCCGATGCTGCAAGCAGCACCGGCGTCAGAGACCTCACCACAGGCAGACAGCCAGCTGCCGCTTTCATCGACAGTACGGAGGGTGCGAGCACCCCCAGTACCGGAGCAGACTGACACAGCAGCCCTTCCAGAAGACCTGGAAGAATGACTTGGATGCGCTCGTCCAGAGTCACTGTCGGAGTCAGTGTCAGAACCCATGGAGGGTGAGGAGGCGGTATTGGGCTGTCAAGAGACCGACGCACTGATACTTCTTGAATGGAGGGTGAACGGTCCTCCCGGTGTCAACGCTTCACGGGTGCCGAATCCTTCGATGCCCCGGAGATCCCGGTACCTTGCTTAGAAGGAGACCAATGACTATGCTTCTTAGCCTTCACTCGATGCAGGTCATCGATACGCCTCAGTATCGACGAGGAGGACGTGGGGTCGGGTCCGAAAGTGGCTGGTCCCGGTGGGCCTGTACAGCAGGAGTCTTCGAGGCAGGTGGAGACCCACTCGACGGCTCACTGCTACCAGTGTGAGGTGGTCTCTGGACAGCCATTACCTATGCTCCAGAAGTCGATGCCATCTCCAGTGCCGATATCGACGCCGCTGACCTCGGTACCGATGTCGACGTCGAAGAACTGAGCAAAGCTCCAAACAGACGATCCCGAAGAGCTTTTCTCAACGCCTGTGTCCGCCTTTTAAGGCTAAGACACAACTTACATGCGTCTGGGCGATGGTCGGGCCCAAGGCACTGAAGACACCATGAATGGGGGTCGGTACCTGAGATCGGCCGGTTAAACCGAGTACACTTCTTGAAGCCGTTGGGAGTCCTAGATGTCATGGATGGAAAAATAGTGGCGGCGAAGTCAAAATTCTCGGTACCAAAAATAAGGGCACAAAAATGAGAAACGTGGATGAGGCCTAAGAGGGACGCGACAGAAGCGAAAGGAAACTTAAGGATAAAAAACTAGGGAATAAAGGTTTTTTTTTCTTTTGAAGGGAAACAACCTAAGGCAGAAGGAAAAGGCAAAGGAGGATGAAAACTCGTCGAAAAAACGAAGGCTCTTTTCGGGCCGAACGGAGAGAGACCGCAAGCAGTCACTCTCTTACCGCGGAAAGAAAGAACTGATCAGGGTTCTTGCGCGGAAGGCGGGAAGATGGCTGCTCATGCACGTTGCGCGCGCCCCGCGCGCTCCAAGGCTCTAGCAAACTTTTGTTGCTAGGAAGATTTCCGTTCCTCAGGCCGCCGTGGACAACGACCCAGTCGTGGGGACAAGCAGGCGAGAAATATCAATTACACCGTCACGGGAAGAAATGTAGGAAACTTTTTGCCAAGTTAGTAGTTAAGAAACAACCGTCTAGGTCTATACTTACCATTAAAAACAAACAATTTGGGTCGATCAGTACAATCTAACAAGGAAATCTGTGGGGTGTTTAGAGCTTTTTAGCAGGCCTTGTATGCTCAACCATCCACTGATATTTATTTATTTTAGTTACATTTGTACCCCGTGCTTTCCCACTCATGGCTGGCTCAATGCGGCTTACATATACAGGTACTTATTTGTACCTGGGGCAATGGAGGGTTAAGTGACTTGCCCAGAGTCACAAGGAGCTGTGTCTGAAGTGGGAATCGAACTCAGTTCCTCAGTTTCCCAGGATCAGAGTCCACCACCCTAACCACTAGCTTTATCTGGATGGGATCACCTTGCCTCGGATGTCTACATCAGACCAAGAATTTTTGAACTCTTCTATCCAGCCAGACGAGGTTCAGTCAGCGATCAATGCTAGCGTTTTGGGAAAGGCCCCTGGTCCGGACAGCTTAAGGGCGGAATAAAATATTGAATGATGCTATAGTAGCTCCTTTGTCTGACCTGTTTAACTCGTGGGTAACGGAAGGCAAGATATCAGATTATTTAAATCTGGCGCAAATCATAGTATTGCCTAAACCGGGACGAGACCCCACATTACCAGAATCATATAGACCTATTTTGCTCATCAACCATGAAGTGAAGATGTTTGCAAAAATTTTGGCAAATCGTTTAGGCCGTGTCTTGCCCTCACTTATACATGAGTCCCAAGTGGGATTTGTGCAGGGCCGCTCAATCAGTAAAAATATTAGAAGAATTCTAACGTCCCTGGAGGTGGTTTCAGGGAGGGAGTTGCCAGCACTGCTGATTAGCTTTGATGCCGAAAAGGCATTCGATCGGGTGGTATGGGATTTTTTATTTGATACCCTTGCTGCATATGGTGTCAGAAGCTGGTTTGTGGCAGCGATTAGGGCACTATATACTAACCCAAGGGCGAGGGTTATGGTCAATGATCACTTATTTGATGATTTTGTGACTGCCTGGCGTACCCGTCAGGGTTGCTCTTTATCGCCTCTCCTGTTTGTCTTAACCTTAGATCCGCACATACGAGATATCTACTCGAATCCAGACATACAAGGGATAGCACTCAGAACAGTGGAATTTAAAGTGGCAGCTTTTGCAGATAATCTTTTGGTAATCTTAAAGCCCCAAGCCTCTCTCACTGCCCTATTGGAGAATTTCACAGTATGGAGATTTTGCAGGCTTGCGTTTAAATCTTGACAAATCCTAAGCCTTGGCAACTACTGCTGAGATTGAGCAGCATTGGACGGGGTCCTTTCCGCTGAAATGGGCGCGTAATACTTTTGTATATTTGGGGATTCTTCTCACAACTCCAGTGTCAGCCCTTTATGATCTTAACGTAAACAGGATGCTGCAAAATATGGAACTACAACTAGATAGGTGGCGGGCCTTACCACTACCTCCTGCAGGTCAAATAAGTCTAATACGCATGGTCATACTGCCCCGCTGGCTGTACCTATTACAAACTTTGCCTATACACTTGCTGAACAAAGATATCCGATGTTTCAACCGATTGGTTAGCAGATTTTGTTGGGCTAAGACGAAGCCAAAGGTACGCTATCAGTTCTTATTGGCAATTGGGCACTGGGGGGGATGGGTTTACCCAACCTACATTTGTATAATTTGGCCTGTCTTTTATAATAAGTGTCTGGGATTGGGTGTTTTCACAGAGATGGTTTACTCCCCTGCAGTTTGAGAATGAGTTCTTCGCACCATACAACTTGATTTCTTTGATGCACAGGGGCCACTCGTCAATACCAGCTCGGTGAAAACCTCGATACTATTGAAACCCTTGCGGGAGGCTTGGCACTTCTTGGTGAAGAGTCTTGGAGGGGACCCACATGTTACCGAGTTGCTCCCTCTGCATGGCACCCCCTCCTTCCTACCTGGTTTCGATAACAAAACTTTTTCGACCTGGGAGCAATTAGGACTCACTAGTCTGGAAAATGTTTTGGATTCTGAAGGGAGGCTTAAGTCTTTAGCTGTACTGAAAGGTCAAAAGGGAATAAACTGGGGAGACGAATTTGCGTATTGTCAACTCAAGCATTACGTGCAATCACTTTGTAAAGACTTGTTGCAAGGTGGAATGGGAGTGAAGGTACGGGAGTTTTTTTATACTCTCTCACAACATGCCACATCCATTTCTGGCATACATAGCGCGCTGTGGGCTTTTGGGGGGGGGGGGCCTAGAGATCTGGATTTAATTCATCGTCACTGGGAACATGATACGGGTCTGTCCTTGGAATCTTGGGATGTCCTTTCCTCCATAAAAAGTATACAGAGGCTTACAAGTAATTCAAGTTATGGAGAATGTTACTTTCGGGTACAGATGGTTCGAGCAGGGGGATTGTCTTCTGCACTTTGTCCCAAATGCAAACTATCAGATAATACATTTTATCATGCTTTTTGGGGTTGCGACAAAATCCAGAATTTCTGGAAGCAAATGCTCAGATATCTCGCGTGTATAACTCGACACCAAATGGTGTATACCCCGTCTATATCACTGCTGGACATCCCTGGTCCAAGAGGGGGAAGGGTGGCGTTGGCTACAATGCTGCCTCAGAAGGTCTTTTTATTAGCGCGGAAATGTATCCTGCAATCTTGGATGTCACAGGGAACGCCAGCATACTGGCATTGGCGTAACCAACTTCATCAACTGATGGTCTGGGAGGCAAGGGGCTCACGTAGACGAAAGATGCGTTTTTTGAAGCTCTGGGACCCATATTTGTCATCACTGTCCTCTCAAGGAAGGAGTTTGGTGCTAAACGAGCTATGATTGGATGGGAAACTGTGGAGTTGCTGAAATTTAGGAGGAATTTACATATCACTCTTTATGATGGGAGAGGTATAGTGAGGGTGGGAGGGGAATATTTCATGGGGTTTCATTTATTTAGTGGTCTAGTGTGGTTATAAGAACTCAGGCCCCACGAAGAAAGATTGAGCGATGGGAAATGTAGGCATACAATAGAAGGTGGTTAGGGGTGAGGGAAGGCATTCACGGTTAGGTTATTGTCTGGCTTAAGTCACTATAGGATCTGGGGAGTGGATTGAAGAAGTGGGGTAGTATCTTGTTTTCTCTCTTAGTAGGGCAGGTGTATCTCTATTTCACTTCATGATATACCACCCTTATAAGGTTGTATTCAAGAATGGGGGGAGGTAGGAGGGATGAGACACATAATGTTTAGATGGGTGTTGGTAGAATTTGATTGACGTATAGGAGTGAAACTCGATATATCATGGTTATCATCTGTTGGAGGGGTTGTGGGACCACTAAACTGTCTCAACTATTTGTTTATTTTATTTTTGTTACCTTTGTACCCCGCGCTTTTCCACTCATGGCAGGCTCAATGCGGCTTACATGGGGCAATGGAGGGTTAAGTGACTTGTGCCTGAAGTGGGAATCGAACTCAGTTCCTCAGGACCAAAGTCCACCACCCTAACCACTAGGCCACTCCTCCACTCTTTAAGCCTATTCTATAAAATGTAGTTTTTTACCACGCAGATTTTTCAGGCGCCATAAATAAAATCTACCCCTTAGTACATCTTGCTTCTTGATTGATAGGTTTATGTTGGCCAGGAACCAGAAGCGTGCTATAATTTGGGTGGGAGTTCAATAGTTCAAGTGGGGGAGGGGAGAAATGTTAAAAATTTTGATGATGGAATGCCACCTTGATTTGTTCAGTCTGTTTTGATAACTAGTCTATCGGTGGACCTTGTTGTAATGTTAATATGCTAAATCATCAATAAAAAATGTTGAAACTAAGAAGTCCACAGCCAGCCATGACGTGCCAGCACCAGCCTCCGTGGAACAAAACTAGAAACGGGGGGAAGGCCGACAGTCGCTCAATAGTGCATGGTTCGGGATAAGGTATGTTTCAAAGATATCACCAAAACAGGAAAGATAGGGTATCCTGATAGTGAGGTTGCAAAAGAGACCATAGTAGATCAGGTGTCCTTAAATATAAATCAGACAAAAGATTTCAAAGCATGTTTGTTGTTCCTATTTACATGATGCTTAATACTTAACATGATTAATTTGCAATGTCTATTTGCGAATGCCAGGAGCCTAAGAAATAAGATGGGAGAGTTAGAATATACTGCACTAAAAGAAAATTTAGATATAATAGGCATCTCTGAGACCTGGTGGAAGGAGGATAACTAGTGGGACACTGTCATACCAGGGTCCAAATTATATCGTAGTGATAGGGTGGATCGAATTGGTGGAGGGGTAGCATTGTATATTAACGAGAGCCTTGAATCAAATAGATTGAAAATTCTGCAGGAAACAAAACACATCTTGGAATCACTGTGGATTGAAATTCCATGTGTAAAGGGGAAAAGGATAGTGATAGGAATGTACTACCGTCCGCCTGGCCAGGATGAACAGACGGATGCAGAAATGTTAAAGGAAATTAGAGACGCAAACAAACTGGGCAACACAATAATAATGGGTGGTTTCAATTACCACAATATTGACTGGGTAAATGTAACATCAGGCACGCTAGGGAGGTAAAATTCCTTGATGAAATCAAGAACAGCTTTATGGAGCAGCCCTGTACAGGAACCAACGAAAGAAGGAAAAATTCTAGACCTAGTCCTTAGTGGAGCACATTATCTGGTGCGGGAGGTAATGGTGCTGGGGCCGCTTGATAACAGTGATCATAATATGATCGAATTTGATATTAGCTTTGAAGTAAGTATACATAGGAAATCAAATACGTTAGTGTTTAACTTTAAAAAAGGAGACTATGATAAAATGAGAAGAACGGTGAAAAGAAAAACTTAGAGGAGCGACTGCGAGGGTCAAAAATTTATAGCAGGCATGGATGCTGTTCAAAAACACCATCTTGGAAGCCCAGGCCAAATATATTCCGCATATTAAAAAAGGAGGACGGAAGACCAAACGACAGCCGGCGTGGTTAAAAAGTGAGGTGAAGGAAGCTATTAGAGCTAAAAGAAAATCCTTCAGAAAATGGAAGAAGGAACAGACTGAAAATAATAAGAAACAGCATAAGAAATGTCAAGTCAAATGCAAAGCGCTGATAAGGAAGGCTAAGAGGGACTTCGAAAAAAAGATTACGTTGGAGGCAAAAACACATAGTAAAAGTTTTTTTTTTAGGTATATTAAAAGCAGGAAGCTGGCAAAAGACTCGATTGGACCGCTAGATGGCCGAGGAGTAAAAGGGACGATCAGGAAAGACAAAGCCGTAGCGGAGAGATTAAATGAATTCTTTGCTTCGGTCTTCACCGAGGAAGATTTGGGTGGGATACTGGTGTCGGAAATGGTATTATAAAGAACAAAATTACAAAGCATATTCAAAAGCATGGATTAATGAGACAAAGTCAACATGGATTTAGTGAAGGGAAATCTTGTCTCACCAATCTACTACATTTCTTTGAAGGGGTGAACAAACATGTGGATAAAGGTGAGCCGCTTGATATTGTGTATCTGGATTTTCAGAAGGCGTTTGACAAAGTACCTCATGAAAGACTACAGAGGAAATCGGAGAGTCAAGGGATAGGAGGTAGTGTTCTACTGTGGATTAAAAACTGATTAAAAGATTGAAAACAGAGAGTAGGGTTAAATGGTCAGTATTCTCAATGGAGAAGGGTAGTTAGTGGGGTTCCCCAGGGGTCTGTGCTGGGACCGCTGCTTTTTAATATATTTATAAATGACCTAGAGATGGGAGTAACTAGTGAGGTAATTAAATTTCCTGATGAAACAAAGTTATTCAAAATCGTTAAATCGTGGGAGGGTTGTGAAAAATTACAAGAAGACCTTACGAGACTGGGCGTCTAAATGGCAGATGACGTTTAATGTGAGCAAGTGCAAAGGGATGCATATGGGAAAAAGGAACCCGAATTATAGCTACATGGTTCCACATTAGCAGTCACAGACCAAGACAGGGATATAGGTGTCATCGTTGATGATACGTTGAAACCGCCTGATCTGTGTGCGGCAGCGGCTAAAAAAGCAAATAGATTGTAAAGTGTCATTAGAAAAGGAATGGAAAACAAAAATGAGGTCAGCACCTCGAATATTGTGTTCAATTCTGGTCACCACATCTCAAAATAGATATAGTGGAATTAGAAAAGGAGCAGAGAAGGGTGACGAAAATGATAAAGGGGATGGGACGACTTCCCTATGAGGAAAGGCTAAAGCGGCTAGGGCTCTTCAGCTTGGAGATAAGGCGGATAAGGGGAGGTATGATAGAGGAGGTCTATAAAATAATGAGTGGAGTTGAATGGGTAGATGTGAAGCGTCTCTTTACGCATTCCAAAAATACTATCTGCTCAGCTAAACTTGTGATCTCATAATCTGTGTTTCCTAACTAATTGCTTAGTGGCTATTTCTAATTTCTAATTGATATCTGTATTCTATGTAACAGATTTTAAAACTGCTTATTGGCTATTTGTATTTGATAGTTGATAATCTGAGAACTGGATTTAACAAGTGCTTTAAAATCAGTAGTAGTTTCTCTTGTGTTTTTTTTTTCTTCTGCTTCCATAGTGTGTGGAGCCCCTCCCCTCCCCCATCTGCTTTTGTTGTAAGGCATTTGCATAGCACAGGTGGAGCTTCTCTCCACCTGGTTTTTGGCTCTGCACAGAAGCTGGACGGATTTGGGAGCTCTCAGATAAGACTATTTTCTGATTACCCCTACCTTACAGTTGTGGCTCTGGGCATTTCAATGCTGTTCTAGAGATAGGTTACAACAAACACATTCCATAGGTCTTAAGCTTAAGCCCACCCACCCCAAGACTGACACTTCCTATATAGCTTTCACAAATAAACTACGTATCATAAATTAACCCCACCCTAATTACAACCCCATCATAGTACACCTGTTCATACCCATTTCAACAAATCAGGATGACTTTTATTCTCTGTAATAATTGTGGTGCTTTAGTTTCAAGGCCAAGGATCTGGAGACTTAAAGCTTGTCCTATCTGTCTTCAGCTCGCTAGTTTAAACAGGGGCTCAGCAAAGTAAAGCAGGAATTGAATGCACTTAAAGCAACTTCTAGGACTGCACAAAATCATACTGCACAGAATCATACCACTGCCTCAAAGGATAATACCACTTAAGAATAGATGGTTCACAGTAGGCTCAGGCAGGCTTCGTTATGTGACATAGAAGCATCCGCCCTCACAAGTGTTGCCCCTACAGAATTCTTTTCCTCCACTACAGCACTGAGATGTTCCTGAAAATAAAACTGAGGCGGAAGAAAAAGCAAGGAAGGTGGAACACAAAGATATAAAGGTACCCAAAGAGAAAAGACACCCCCAAATCACTAAAACCGAAACACATACTAGGAAATGTAAATGGAAAGCGATGACCACAAATGCTCGCAGTCTAAGCAATAAAGTTCATGACCTTCAAGCCCTGATGTTGGAGGCAGACTTGGACATAGTTGCAGTCACAGAGACATGGCTCAATGGTTCCTATGAATGGGATGCAAACATACCAGGCTATAATCTTTTTAGGAAGGATAGAGAGGGGCGTAAAGGTGGAGGAGTAGCTTTGTATGTGAGAAATGATATCACAGCGACTGAAATGACAGGGAACTGGGGAAAGAAAGAAGCGATATGGATCACCTTAAAAAGAGAGGATAGAACCTCTGTCCACGTGGGTGTTGTCTACAGACCCCCAACACAATTGGAGGAACTAGATAAAGATCTGATCGTTAATATTCAAAAGTTGGGGAAGAAAAGAGAAGTGCTGTTGTTGGGAGATTTCAATTTGCTGGATGTAGATTGGAAGGTTCCATCTGCGGAATTGGAAAGAAGTAGAGAGATCGTGGATGCTTTCAAAGTGCTTTGCTCAGAGAAATGGTGACGGAACCCACAAGGGAGGGAGCGACGCTAGATCTGGTACTCACAAATGGGGATAGTGTATCAAATGTCGGTGCCCACCTGGGCAGCAGTGACCATCAAACGGTTTGGTTTGATATGACGGCTGAAGAGGGTGGCCACTCAAAACTGAAAGTCCTGGATTTCAAGCATGCTGACTTTAGTAAAATGGGGGAATACCTGAGGAAGGAGCTGATGGGCTGGGAGGACGTACGAGAAGTGGAAGGGCAGTGGTCCAGGCTGAAAGAAACTATAAATAGGGCCACAAACCTTTATGTAAGGAGAGTAAATAAAAGCAAGAGAAAAAGGAAACCAATATGGTTCTCCAAGCAAGTGGCTGAGAAAATAAAGGCTAAAGAGTTGGCGTTCCAGAAATACAGAAAAACTCAAAAAGAGGAACACGGAGAGGAATACCGGATGAAACTGAAGGAAGCCAAGAGAGAGATATGTCTGGCGAAAGCGTGTGCGGAAGAACAAATGGCTAGAAAGGTAAGGAGGGGTGACAAAAATTTCTTCAGGTATATTAGTGAAAGGAAAATGACTAAAAAGGGAATTGTGAGACTGAAAGATGCTGCGAACCACTATGTAGAAAATGATGAAGAAAATCCTGGAGAAGGACCGAGATGGACTGACAAAAGTACATGCGAGAGTGGAGTGGATTTAGCACCGTTCACGGAAGAGAGTGTGTACGAACAACTAGGAAACCTAAAGGTGGACAAAGCCACGGGACCGGACGGGATCCACCTCAGGATATTGAGGGAGTTCAGAAAGGTTCTGGCTGGTCCTCTTAAAGATTTGTTTAATAAATCATTGGAGACGGGAGAGGTTCCGTGCGATTGGAGAACGGCGGAGGTGGTCCCTCTTCACAAAAGTGGTGATAGGGAAGAAGCTGGAAACTACAGGCTGGTAAGCCTCACTTCGGTTACTGGAAAAGTAATGGAAGCGATGCTAAAGGACAGGATAGTGAATTTCCTGGAAGCCAATAAGTTGCAAGATCTGAAACATGGTTTTACCAAAGGGAAATCGTGTCAAACGAATCTCATTGAATTCTTTCACTGTGTGACTGGAGAATAGAATCAAGGACGTGCTATGGACGTAATCTACTTAGATTTCAGCAAAGCTTTTGACATGGTTCCCCACAGGAGGCTCTTGAATAAACCGGACAAGCTGCAGGTAGGACCAGAAGTGGTGAACTGGATAAGGAACTGGTTGACGGACAGAAACCAGAGGGTGGTGGTGAATGGAATTCGCTCGGAGGGGAAGGTGAGTAGTGGAGTGCCTCAGGGATCGGTGCTGGGACCAATTCTGTTTAATATATTTGTGAGTGACATTGCCGAAGGGTTAGAAGGTAAAGTTTGCCTTTTTGCGGACGATACTAAGATTTGTAACAGAATGGACACCGGGGAGGGAGTGGAAAACATGAAAAAGGATCTGCGGAAACTAGAAGAATGGTCTAAGGTTTGGCAATTAAAATTCAATGCGAAGAAATGCTAAGTGATGCACTTAGGGAGTAGAAATCCACGGGAGAAGTATGTGTTAGGCGGGGAGAGTCTGATAGTTACGGACGGGGAGAGGGATCTTGGGGTGATAGTATCTGAGGATCTGAAGGCGACGAAACAGTGTGACAAGGCGGTGGCCGTAGCCAGAAGGTTGCTAAGCTGTATAGAGAGAGGTGTGACCAGCAGAAGAAAAGAGGTGTTGATTCCCCTGTATAAGTCGTTGGTGAGGCCCCACCTGGAGTATTGTGTTCAGTTCTGGAGGCCGTACCTTGCTAAGGATGTAAAAAAAAACGGAAGCGGCGCAAAGAAAAGCTACGAGAATGGTATGGGATTTGCGTTACAAGACGTATGAGGAGAGACTTGCGGACCTGAACATATATACCCTGGAGGAAAGGAGAAACGGGGTGATATAGTACAGACATTCAAATATTTGAAAGGTATTGATCCGCAAACGAACCTTTTCCGGAGATGGGAGGGCGGTAGAACGAGAGGATATGATATGAGAGTGAAGGGGGGCAGACTCAAGAAAAATGTCAGGAAGTATTTTTTCACGGAGAGAGTGGTAGATATTTGGAATGCTCTCCCGTGGGAGGTGGTGGAGATGAAAACGGTAGCGGAATTCAAGCATGCGTGGGATAAACATAAAGGAATCCTGTGCAGAAGGAATGGATCCTCAGAAGCTTAGCCGAGATTGGGAGGCGGGGCTGGTGTTTGGGTGGTGGGGCTAGTTTTGGGCAAGACTTCTACGGTCTGTGTCCTGAAAATGGCAGATACAAATCAAGGTAAGGTATACACAAGAAGTAGCACATATGAGTTTATCTTGTTGGGCAGACTAGATGGACCATGCAGGTCTTTTTCTGCCGTCATCTACTATGTTACTAGGACTAAGGGGCATGCGATGAAGCTACAATGTAGTAAATTTAAAACAAATCTGAGAACGTTTTCTTCACTCAACGTGTAATTAAGCTCTGGAATTTGTTCCTAGAGAATGTGATAAAGGAGGTTAGCTTAGCGGAGTTTAAAAAAGGTTTGGACAGCTTCCTAAAGGAAAAGTCCATAGACCATTATTAAATGGACTTGGGGAAAATCCACTATTTCTGGGATAAGCAGTATAAAATGTTTTGTACTTTTTTGGGATCTTGCCAGGTATTTGTGACCTGGATTGGCCACTGTTGGAAACAGGATGCTGGACTTGATGGACCTTTGGTCTTTCCCAGTATGGCAATACTTATGTACTTATGTAAGAGCAGACCTTGCTGAAGAAAATGCAGTCTTTATTAATGCTCCCAGGATACTACTACTACTACTTAGCATTTCTATAGCGCTGCTAGGGTTACGCAGCGCTGTACAATTTTAAACAAGGGGAAGGACAGTCCCTACTCAAGAGAGCTTACAATCTAAAGGTAGTAAAACTATGTAGTCAGTGTAGGTATCATGAATGGGGAAGGTGATTAGGCGCCAAAAGCAAGGGAGAAGAGATGGGCTTTGAGTAAGGACTTGAAGAAGATGGGCAGGGAGGGCGCATGGCGTATGGGTTCGGGAAGTCTGTTCCAGGCATAAGGTGATGCAAGGCAGAAGGGGCGGAGTCTGGAGTTAGCGGTGGTGGAGAAGGGTGCAGATAGGAGTGATTTGTCCTGAGAGCGGAGGTTACGGGTGGGGACATACGGGGAAAGGAGGGTGGAGAGGTAATGGGGGGCTGCAGATTGAGTGCACTTGAAGGTCAGTAGGAGAAGCTTGAACTGTATACGGTAGCGGATCGGGAGCCAGTGAAGCGACTTGAGGAGAGGGGTGATATGAGAGTATCGGTTCACGCGGTAGATAAGACGTGCGGCGGAATTTTGGACAGATTGGAGGGGGGATAGGTGGCTAAGCGGGAGACCAGCGAGGAGAAGGTTGCAATAGTCAAGACGAGAGGTAACGAGTGAGTGGACGAGGGTTCGGGTGGTCTGTTCAGAGAGGAATGGGCGAATTTTGCTAATATTATAGAGGAAGAAACGACAGGTCTTAGCTGTCTGCTGGATATGGGCAGAGAAGGAGAGGGAGGAGTCGAAAATGACTCCGAGATTGCGGGCTGAGGAGACGGGGAGGATGAGGGCGTTGTCCACAGAGACAGAAAGTGGGGGAACAGGAGAGGAGGGTTTGGGTGGAAAGACAAGGAGCTCAGTCTTTGCCATGTTCAGTTTCAGATGTCGGTTGGACATCCAGGCAGCGATGTCTGAAAGGCAAGCCGAATCTTTGGCCTGGGTTTCGACTGTGATGTCGGGAGTGGAGAGGTAAAGCTGGGTGTCATCGGCATAGAGATGGTACTGGAAACCATGTGATGAGATCAGCGAGCCCAGGGAAGAGGTGTATATCGAGAAAAGAAGCGGTCCAAGGACAGATCCTTGAGGAACCCCAACAGAGAGTGGGACGGGGGTGGAAGAAGAGCCATTAGAAAATACTCTGAAGGTGCGTTGGGAAAGATACGAGGAGAACCAGGAAAGGACGGAACCCTGGAACCCGAATGAGGACAGGGTGTCAAGAAGTAAATTATGATTGACGGTGTCAAAGGCGGCAGATAGGTCGAGGAGGATGAGGATGGAATAGTGACCTTTGGATTTGGCAAGGAACAGGTCATTGCAGACTTTAGAGAGTGTTGTTTCTGTCAAGTGTAGTGGGCGAAAGCCGGATTGAAGCGGATCGAGGACGGCCTGAGAGGAGAGGAAATCTGTGGACAGCGCGTTCAAGTAATTTGGAGAGGAAGGGTAGGAGATGGGGCGGTAATTGGAGGGGCAGGTGCGATCAAGTGATGGTTTTTTGAGAAGTGGTGTGACTACAGCGTGCTTGAAGGTGTCAGGGACAGTAGCAGTGGAGAGAGAGAGGTTGAGGATGTGACAGATTGAGGGGTTAACTGTAGGAGAGATGTTGGTAAGCAGATTGGTGGGAATGGGATCAGAGGAGCACGTGGTGCACTTAGAGGAAGAAAGAAGGCGAGCAGTTTCCTTTTCGGTGATCTCAGGGAAGGAGGAGAAGGAGGCTATGTTAGGTTGGTTGAGGGAGTGGGTTAAGAAGTCACAGGGAGGAGAAGGCTTGGAAG